>NC_136421.1:128202500-128802500 GCF_052625555.1 Lactuca saligna
TTCCTCCCGTTACAATAAACCGCCCACACATATTCCTCCAACACCTTCTTCTTGCGACTTGTGGTCTCACTTTCAAGAGATAACCTCACCATATCTGACGCCATTTCCTTCTGGAATGCAACCGAGTGCATTGGGAGCTCAATGACAAACACTGGGAGGCGATGTGGATCCTCTTGAATAGCCAAACTGACTCGCCCTCTCCTGTAGCCAAATAGCGTCCCAGTGGTGGCGTTATCTGTTAGTAGCTTCCGTGGCTTCCCTAGCAGTGCCACCATCTTGCAACCGGAGGTCAACATGGGAAGAAGCTTGAACATACGAAGGATCCCTCCTCCTGTCTTGGAGGGTTTTCGGCTACGAGTGGTGTTTTGTAGAAATGATAATAGGGATGCGTTTTCCATTTTCTGAAACGGGGTGGAGTAAAGTGAAGGCATATTATGAGTTAAATATGATGAAGAGGGAGGGAGGATGGTTAGAAATATCTAGAGAAAAAGTTAGTCGTATATATAGAATCTTGATTAGGGTTACCATATCATTGCATTGTTACTATTGTTATTATTTGATGTACTTACACATGATTAATAGATATCCTAATTAACTTAAGTATTGTTTACGATGTTGTAAAGAAAGGAAAAGAATGAAGGTGATGGATCACATGCAATTAAGGGATGATTTTAAGATTGATGTGATAGACGAATTGAAGTTTATAGTGGTAATGAGAAAAAAAGGAAAGAAAGATGGGACCAAACCAAGCGTAACAAGGAAATAAAGGGGGTGGGGTGTGACCACAACTTTGTTCTAAAAACTGGCCCTGCCGCTGAGTTATGGAATTAAAGTGCATCTGTGCATGTGATATTAATGAGAAGCAAGGTTTTAAAAATCATTTTATGGTTTGGTTATTATGTGTCCTCGCTTTAAGTTTTGTAGATGTTGTCAAGTTTTAATAAAATACGTCTTAAATTATGTAAATATATATATATATATATATATATATATATATATATATATATATATATATATATATATATATATATATATATATATATATATATATATATATAATTATATACAAAATTGTCATCTTAACTCACCTCTTACAAATAATGTGGCTCGTCAAGGTTTTTAAAAGCTTAAGATTTAATATTGCCGTCAAATCACGCTTAATGTTTTATAGAACCCTGATCATAAAAAATTGATATTTATATTTAAGCAATTTTGTTGTAGGGATATTGAAATACAAAGATTACAATCATATATAAGTAAATACATACATATACATGTAAATAACTTCTAGTTAGGCAATGGCTTTAAAACCGAAATCGGATTGGAACCGAACCAAATTTACTATAAAGGTTCAGTTCTCGGTTCTTCACATTGACAAAATTCGATCCCATTTCTAACTCTCGTTCGGTCCTACAAAACCCGGTTAAAAAATCGGAACTGTACCATAATTTCAAGACTAAAAATTCCATGCAAATTGTTTTTTAAACATTAATTGTCCTATTTTCTAAAATACATACAATTCACTCATATGAAAGTTGGAATTATTTAATTTTTTTTTTCAGACATGTAATTTGGCAATTGTACTTTATTGTAGTATGTAAAAAGTAATATTTTGATTAAAACTTTGAATCAGATACAAGCTCATGAAGATAACATATAAATGATACGTTTTTTTTATTATTTTTTTAGCACTTTTTAATTATGTCCCTACATATAAACCAATCATATGAAATCAAAGTTACTTGATTTCTTTTCCAACTTGTAATTTGATGTTTGTATTTTATTTTAGACTGTAAAATACATATTTTGTTTAACTACTGAATCAACCACATATCCCGAAAGATAACATATCAATGTCATACGTTTTTTGTTTCTAACACATTTTTTATTTTTTATTTTTTATTGTCCCACTTTTTATTATCATTTTTATATATGGAAGTTCATTTTATTATTATTATTATTATTATTATTATTATTATTATTATTTTTAATGTTTTTGAATACTTAGTTCTTCAATATGTGGTGGTTGAAAGCCCACTGCTATTTTTGGTTCCATTTTGAAAGCATATTGCCATTCTTGACTCAATTTTGAAAGTGCATTGCTATTCTTGGTAATACAATTATTGGTTTCACTTTGAAAGTGCATTGCTAGTGTTGGTTCTATTTTGAAAGTCCATTGTTATTCATGGTTGCAAAACCGGATCCATTTTCATAGAGAATTGTTGTTAGTGGTGCAAATCACAAAAATCGTTTATATTCTTAAAAATAACCAAAAAACCGGTACTCACGCCGACAGTCCAGTTCAATGTTCATGTAATCTGTTGAATTGGGCTCCGGTTTTAAACCGATATAATTCCAAGGATCATCCCTAGAAGTTCTACATTAATTAGTTAGTTTTACACATCCTTGTAAATTATTACTAGGGTCAGAAAATTTAGAAATAATATATCACTTGACAAGTGGAAAAATTAAAAGGTATAATAGATTTTCAGCCGCCCATAATGTTTTTCCGCTTTGTGAGGATAGGGGTAGAGGGTTTGCTATTTGATGATCCGCTAAAACAACGAATTACATTGCATTCCTGACCAATTCTTAATTTAAAAATCTAGGACTTGAACACTTGAACAACCTCACATATGGAGAGTACATTGCCTTTGCTAATAGGCCAACAAAAAATTGGTTTAAAAGAATAAAAAAAACAAACATTGCTATATTAACAGGCACTAGAAATTATGAATAGGATGTTACGGGTTCGAGACAAACATTGCTATGTTAACATTGCTATATCCATCGCGACGGTACACCGGAAGGTTAAAGCTTCAGATGTCTTGATAATCATTATTATAAAGATACTATAATTCATCACTTTGAACTATTTATAAATTATTTTTTGGGTTGTTTAAGTTAAACTAAAATTTATATTTAAGTTGATCCTGTAATATAATATTTAAATTAATAATTTAAATATTTTATACAAATTGTTCCAAAATTTGTATCTTTAAAATGACATTGGTTTACATCCAACAATATATTAAAACTAATAAATTAAGTATAATATGTTAAAAGTTAAAAAACATAACTTTTTAAGTAGAAGTAAAGATATTATTTTAATATTAAAATTTAGTTTATATATGATTAGACTTTAGGTTTAATATTTATTTAAAATTAACCAAATTATAATTATTATTAGAAAGAAATTGAAAAGTTATGGGAGTTTCAAATGAATGTTGTTAAAAGAAAAATGCATGAGAGTTTCAAATAAATGTGGTGAAAGGAAAAATATTTCCTTTATAAGTATACCAGGCGTAACGTTGCACATTGCACAAGAATGCATTTAAGTGGTTAAAAAAATTATGTGAGAAAATAGAAATATGTTGACATTTACGTTTTTAGTAATGTTTTGGGCATTAAACGAATTATCAAATAACATCAAAATTCATCAGAATATACTTTGATACTATCTAATATAGTCCATATCTTATGAAATTTACTTTTACTTTTATAATATCCATTATATATTATAAATTTTTGTATACATTAATATAATCTACTATTCTTATGTCCGATAATATTTTTTGGTTAAAATAAGTAATAAGTTGTTTTAAATGAGCTATTAATAAACAATATTGAACTAATAAACTTTGTATTACACTATTTATATTACACCAAAACATCCAATGTTTCATATATGAACTTTCAAATATTAAACAATGAAATTTAGAATGAAGTCATACAAAATATATCATTATAGATAAATGTCATCAAGAGTTTTAAGATAAGTCAATTAGTAAATATGATATTTAATTTTAATTACATATTTTGCAAGGCGTATGTTTGACTTTATATTGGTGCATCGAGAATCATCTTCCTTAATTTGTACCTAAAAAATTAAGGTGAATAGGAATATAAAATAGATATTACTAAGCATTAATAGAAATAATTAAAAAGGATAGGTGGATCTTCTACCACCGGTTAAAGACAACATACCTCTCTAGTAGTATCGAATCTTATGTGAAATTGAAATAGTCATTCTATGTACACCTTGTTTTCGAAATACATAAACAAATATAAGTAATCAAACATAAACATGTTATCGTTATATAGGATAAATATTTTAGTTAACTAACAAATTAAATAATATAAGTTTAAGAGTTAGAAGTTTCAAAATATTAGTATTTTTATTAATCGATCAATTAAGTAACACATGTTGAAATTTTTACAATTATTATTAAAAAAAATTTGAAATATTAGATTATAAATGAATTTTGGTTGAGGAGTTTTGACCTCTATTATTATATATATATATATATATATATATATATATATATATATATATATATATATATATATCTATTTATATATATATATATATATATATATATATATATATATATATATATATATATATATATATAGAGAGAGAGAGAGAGATGGAAAGTATAACATATGTATGAGTTTTAATTAATTATCTTCTTAAAACAATACAATTACAAAACAAAAAAAACATATTTAAAATATTTAATTAAATATTTTCAACATCACCCTATATAACATATGATCAATATATTAACGATTAAACTACAATATACAATGACTGTATTACAAAATTCAAAAACGAGAGAATATAAAAATAAATTAGTATAACAAACTTACAAATTAAAAACTCTAATATAATAGCATATCTCCAAAAGTGGTCATAAGACCTAAACCCAACACAAAAACCTTTAAGTTTGTTTTCTTTCTGAAATTTAAATATGATTTTTTGTGCATGTCTTCCCAAAAGTTTTGACATTTTTATGCTAAACTTTTCTCTAAATGCTAATTAAACATAATATAAGTTATAAAACTTTTGACTGTTAAAACATAATTAAGAAAACTTTCGAGTTGTATTAGTTAAAAAAAAGGGTTTCAAATGCATGACATTAAAAAAATGCTAGCTTTATATATATATATATATATATATATATATATATATATATATATATATATATATATATATATATATATATATATATATGAAAATATCCTAGAAGACATATAAGCTTAGGTACCGAAACCCACCATAGTATGTTGTTTTTTTTTTTTTATCATATATGCATTGTAATCATCTGTCGCTCCTAATATTCAACTCATAATTTGATTTACTTCAAAGATTTTCAGAAATTTCGCCATTATATACCGTGTATATTACATCTCTTTGTCGAACACGTACTAAATTATATATATTATAGTTGCAAATGGTGAAATTTCTAAAAATCTTGGAAGTAAATCAAGTTAGGAGTTGAATTTTAAAAATTTTGGACAATTAGAATGCATATATGATACAAAAACGACATAGTATAATGAGTTTGGATACTTAAAATTATATACCTTGTAGATTATATTCTATTTTTCATATATATATATATATATATATATATATATATATATATATATATATATATATATATATATATATATATATATATATATATATAAACTAGAAGTTGTCCCTTCATACTGAGATGCATACGAGGTTTTGCTTACTATAGTCTAGTGATACAAAAAGAAAGTACTTTTATTCATAATTTTATCTTTTTATGTGCACAATTTCAGGGGGTGGATTTGCCAACATGCAAAAGTGTCACATTGTTAAAGCAGATAATAGAATCGTCCGAGGGTGGAATGAGAGCACAATATCACAATAATTGTAATACATTGAAACAGAAGTACATAAAAAATCATCATACTATATGAGTATATTAGTTACATGACCCAAATGTCAATTAATATCAAAAAATACATTACAAGATTTGCATGTTATCAAATAAAGTAGCTCCTGTAATGATATTTTTTGTCTTGTCTTCAAAAGTGCCTCCACTGATCCGAGCTTAATTTTTTCCTGAGATTACATGTCGTTTTAAAAGTCAACATAAAGTTGGTGAGTTCAAAAGAGTTTATTTGTAGAAAATTTGATGTTTTTCCTTGTATGAAAATCGTATCTCTGTCTTGTTAAAAGTTTTGTGATTATATGCCTTTAGCATAAAATAAAAATGTATGAGTATAGTACGTATTCAAAAGCATTTATAAAATGGAATTTACTATAATTTCTGAACTTATAAAAAGTGTGGCTTGTCATGTGAATTTATTATCCAAAAATCAAGTGAATAATTAAATAATCATACTTATAGATGCTGTGCACTAGAATTTCACTACTCGATGTTATAGTGAGCCCTTATAAACGAGCTATCGATCGTAATGATGCCCGCTACGATGCTTCTTCGAATGTCGTGATAATGTTAAGACGATTCTCACCTTTTACCCGTTGATCGTGGTTATAGCTACCAACCATTGGTGGGGGTTGTAAATATATATATATATATATATATATATATATATATATATATATATATCCACTGCTCATTTAAGATTTAATGATTATAAGGTCGGGACATAGCGGAATGGTTAGGGAAATGTCTCACATAACCCATCGAAAGTACGTTATTTTAGGTTGTAAATGAAATCAAAGCTTTTCCATGTTCAATGTATTGTTCTCAGTGTGTTTTGGGTACCCAGGGTGTAATAGTATTACCCAATGGATAATGGTATTATCCCAGGGGTAATAGTTTTATCCAATGTGCAAACACAAAGTTTTAATCTTTCAAATCTAGACTTTTGGTAAAAATGTTGGTTTGCGATTATCCAATGTGTAATAGTACTATACATTGGACAAATATATTATCTATCATGCAATAGATCTAAACATAGAAATTATGCATATGAAGGAACGAAACTTCTGTACTTCTGTACTTCTGTAACGCCCGTAGATCAGGGCTAGTCAATTTACACACAATGAGCATCAAAAATGAATTTTTGATCCAGGATTATTAAAAATGAATAATCTTAACAAAGTTGTAGTTGTCGTGAGAAGGATTCCGGATATATAAAGAATTCCAAAATTCGAGTTATAACGAAGAAGTTATGACCCGTCAAAGTTTCGTGACAGAGCCGGCACGACATAACGCGACGTAAATAGTGAATTTACGATAGAGCGATATTTGGCCTTAGTGATCTAAACGAAAGTCGTAGAATATGTTAATCTGAGAGCGTACATAAAAAGAATTTTGGAATTCAACTTCGCATGAGGAAGTTATGATTTTTATAAGTTTCGGCTTAGCAATATGCAACCCAAAGTTCGAATATGAGATCGAGTGGTTTCTAGTCGAAAAATCTGAACGAGAATCGAAGATCTCATCGATAGTAGTGCAACGGTAAAAAGATAGTCGAAAACGGCCGTCAGATGAAGAAGTTATGAATTTCTAATGGAGTTTTCCTGTCTAGGCCTAGTAAAAATAATATAATAAAAATAAATCAAAATTAGATGACAGAGTCTAAACAAGAGTTGTGGAGCATAATCTCATTTACTCGTGGATATAAAAAAACGTAAAAAACGGAGCTCGTATGCGAAAGATATGAATTTCTGAAGTTCGGGGCACGAACCCCAACCCTGTGTCAGGGTTCATGACATGAACAGAGGGTTCAGGACGTGAACTCAGTAATGACGTCTTCTAGATCCTGGCAGACCCAAGTTGCGACTACGCACCTTATGACGTTTAAGGTCACGACGTGAACTGATGGTTCACGACGTGAAAATCGAAAAATCAGCCCTATAAATAGAATTGAAGGGGAAGTCGGTTTTGGTTGCTACTTTCTTACTCTCTCATTCTCTATACCTTTTCTAAGCCATTTGGAAGCACTCTCAAAGCCTCGGTATCACCTCGATGCCTGAAGCTCTACCCGTGAGTAGCCCAGTGTGTGAAGATATCTCGGTTTCACCGACGAATTACTACTTGGAGAGCCGTAGTGCTGTCTGATAATCATCTTGTAATGTGAGTGTGTAGTTACTTTCTTCTAACACATAGATATGAAGTATTGGCTTTAAAATAAGTGCTATGTGTTAGTAAATTGTTTGTTTATTCGAGATGGGTGTTGCATATGAAGTATTGGCTATGAAATACATGATATGTGTTAACATATTGTTGTTTATTCGAGATGGGTGTTAAATGAATGTTTGTACAGGTTTTAAATGATTTAAACCACACACACACACACACACACACACACATATATATATATATATATATATATATATATATATATATATATATATATAATGTCTACAAATATGGTGGGTAGAACATGGGTAGATGAAATAGTTGGTGTATGATGAAATAAAATGATGCTAGGTTTCGATGTTTAAGATGATCTTGTCATCCAAGACAACAACCACAGATTATTCTAAATAGTCCATTGGAACGTTAATTAGCTTGTAGCCTATAGGTGCTTATGTACTCTATGTTCATTAGGCAATTATGTTCACTAGCAGCTTTTGTACTTTGTGTTCATTAGGTGATTATGTTCCCTAGGAGCTTTTGTACTCTGTGTTCATTAGGTGATTGGGTTCACTAGGTGCTTTTATACTCTATGTTCATTAGGTGATTGGGTTGACCAGATGCTTTTGTACTTTGTGTTCATTAGGTTATTGTGTTCACTAGGCGCTTTTGGACTCTGTGCTCATTAGGAGATTGTATTCCTAAAGAAATTTTCGACTATGTGTTCATTGGGTACTTCTGAACTAGGTGTTCTTTACGTATTTTAGAATTGAGTGTTTATTAGACGATTTAAACTATGTGTTCACCAGAGGTAATCTAAGAACCTTGGCAGTGCTAAACTTTTTAACAATTCCCTAGGCCAATCCTTAAGATTGAATAGGAGAAGGATAATCTGTTCTTAGGGTAAATATTTAATAAATAAATGGAGATAATGGGGGTGGGTAATTGGATTGATTTTTTGATGATTAAATATAATAATTGTATTAATGTGTGTTGAAAAATCCTATATGCTCACCAGGCTCCCAAGCCTGACCCACTCAGTTTCTTGTATTATAGGTAGTGGCGCGAGAGCATAAGTTGGACAATTTGTGAAGATGTTTTGGATTATAGACCTGTAGTTGTATATAATTGTTGTATGGTCTATTTGTAATGCTTATGGCTTTGGTCTGTTATCGGAACATGACATCCCGAGTTATGTTATAAAATGAAAATGTATTTCTTAAAGAAATGCACTGACTAATTTTATTTTATCATATTTTGTTTTGGGAACAAATTCCGCAACTATTTTAATCCAAGGATACTCTGAATATATTTTAAAAGCATAAATAAAATCGGTATTTTATGTTCGTGAAATTGGGGGTGTCATAGTTGGTATCAGAACATTAGTTTAAGTAAACTAGGAAATTATAGGAAATTTCTAGACTTCAACTTAGAATGCTAATAAATGATCGTGAGGATTGTGTCTAAAATATTTTAGGTAGTATACCTAATTTGACACAAGCACTAATTTTTTTTAGGAATGATTCCTAAAAAGCTTTTATGTGCTAAATGTTATATGTTTTCCATATATGATATTATTTGTTCGGATCTATGGTCTATTGTCGACCAGATCTGGAAACCTTATGTGTTCAGGATTCTAAGCGTATGACTACGATATTAGAACTAGCATGTAAACGTTTCGGAGTGATAAGGATGATTTGAATATCCATCATGAATGAGGATCTAAATTCACCATATTCGGTGTATAGATAAAAAAATGGTAGAACCAGAAGTGGAGTTAGGAATGCGAATAGGAATCAACCACCTGTGGTTGAGCAAGCACCTGAGCCAATAACGATGGCCCTAGTGCAGATGATGATTCAGACGATGTTGGATCGTCAAATGGAGGAGACAAGGGGTTTGCTTTAGCAAAATCGTGAAGAGTTTACCATGCCTATTAAACAGCCTAAAGTGAATGAAGAGCAATCAGAAGGATAAAATTTCAGTCGATCTGTTGGTCAAACTTTACCGCTTGTGGTTAGGAGGATTAGCCAAGGTGATGGAGTCCAAAGAAATGAATGCAAGTACAAGGCTTGATGACTTGCACGCCATCAACTTTCACTGGAAAAGAAGATCCGATCAAAGTAATGTTCTAACATCTAGATTTCCAGGTATCATATTTTAATTGTTTATTTTCAGTTATGAGGAGGGACACGATGAGTTGATGCTTAGAATCGTCAAGTAGGATCGCAATGTGCTGACTGGATTAATGAACGGACTCGACGAGTCGATGGATGGACTCGATGAGTCCATGCTGAGGTCAGAAACCCTAAATCTCCAGGCCTGTGCCCTATTTAAAGGACCTTATAGCCCTCATTTGTGGCTACCAGTCCAGAGAAAGAAACCCTAGAGAGCTTGGGCGAGTTGTGTGAGAGATAGAGCTATTTTGATCGTTTTTTATTATGGCTTTGCAAAGAAGAAGGTGTTTCCAGCAAGAGAAGGTCAAGGGGATTGCGATTCTGTGGTTTTCATTCTTGGGTCTTCATTGTTGAGGTAGTAAATCAATCCTTTCTTCTGTTTTGTCCAAGATCCTTGAATCTAAGGTTTTCTCTACCCTGTTATTGTCTTGAATTGATGCATATGTTTTCCCTTTGAGTGTTAGACGTTGGATATGGATCTTTATATGTCCAGAGAGCATTATCTATCCTGCTTTATGTTGTTCCATGGAGGAAATGAACCTATGTCACACCCCCAAACCAAGGATGGCGGAAACGTCCGGGGGTGGAGGACTTCATGTATAGTATCATAACCACAATTTCAATAGTAATTTAAGCAAACACAACCAACATATATATAATTGAAAAAGTTACATCACTTGTATGAATTACATGTTTCAAAATCAATTACAATATGTTGACAAAATATGAAAAGTTTGATGTCTTAACGTCCCATCCTCAAAAGCACTTGATTACCTGTTTAGTGTTTTCCTGAGAATACGAGTTGTTTGAAAAGTGTCAACACAAAGGTTGGTGAGTTCATAAGCTTTTATTAATAAACTTAGTAGAAGTTTATCACATGTAAATGTCGCGTTTGTGTAAGAAAAATCCGATATTTTCCTTGAAATCCGAAAAATGTAGCCTTATAACCAAGGACTAAAATGTATAAGAAATCATCATTTCTTAGTAGAAATGTCGTGAGTTTAAAATGATATGGAAAGTAAATTTCTTTATCAACCTAAAACCTACTTCGGTTTTATGAAACCCCGTAAAGTTTATGAATTGTTATCTCCCTAGGTGAGTCGCTATAATCATACTGTGACTATGTGAACCTGCCACAACGTTTCTCAGGCGTCGCGAAAATGAAATGACATTTGTCACCCGTAGACCTGCAGGTCCAACTGTAGCTAGCAACAAGGTGTGGGGTGTCAAACCTAATATAGATCTATATACAAGTATCACGTTCTCCCTCAAGGAGATTTTGATTATAACTACCAGGAATTATATCCCGCACTCGGACGTACGGGGAGAGAGAGTCTCACAACATAGGTTAACAAGTTTACGTGAAATGTGTGTGGATATAAATCTTTCTTGTATGAATGTACCCTTTTTGTACGAGTGTGTTGAGTGATGTATCATAAACTATACCTATTATAGTTTATCTAAAATGTATATAATATGTATGAATTCTTTTTATGGAAATGTATTAGTGTTGTGAATTTATCCAACTATACTTTTTATAGTTACATAATACGTGTTCTAAATGAATGAATAATATTTAATATGAATGACTTAGTTTCAGTTCACAATGATAAACTAACAAGGAAACACATTCAAATATTAGAACTTATGATTATACACTTTGCTCAACATATTACAAAGTGTTATGATATTTACATGCTGTTGGCTAACTTTAGCAATTCTGCCCAGTTTTGTAAAAATCATAGAAAAATCATACGAAGTCGAAAACTAGATCCGTAAATTCTGAGAGTTCACAAAATGTGTCTAGTTTACTCATAATTGTTATCACGATTTTTAATGACCTCCAACTTGGGTGAAAATGTCCATCATCACAGACTGGTCCGGATTGTTGTTTGAAATGATAGGCAGTTTTGTAAAAATCACCATAAATTGTAGAAAAATCGTATGGAGATGTGCAAGTAGTCATTTTAAAGCTACAAACTTGAACTATTTGCACCTTGTACAGTTTTGAAAACAAAAATGGTTAAGATGCCCAAAACAGTCCGTGAATGGAGTTGAACTTTTCTGATGAAGGCTGTTAGAAAAATTTAATTATGTTCTTAGTGTTTTAACTTGTATTCCCCCCCTGAAAACTTGAGAAAACATGAAAATGTAGGGGTATGAACTCACCTTAAGTGATTTCAGTAGGTAAGTGTTGAAGAAGATAAGTGTTCAACCCAAGAACACTTGAAGAATCACTTGAAGATTCGAAGATCTAACACAATTATGAGAGAGTTTGTCTAAGATATCCATGATTTGAGTGGAAATAATTGAGATAATTATAAAGAGAATGGATCATTCTTACCAAATGTGGAGGAAAATCCAAAGATCAGCCCTTGAATCTCGAATTTCTAGAGAGAGAAAGTGAGAGAGGAAAGAGTTTGATCTTCTTGTGAAATGAGAGCAAATGAGAGAAGTGAGGAGAGAGGATGAATATTCAGCTCTCAAAAACGTGGGAAAGAGTGATAATTGAGTGGAAAGGACATTGATGTGACCTAGGTAAGGTGGGGAGGTGTGGCTGGTCATAGAGTGGGTGTGGGAGTGGTTGCTTGTGTTATAAGGTAAAGCAAAGTCAACACTCCACCTCTTTGTACTTTACCCACTTGCTTTCATTATTTAAATAAAGATTTTTATGAAAATATGATTAAATTGTGAATAATTAGGGTTTATTATGTTAAAATATGATTTTGGGTGAAATTCCCACGTTAAAATAATTAAAAACGGGCCTTAAACGCAAAACTACGCGAAAACCGGGAGGAAATGAGTTCCCAGCGAGACCTCTCGGTCCTAGGCCGAGACTCGGTCCACGCTGAGGATTGTAGCCGGAAACGAACAGAGGGAAACGAAAGGGGCGAGTCAGACGCGAGAAGTGATGGGCGAGGGTTCGGTCCGAAGGGTCAGTAGCGAGGGTGGGGTTCGGTTCGGGAATAAGAGGCGAGAATGTCAGAACCGAACGGACTGTAGTGAACAATAGTGAACAGTACCTTCGGTTTGGTTCCTCTTGAGCAAGGTTCGGTTTTGGTTAGTGGTGAACAGTACCTTCGGGTTCGGCTCAGGAGGGTTCGGTTCGGCTCCTCTTGCTCTCAGTCCCTAAGAGGACCTTCGGGTCCTAAGAAGCTTCTCTCTTGGTTTCGGTTCCTAATGTCTATTTTTCTCGTTTTTACCCCGTTTTAAGCTGTTTTTGACACGGTTAAGCGTCGGAATGACCCGAATGATTCTAAAAAGTTACGGGAACTATTTGAGAGAGATTTCGCATACTTGGAGAGATTTGGGAGAGATTTGACATTCTTGGAGAGATTTCTCATACAAAGAGGTATTTGCGAGAGTTTTCACATACTTAGAGTGATTTGGGAGAGATTTGACATTCTTGGAGAGATTTCTAATACAGAGAGATATTTGAGAGAGATTTCGCATACTTGGAGAGATTTGGGAGAGATTTGACATTCTTGGAGAGATTTCTCATACAAAGAGGTATTTGCGAGAGTTTTCACATACTTAGAGAGATTTGGGAGAGATTTGACATTCTTGGAGAGATTTCTAATACAGAGAGATATTTGAGAGAGATTTCGCATACTTGGAGAGATTTGGGAGAGGTTTGACATAGAGAGAGATAGTGTGGAAACGATTGAGAGAGGTTCCATGTGGGATAGTTGTGAGTGTCCGGCATCGAAATGCATGGTTCGTGAACCCTATTAAGCCTTGTTTAAGGATCTTACACACTCCCGATGAGTATGCAACATTGTTTTATCGGTCTAGTTCATTGATTAGAACTAGGGTTTAGGAAATTTTTAACACAAGACTTTTCTCAAGTGATGTTTTCCCATTAATATAGCAAGTTATACAGTATGAACATAACACAAACCCTAATACACAAGGTTTAATTGTGTTGATCGGTCTTGACTTGATGACTTGACTTGACTCAAGATTGACGATTGTCACATCATCCCCCCGTTAGAAGAAATTTCGTCCCGAAATTTAAATTCGGCTGGGAACTTCAAGGGTTTGGGAAAAGATGTGGATACTTTTGCTTCATTTGATCTTCACGTTCCCAGGTAAACTCAGGCCCTCGTTTCGCGTTCCAACGAACCTTCACTATGGGAATGCGACTTTGTTTTGTTCTCTTGATCTCTCGATCCATGATCTCGACGGGTTCCTCCACAAAGTGGAGATTTTCATTAACTTCGATTTCTTCGAGTGGTACTACGAGTGTCTCGTCAGACAGACACTTCTTTAAGTTGGATACGTGGAAGGTAGGGTGCACATTACTAAGTTCTTGTGGTAGTCGGAGTTTGTACGCCACAGGACCAATCCTAGCAAGGATTTCGAACGGACCGATGTACCTTGGGTTTAGTTTCCCCTGTTTACCGAAACGTATCATCCCCTTCCAGGGGGAAACTTTAAGTAGTACCCGGTCTCCGACCTGGAATTCTAAAGGTTTGCGTCGCTTATCCGCGTAACTCTTTTGTCGATCACGAGACGCTTTTAGTCTTTCCCGAATTTGAATGATCTTTTCTGTGGTTTCCCTTATGATTTCAGGCCCAGTAAGGGTGCTATCAGGGACTTGCCCTCTGGCTAGCTGAGTATCTCCAACTTCAGCCCAACACAGTGGTGATCTACACTTGCGACCGTAGAGAGCTTCGAATGGAGCGACTCCAATGCTAGTGTGATAACTGTTATTATAAGAGAATTCAATAAGCGGTAGATGGGTATCCCATGCCTTACCAAAATCTATCACACAGGCTCTCAGCATGTCTTCCAACGTCTGGATGGTTCTCTCGCTTTGTCCGTCAGTTTGTGGATGGTAGGCCGTACTCATGTCTAGCCTGGTTCCCAGAGACCTCAGTAGGGACTGCCAGAAACGCGAGGTGAATCTACTATCTTGATCAGAGATAATGGATGTTGGTACACCATGTAGTCGCACGATCTCTTTAATGTACGTCCTGGTTAACTTTTCCATCTTGTCTGTTTCCTTTATTGGCAGGAAGTGCGCGGACTTGGTCAATCTGTCCACAACCACCCATATGGTATCCATCCCACCTGATGTCTTAGGCAGTTTGGTTATGAAGTCCATGGTTATTCGCTCCCACTTCCACTCGGGTATATCCGGTTGTTGAAGTAGTCCTGATGGCTTCTGATATTCCACCTTGACCTTGGCACAAGTGAGGCACTTGCTCACATAAGTAGCAATTTCAGCCTTCATGTTTGTCCACCAGAATAACCTTTTGAGGTCTAGATACATCTTATCTGACCCAGGGTGAATGGAGTATCGAGTCTTGTGCGCCTCGTTCATTACAACATCTCGGTACCCACCGAACTTCGGTGTCCAGATTCGATTCATGAGATAACGAGTTCCATCCCCTTTGACTTCCAAGTTCTTATCCATCCCCCTTAGTGCTTCGCTTGCCACGTTTTCTGGTTTCAAGGCTTCTAATTGGGCATCCTTGATCTGGGTGGCTAGTTGGGAGTGGATAGTCATGGCTAGGGATTTTACTCGGCGACCCGAGTATTCTTTCCTGCTTAAGGCATCGGCTACTACATTGGCCTTGCCTGGGTGGTAACGAATTTCACATTTGTAGTCATTTAGTAATTCCACCCATCTTCTTTGGCGCATGTTAAGTTCTTTCTGATTGAGAATGTGCTGAAGACTTTTGTGATCAGTGAAGATGGTGCACTTGGTGCCGTAGAGATAGTGCCTCCAGATCTTCAGGGCGAACACCACCGCTCCCAGTTCAAGGTCGTGGGTTGTGTAATTAACTTCATGTGTCTTCAGTTGCCTTGATGAATAAGCGATAACTTTTCCCCTTTGCATGAGCACACAGCCGAGGCCTTGATTCGAAACATCGCAATACACCACAAAATCATTGGTTCCTTCTGGAAGAGACAAGACCGGTGCGCTGCATAGGGCTTGCTTTAGTGTCTGGAAGGTGGCTTCTTGTTTATCTTCCCATTCGAACACGACACCGTTCTGAGTCAAGGTGGTGAGAGGCTTAGCGATCTTGGAGAAATTTTGTATGAATCTTCGATAGTAGCCTGCGAGTCCCAAAAACTGTCGGATTTCTGTTGGCGTTGCAGGTGTTGACCAATCTTCGATTGCTTTGATCTTTGAGGGGTCCACATGTATTCCTTCTTTGCTTACTACGTGGCCAAGGAATCCTACTTCACGGAGCCAAAATTCACACTTTGAGAATTTGGCGTAAAGCTTCTCGGTTCTTAAAATCTCCAGAACTAGTCGTAGGTGTTGTCTGTGCTCTTCTTCGCTCCTCGAATAGACCAAGATATCATCGATGAATACGATGACGAATTTATCCAAGAAGGGTCGACACACTCGATTCATCAAATCCATGAACACCGCAGGCGCGTTAGTTAACCCGAATGGCATTACTACAAACTCATAGTGCCCATAACGAGTTCTGAATGCCGTCTTGGGGATATCCTCTTCCTGAACTCGTAGTTGATGATAACCCGACCTCAGGTCGATTTTTGAAAAGTAGCTGGATCCTTGGAGCTGGTCGAAGAGGTTATCTATTCGGGGTAGGGGATAACGGTTCTTGATAGTGAGTTTGTTTAGTTCTCGATAGTCTATGCACATGCGAAAAGACCCATCCTTCTTCTTTACAAATAAGACTGGTGCTCCCCAGGGCGAGAAGCTTGGCTTGATGAACCCTTTGCTCAATAGTTCATTCAGCTGGCTGGATAGTTCTTGCATTTCTGCCGGTGCTAAGCGATATGGAGCCCTGGCGATGGAGGTAGCTCCTGGGATTAAGTCGATCCGAAATTCGACTTGTCGTGCGAGTGGTACACCAGGCAGATCGTCTGGGAAAACATCAGGGAAGTTGCATACTTCTGGAATTTCTTTGATGTCCTTCACCTCCTATTTCTTGTCGACGATGTGGGCTAAGAAAGCATGGTATTGCTTTCGGAGGTACTTTTGGGTTTTAACACAAGAGATGATTTGTAGGTTCGCACTAGGTTTATTGCCATAAACAGTGAGAACGTTGCCATTCGGCAGATTGAGGCGGACGACCCTTTCGTAACATAGAATGTCCGCATGATGAAGGCTTAACCAATCCATACCAATGATTATATCGAAGCTTTTTATGGTGACCGGCATAAGGTCAATTTTGAACAAATGGTTGTATAGAGTGAGAGTACACCCTATGTAAATATCGTTAGCGCGCTCAACCTTTCCATTTGACATTTCTACGATGTAAGAATCTTCTAGTGGTTGAGAATTTTGCTTAAGTATATATTTGAATTGGTGACTTATGAAACTTCTTTCTGCCCCACTATCGAAAAGTACGCATGCATAAGAGTTATTGAGGAGGAACGTACCAGTAACCACAGAGGGATCCTTGACTGCTTCTCTCTGCCCTAAAGTTAGGACTCTCCCTACACCCCCAGCATTAGGGGCTCATGCCTTGGGGCAGTTCCTCCTGAAGTGTCCTGTTTCACCACATCCATAGCAGGTTTGGCTTGCTCCAGTGTTGGCGGTCGTAGCGACTTGTGCGGCGGGTTGGGTAGTCGCTCTACAGAATCGTGCGGTGTGCCCCTTCTTGTTGCAGTTATTGCAGTGTAACTCTCGACAAGCACTGTTATGGTGGTATTTACACTTGTTGCACTTGGGACGAGTTCCCGTATACTGTTTCGGCGGCGCTGGAGCGACAGCAGTAGTGGCGGGACGAACAGCAACAATCTGTTGCTTTTTGGCGGGGTCCTGAATTGGTTGCTTCTTTTTATTGCCCCAGAACCTCCTTTTGTTGTTCCTTCCTCTTGTTCGGTCGGTGGTGGTTATCGCGGTACCACGGCTAGCCCTGTGATCTATGAGTTGTTGTGCCAATTCCTTGGCACTCTCAAAGGTAGTGGGTTTCGAGGCCAATACATTATCTTGAATCTGGGATGACAGCCCCCAGAGATATCGTTCCACCTTCTTCTCTTCTGGAGTGACCATTGTTGGGCAGAGGAGTGCTAAGTCATTGAAACGGGCAGTATAAGTTTCAAGATCAGTGCCTGTCATTCTGAGGTTCCAAAGTTCTTCTTCAAGTTTTTGTATTTCGCCCCTCGGGCAGTATTC
Source organism: Lactuca saligna (assembly GCF_052625555.1). Taxonomy (NCBI): domain Eukaryota; kingdom Viridiplantae; phylum Streptophyta; class Magnoliopsida; order Asterales; family Asteraceae; genus Lactuca; species Lactuca saligna. The sequence goes on from NC_136421.1 coordinate 128,220,659, forward strand.
CTTTAACATTAGGGCTTTCAAATCCTCCCAGCTGATTGCGTTAGCTATTGTGGGAGTAAGTGATTTAACTCGGCCATTCCACCAAGTAAGTGCTTTTCCAGTGAAAGTGAATGCCGCATACTTGACCTTGCTCGCTTCGGGACAAGCGCAGATTTCAAAAACTGCCTCGGTCCTTTCGAACCATTGCACCAACGTGATAACGCCCCCGCTTCCATTGAAAGGGTCGGGTTTTCCATTCGTGAAGTCTTTGTAAGAGCACTCCCTCGTACGCCCCGTGCTGTCCCCATGAATGGAATTGGTAGCTCCTGATCCAGAACCGCCAGAACCATTGGTCCCCATTTGCGACATTGCTGCCGCCACGGCTGCCGTTACTGCAGCCTGGAACATTGCAGGATCAAACTGCGGAGGTGGTGGTGGAGGCGGCACTGTGTTGTTGGAAGGCCTTGGTCTTTTCCTTGGTGGCATGGTTCTGTTATAAAAAAAAATGACCAGTCGGTAAGACTTCAATAGTGATAACGAGTCGAGTGTTACTGGTTTCATCCCTCTTGTATTTTATCAAAACTTTATTATTTGTAAACTGTTTGTGTGATCAGGTTATGATGTATAGTGCCAAATATTCAATAAATAAAACATATGCCAAATTTCATTGATAACTTTTAGTACATAACATTTAGAGGGAAAAGTTTGACCTCATAAGGGTCTACATTACATCGTTACAAAAGATAGTTTTTGGCATTACAAAAACCCTTTGAATAGTGTGATCACATAGTTGCAGGGTCGACCTACATACAAAGAGTAACACCAACGCATACTCCTAAAATTTTACTACCAAAACATGAGAATAGTAATAAGTTCTAATCACTACGACCCTTCTTTGACGGAGGCTGCGATGATGTCGATGCGCCCTGTAATTCCGCCAATCTGCGTTCGGCTGCAACCATTCTCTCTTCGAGAGCCATGTATCTTTCCCGATACTCTCTTGTTTCTGCTTGAGCTGCGAGAAGGTCTTGGATGAGTTGGTCTCTGTGGTGGGAGTCTCGTTCCAGGTCTCTGGTGCGATCAGTAGTAGACTGTACGATGGCACTTAACTCCCGAACCTGATCAGTCGTCGTCCTACCACGATCATCCATACTTGCTATTCGTTGTATCGTGACGGGGAGAGCTCTGTCAGCCGGTCCACCATGAGTGAGATCATAGTAACCTCGTTGGTAGCCATATGGTGACCGCTGGCGTTGTTGTCGGCTCCATCTTTCGATCGTTGTTACCCAAGGGGGTTCAGGTCCGTTGTATCCAAAACGGTGCGCGGGTACCCTCGCGATGTAGGGAGGGTTGAATACTTCTGGTGGTTCCTCCCCTTCGTTCCCAAACATGACTATCTCATCACCTTCCTCTTCTTCCTCTTCGTCTTCATCTTCTTCTTGGTCGTCTTCCTCTTCTTCTTCTTGTTCGTCTTCCTCCTCGGGCTCCTCCTCGGGATCCTCTTCGGGATCCTCTTTGGGATCCTCCTCGGGCTCCTCCTCGGGATCCTCTTCGGGATCCTCTTCGGGATCCTCCTCGGGATCCTCTTCGGGATCCTCCTCAGGATCCTCTTCGGGATCCTTCTCGGGTTCATCATCGATCCATCCCGCGTTTCCCAGATTGGGAAAATAGGGGTCCCCGGGTATGTGAAATCCTGCCATGTCGTCTGCACGAGAAATGGGGTTAAGAAACACATATCAGAAAATAATAATCGGGCACTATAGAAACGTACAAATACTCCTATAGTATTTTTAGATGTTTATATTTGGTTCTTAGCATGTTCTTTATGGAGTGTAATTAGGTTATCAGATTCGTCGCTTATTACGACTATTCCTTAGTGTGCGTAAGTTACTTCTCGGACGGATATAGTTGATCAGGCTATATCCCTCCCAGAACTGATTACACATGCTAAGGCGTACTAATAATGTTCGACTCCTCCTTTTTCAATTTATGTTCTCCTAAGATACGACACCATGCTAGTATAGAATGCATGTAAGTATACTTTAAAACAAGAAATTATTTGTTTTCTAAAAGTACAACTCGTTAAAGCATTTTAAGAATCAGAGACCTTTAGTCCCAAATGTGTTTATAGTTTGTATATCTTATGTGGTTTGACATACTTAATTCGCTATAAACCATGCTCTGATACCAATCTGTCACACCCCCAAACCAAGGATGGCGGAAACGTCCGGGGGTGGAGGACTTCATGTATAGTATCATAACCACAATTTCAATAGTAATTTAAGCAAACACAACCAACATATATATAATTGAAAAAGTTACATCACTTGTATGAATTACATGTTTCAAAATCAATTACAATATGTTGACAAAATATGAAAAGTTTGATGTCTTAACGTCCCATCCTCAAAAGCACTTGATTACCTGTTTAGTGTTTTCCTGAGAATACGAGTTGTTTGAAAAGTGTCAACACAAAGGTTGGTGAGTTCATAAGCTTTTATTAATAAACTTAGTAGAAGTTTATCACATGTAAATGTCGCGTTTGTGTAAGAAAAATCCGATATTTTCCTTGAAATCCGAAAAATGTAGCCTTATAACCAAGGACTAAAATGTATAAGAAATCATCATTTCTTAGTAGAAATGTCGTGAGTTTAAAATGATATGGAAAGTAAATTTCTTTATCAACCTAAAACCTACTTCGGTTTTATGAAACCCCGTAAAGTTTATGAATTGTTATCTCCCTAGGTGAGTCGCTATAATCATACTGTGACTATGTGAACCTGCCACAACGTTTCTCAGGCGTCGCGAAAATGAAATGACATTTGTCACCCGTAGACCTGCAGGTCCAACTGTAGCTAGCAGCAAGGTGTGGGGTGTCAAACCTAATATAGATCTATATACAAGTATCACGTTCTCCCTCAAGGAGATTTTGATTATAACTACCAGGAATTATATCCCGCACTCGGACGTACGGGGAGAGAGAGTCTCACAACATAGGTTAACAAGTTTACGTGAAATGTGTGTGGATATAAATCTTTCTTGTATGAATGTACCCTTTTTGTACGAGTGTGTTGAGTGATGTATCATAAACTATACCTATTATAGTTTATCTAAAATGTATATAATATGTATGAATTCTTTTTATGGAAATGTATTAGTGTTGTGAATTTATCCAACTATACTTTTTATAGTTACATAATACGTGTTCTAAATGAATGAATAATATTTAATATGAATGACTTAGTTTCAGTTCACAATGATAAACTAACAAGGAAACACATTCAAATATTAGAACTTATGATTATACACTTTGCTCAACATATTACAAAGTGTTATGATATTTACATGCTGTTGGCTAACTTTAGCAATTCTGCCCAGTTTTGTAAAAATCATAGAAAAATCATACGAAGTCGAAAACTAGATCCGTAAATTCTGAGAGTTCAAAAAATGTGTCTAGTTTACTCATAATTGTTATCACGATTTTTAATGACCTCCAACTTGGGTGAAAATGTCCATAATCACAGACTGGTCCGGATTGTTGTTTGAAATGATAGGCAGTTTTGTAAAAATCACCATAAATTGTAGAAAAAATCGTATGGAGATGTGCAAGTAGTCATTTTAAAGCTACAAACTTGAACTATTTGCACCTTGTACAGTTTTGAAAACAAAAATGTTTAAGATGCCCAAAACAGTCCGTGAATGGAGTTGAACTTTTCTGATGAAGGCTGTTAGAAAAATTTAATTATGTTCTTAGTGTTTTAACTTGTATTCCCCCCCTGAAAACTTGAGAAAACATGAAAATGTAGGGGTATGAACTCACCTTAAGTGATTTCAGTAGGTAAGTGTTGAAGAAGATAAGTGTTCAACCCAAGAACACTTGAAGAATCACTTGAAGATTCGAAGATCTAACACAATTATGAGAGAGTTTGTCTAAGATATCCATGATTTGAGTGGAAATAATTGAGATAATTATAAAGAGAATGGATCATTCTTACCAAATGTGGAGGAAAATCCAAAGATCAGCCCTTGAATCTCGAATTTCTAGAGAGAGAAAGTGAGAGAGGAAAGAGTTTGATCTTCTTGTGAAATGAGAGCAAATGAGAGAAGTGAGGAGAGAGGATGAATATTCAGCTCTCAAAAACGTGGGAAAGAGTGATAATTGAGTGGAAAGGACATTGATGTGACCTAGGTAAGGTGGGGAGGTGTGGCTGGTCATAGAGTGGGTGTGGGAGTGGTTGCTTGTGTTATAAGGTAAAGCAAAGTCAACACTCCACCTCTTTGTACTTTACCCACTTGCTTTCATTATTTAAATAAAGATTTTTATGAAAATATGATTAAATTGTGAATAATTAGGGTTTATTATGTTAAAATATGATTTTGGGTGAAATTCCCACGTTAAAATAATTAAAAACGGGCCTTAAACGCAAAACTACGCGAAAACCGGGAGGAAATGAGTTCCCAGCGAGACCTCTCGGTCCTAGGCCGAGACTCGGTCCACGCTGAGGATTGTAGCCGGAAACGAACAGAGGGAAACGAAAGGGGCGAGTCAGACGCGAGAAGTGATGGGCGAGGGTTCGGTCCGAAGGGTCAGTAGCGAGGGTGGGGTTCGGTTCGGGAATAAGAGGCGAGAATGTCAGAACCGAACGGACTGTAGTGAACAATAGTGAACAGTACCTTCGGTTCGGTTCCTCTTGAGCAAGGTTCGGTTTTGGTTAGTGGTGAACAGTACCTTCGGGTTCGGCTCAGGAGGGTTCAGTTCGGCTCAGGAGGGTTCGGTTCGGCTCCTCTTGCTCTCAGTCCCTAAGAGGACCTTCGGGTCCTAAGAAGCTTCTCTCTTGGTTTCGGTTCCTAATGTCTATTTTTCTCGTTTTTACCCCGTTTTAAGCTGTTTTTGACACGGTTAAGCGTCGAAATGACCCGAATGATTCTAAAAAGTTACGGGAACTATTTGAGAGAGATTTCGCATACTTGGAGAGATTTGGGAGAGATTTGACATTCTTGGAGAGATTTCTCATACAAAGAGGTATTTGCGAGAGTTTTCACATACTTAGAGTGATTTGGGAGAGATTTGACATTCTTGGAGAGATTTCTAATACAGAGAGATATTTGAGAGAGATTTCGCATACTTGGAGAGATTTGGGAGAGATTTGACATTCTTGGAGAGATTTCTCATACAAAGAGGTATTTGCGAGAGTTTTCACATACTTAGAGAGATTTGGGAGAGATTTGACATTCTTGGAGAGATTTCTAATACAGAGAGATATTTGAGAGAGATTTCGCATACTTGGAGAGATTTGGGAGAGGTTTGACATAGAGAGAGATAGTGTGGAAACGATTGAGAGAGGTTCCATGTGGGATAGTTGTGAGTGTCCGGCATCGAAATGCATGGTTCGTGAACCCTATTAAGCCTTGTTTAAGGATCTTACACACTCCCGATGAGTATGCAACATTGTTTTATCGGTCTAGTTCATTGATTAGAACTAGGGTTTAGGAAATTTTTAACACAAGACTTTTCTCAAGTGATGTTTTCCCATTAATATAGCAAGTTATACAGTATGAACATAACACAAACCCTAATACACAAGGTTTAATCGAGTTAACCAATCTTGACTTGATGACTTGACTTGACTCAAGATTGACGATTGTCACAACCTAGGATGCCATTTTAGAAGCCATTTCACCAAAAGAAGCCTTAGGTGCGTTGCATGAGTGTCAAGATTTCACCTTTACGTGATTATTGGACATGGGGAAGTCAAATCTATAGGTTAGTGAAGTAGAGCTGACCTCAGAAGGTCGTTTGGGTAATTATCATGGAAGAAACTCGCCGAGTCCATATGGGGAATCGCCGATTCGAGTCGGGTTGCCCCGCGACTCGTAACCAGTAGTACCCCGTCGAGTGGAAGGTTTAGTCGACGAGTCGAGTGAGGTTTAGAAAGATCCATAGGACACGCTTGGACTCGCTGAGTCACCTATGTGCACTTGACGAGTCTAGTCAAAGTTTGTCTATTGACTTTGAGGGTTGGGTCAATACTTGGACTTTTGGCCCATTAGAAGAATAAAATGGTCTTTTAGCCTTCTGAGAGAACATTGGAACAGATTAGTCTAGCATGGAGAGCCGTTATTGATTTGGGATGATTGCTTATGTGTTTAGGCCGGGCTAGGTCATTGTTACGAGGTTTAGGGATACCAAGCACGTGAGTTACTAGACAGTATACGAGGTGAGTCTTCTCACTATAGTTTACCTAGAGTGGTAACTATGTGTGACCGGAAGGTCTTATATGTTATGTGGAGTATGTGATATATGTTGGTATGTGATATGTATGTGTTATGCTATGTTCTGAGTACCATGATATGGACCGGAAGGTCAACAGTGTATGGACCGGAAGGTCAAGATGATGAGGACCGGAAGGTCATACGGGTAGGGCCGGAAGGTCTACTAGAGTTGGGATGGAAGTCCCCTGAGAGACATGGATCAAAAGATCCCGTAGATTTATGGCCTTGAATGGCGTATGTATTGTATGTGGTATTTTGGGGAACTCACTAAGCATTTATGCTTACAGTGTTATGTGTTATGTGTTTTAGGTACTAGCGATGATCGCGGGAAGGCGTCGGCATGATCCGTACACACTGGAAGAAGACTTATTTTATGATCTTGGGATATGTTTATATCGTGATGACATTTGTTAAACTTGAGAATTTGAGAATATTAAATGAGTGTTATTTTATTTGAAAAATGAAAAAAATTGTTTTGAAAATTCACGTTGTTACAAATTGATATTAGAGCCTTGGTTTAAGGGACTCGGATGCACCTTCGGGCGTATCTGAACTCAAACTGAGGATTTGAAAAAGTTTTCATACAAGAAACAATTTTTCTAAAAATTAAAAGAATTTGAGAAAGTGGAAAAAAGTAGTATATACGATCAGTCAACGCTCGAACGATGATTTCCTAAAATACCCTTATCTTATGTGTTATGAGATATGATATGGTATGCTATGTATGCTAGAGTAGGGTAGGTATTCATAATAGAACTAGAATGGCCTAATCTGTGATGCCTTAGCCTAGGAGATTACTGTTGCTATGAGATGTTTGAGAGTGAATAGGTAGCACCGTAGCAGTGAGGAGCTTATGAGGGGCCTACCGCAGGGTAGCCAGTGCTTAGCGAGAGGTAGAGTACTTGTGATTTGGGATCCTAGGAGGAGGACCTGGGGTGAGTACTGATGCGGTGTAGATGGTAGTATAGGGCCCGTACTACTAAAAACACCGGATCAGTGTGCAGTCCAAGTAAGAATCCTTAGGGTACTAAGGAACAAGTAGGGTTGAGTTTTCGATTGTGAGTACACTCGAGCAAGTCTTTGATATTTTTTGTGTTGTATTTTAGAGACATCATTGTTGCGACACACCACAGACCAGAGACCAACGGTATGAGTGACGAGGAGCTTCGTTAGATGATCCACGAAGAGGTGGATGTGGCTATCCTCGTAGAGATACCAGAGATGTTTGGGTCTATCAAGACCACTTTGATTGAGACGTTTGATGAGAGATATGCAGTGGTTACTGAGGTTGCGGCTACTGCAGCTATGGCTACTACTAGACCTCAGGGGGTGACTCGATGCTGTTCCGGGAGTTCAGCAAGACAAAGTCACCGGAGTTTGTTGGGACGCAGGATCCGATTGCAGCGATGAGAAAGATTTCTGATACCAAGGGATGCTTCTACACCTGTTCGTGTCCAGAGCATTTGAGGGTTCGGTTTGCACTGAACCAGCTTCGCTTGGGAGTGAAGGACTGGTAGAAGTTTATGATGTCGAACTTCACTCCTACAGAGATTTCGGAGGTGAACTGGGAGAGGTTCAACACCATATTCAGAGACAAGTACGTTTCCACAGTGGAGAGGGAACAATTGGCACATGAGTTTTTGTTCCTCAAGCAGGGGACGGAGTCAGTGACTATGATCACACAGATGTTCCATTAGAGGCCGTTATTTTGCTCTGAGCACGTGTCGTCTGAGCAGGCACGCATGAGACGGTATTTGAGCATTTTAAGGAGGGACATCCGGGAGTTTGTGGTGAACTCGAATTACGGGACATTTTCTGAGCTCGAGGAAAATACCCGAAAGAGGGAGATGGAGCTGGAGACTCAGGTTAGGGAGGAGGCCGATTCTCAAGGGAAGGATAGGTGGCCAGTACAGTCTCAGCCAACAGCCAAGCTAGCTAAGCCCGCCGATTTGAGATCTGGAGGCAAGAAGGGCCGCACCTGTCGGAAGTGTGGCAAGCGACATGATGGAGTCTGTCGACCGGGTGCTTGCTACAAATGTGGCAAGGAAGGGCATATAGCCAAGGACTGCCCCAAGGGATTTATGGTTTTCTTTCATTGCAACCAGACGGGCCATCGGAAGGACGAGTGCCCGCAACTGTTATAGGGATCAACGCAGGGATCCGCGCTTGCTACTGCACGAGCTACTGAGGGTTGGCCAGTGAAGGCCGAAGCACCAAAGGCACGCAAGAGAGCCTTCCACTTGACAGCAGAGGAGGTCCGTGCAGCGCCTAACGTCGTGGCTGGTATGTATTCTTTCATTTATTTATGCTGAGTTGAGATATTGTGCTTATTTTATGATATGCCTAGGTACTCTTCTTGTGAATTTTGTGCCTTCTTTGGTGTTATTTGACTCGGGTGCAAGTCGGTCATTTGTGTCGTTAGCATTAGTCAGCACATCAGTTTTCGGTGAGAGGCGTTGAGACGACCTCTACGAGTTTCCATAGCTGACGAGTGAGCGGTGTATGCTACTGATGTGGTCTGAGGATGTATACTTGAAATCTTCGGTGTTGAGTTTCGGATAGATCTGGTCCCGATTGCGATGGGAGACGTTTGCGTTATAGTGGGCATGGATTGGTTGCGCCGATTTGGGGCAGTTATAGACTACGAGTAGCAGATAGTGACGATATGAGACCCTAGTGGGGGAGTGCTAACGGTATATGGCGAGGGTACCCAATGTGGGTTAGCATTTTGTTCGGCTACTAGAGCAAGAAAAGTTTACAGCAGGGCTGTAGCAGGTTTTTAGCTTATGTGATGGAAACACGAGTGGTCGCGGAGAGGCCGAGTTCAATTGATGATGTTCCGATAGTGTGTGAGTTCCCGGATGTTTTTCCAGAAGAGTTTCTAGGTGTGCCTCACGAGAGGCAGGTGGAGTTCCGCATCGATTTGGTTATGGGGTAGAGCCTATCCCCAAGGTGCCTTATCGCCTTACGCCGTCAGAGATGCAGAAGTTATCCTCGTAGCTTCAGGAGCTGCTTGGAAAAGGGGTTTATTAGATCGAGTAGCTTGTCGTGGGGAGTGCCAATCCTTTTTTTCAAGAAAAAGGATTGTTCACATCGGATGTGTATTGATTACCGGGAGTTGAACAAGTTGACAGTCAAGAAGCGTTATCCATTACCGAGGATTGATGATCTGTTCGATCAGTTGCAGGGAGCATCTTGGTTCTCCAAGATAGATTTGAGGTCTGGATATCATTAGACGAGAGTGCGGGATGAAGTTATCTAGAAGACGGCATTTAGGACTCGTTATGGGCATTACGAGTTCGTGGTGATGCCTTTTGGGCTCACCAATGCACCGGCAACGTTCATGGATCTTATGAACAGGGTGTGCAGGCCTATGTTGGATCGGTCGGTGATCATGCTCATCGATGATATTCTGGTATATTCGAGATCTAGAGAGCAGCACGAGGAGCATCTGAGAGAGGTTCTTGGGGTATTGAGGTCAGAAAGGCTTTTCGTCAAATTCTCCAAGTGTGATTTCTAGTTACGAGAGGTCTAGTTCTTGGGACACCTTGTTAACCCTGATATCGAGATCAAGAGTTTTCTAGGGTTGGTCGGCTACTATTGGAGATTCATCAGGGATTTCTCCAAGATTGTTGTTCCTCTCACTAGGTTGACCCAGAAGGGCGTGGCTTTCAGTTGGGGTCAGGAGCGGAAGGCCTCATTTGAGACACTTTGCCAGAGATTATGCGAAGCCTCGGTGCCAAACCTTCCGGAGGGGATGGAGGATTTTGTGGTGTATTGGGACACATCGATATCAGGGTTGGGTGCGGTGTTGATGTTGAGAGGGCACGTGATAGCATACGCATCGAGGCAGCTGAAGCCTCATGAGACGAGGTATCCCACCCACGATCTGGAGTTGGGGGTAGTGGTATTCACCCTCAAAATTTGGTGTCACTATTTGTATGGGGTTCAGTGTACCATATATATGGACAACAAGATCTTGAAGTATTTGATGGATCAGCCCAACCTGAATATGCGCCAAAGGAGATGGTTGGATGTGGTAAAGGATTATGATTGTGAGATACTCTACCACCCGGGCAAGGCTAACGTTGTAGCCGATGTCCTAAGCCATAGGGCAGAGAGTGCCCCAATACGAGACATTTGTATGAAGATGATGGTGATGACTCCGGTGTTGGATACCATACGAGAGGCCCATGCAGAGGCTGTGAGACCGGAGAACCACAAAAGAGAGCGGGTGATTGGGAAGGTATCCGAGTTCGTTACCGATAGACGAGGGCTTATGACCTTTCAAGGTCGGATTTGAGTGTCGTTTGCAGGCAGGGCACATACCATCTTGATGGAGGAGGCGCACAGATCGAGGTTCTCGATCCACCCTAGGGCCACTAAGATGTATTTGGACCTGAAGAAAGATTATTGGTGGCCCTGTATGAAGAGGTATGTTGCATAGTTTGTTGAGAGGTGCTTAACCTATTGCAGGGTTAAGGCTAAGCACTAAGGTCCACATGGCAAGTTGCAGCTACTTGAGGTTCCCTAGTGGAAGTGGGAACAAATTTCTATGGATTTCATCACCATATTGCCAAGGACTGCGAGGGGTGTTGACGCAATTTGGGTGATTGTTGATCGGCTGACGAAGAGTGCTCACTTACTTGCTATCAGTGAGAGCTCTTCCGCAGAGAGGCTGTCAGAGATGTATGTGAGAGAGGTGGTATCGCGACATGGTGTAATGATCTCGATTGTGTCAGATCGATATGTACGTTTCACTTCTAGGTTTCGGAAGAAGTTCCATGAGGAGTTGGGTACAAGATTACATTTCAGTACCGCATACCACCCACAAATGGACGAACAAAGTGAGCGGACGATTCAAACGCTCGAGGACATGCTTCGAGCATGTGTGTTGGACTTTGGAGGAATTTGAGACACATACCTACTGTCACACCCCCAAACCAAGGATGGCGGAAACGTCCGGGGGTAGAGGACTTCATGTATAGTATCATAACCACAATTTCAATAGTAATTTAAGCAAACACAACCAACATATATATAATTGAAAAAGTTACATCACTTGTATGAATTACATGTTTCAAAATCAATTACAATATGTTGACAAAATATGAAAAGTTTGATGCCTTAACGTCCCATCCTCAAAAGAACTTGATTACCTGTTTAGTGATTTCCTAAGAATACAAGCTGTTTGAAAAGTGTCAACACAAAGGTTGGTGAGTTCATAAGTTTTTGCTATAAAACTTAATAGAAGTCTTTCTTATGTAAATGTCGCGTTTGTTTCAGAAAAATCCGATATTTTCCTTAGAATCCGTATAATGTAGCCTTATGACCAAAGACCAAAATGTATAAGAAATCATTCTTACTTAGTAGAAATGTCATGAGTTTGAATTGATATAAAAAGTGAATTTAAATCAACCTAAAACCTACTTAGGTTTTATGAAATCCCGTAAGCTTTATGAATTGTTATCTCCCTATGTGAGTCGCTATAATCATAATATGACTATGTGAACCTGCCACGACGTTTCTCAGGTGTCGCGAAAATGAAATGACATTTGTCACCCGTAGACCTGCAGGTCCCACTGTAGCTAGCAGAAAGGTGTGGGGTGTCAAACCCAATATAGATCTATATACAAGTATCACGTTCCCCCTCCAGGAGACTCTGATTATAACTACCAGGAATTATATTCCGCACTCAGACGTACGGAAAGAGAGAATGTCTCACAATTTAGGGTAACAAGTTTACGTATAATGTGTGTGAGTGTAAACCTTTTCTGTATGAATGTACTCTTTTAGTACGAGTGTGTTATGCAATATATCATAAACTATACCTATTATAGTTTATCTAAAACGTTTGTAGTATGTAAGAACTCTTTTATGGAAATGGATTAGTGTTATGAATTTATTAAACCATACTTTTTATAGTTTAATATATGTGTTCTAAAATGAATGAATAATATTTATTATGAATGACTTAGTTTCAGTTCATGATGATAAACTGACAAAGAAACACATTCAATAATTAGAACTTATGATTATACACTTTGCTCAACATAATACAAAGTGTTATGATATTTACATGCTGTTGGCTAACTTTAGCCATTCTGCACTGTTTTGGAAAAATCATAGAAAAATCATACGAATTCGAAAACTAGATCCGTAAATTCTGAGAGTTCAAAAAATGTGTCTAGTTTACTCATAATTTTTATCACGATTTTTAATGATTTCCAACTTTGGTGAAAAAGTCCATAATCACAGACTCGTCCGAATTGTTGTTTGAAATGATAGGCAGTTTTGTAAAAATCACCATAAATTGTAGAAAAATTGTATGGAGATGTGCAAGTAGTCATTTTAAAGCTAAGAACTTGAAATATTTTCACCTTGTACAGTTTTGAAAACAAAAATGTTTAAGATGCCCAAAACAGTCCGTGAATGGAGTTGAACTTTTCTGATGAAGGCTGTTAGAAAATTTTAGTTATGTTCTTGGTGTTTTAACTTATATTCCCCCCCTTAAAAACTTAAGAAAACATGAAAATGTAGGGGTATGAACTCACCTTAAGTGATTTAAGTAGATGACTATTGAAGAATGGAAGTGTTTAACTCAAGAACACTTGGAGATGCCTTGAAGATTTTCGAGAATCTAACATCATAGTTATGGAGTTTGTGTAAGCAATCAATGATTTGAGTAGAATGAAGTGAAATAATCATAAGGAGGATGAATTATACTTACTAAGAGTGGAAGAACACTTGAAAATCAGCCTTGAATCTCGAAATTGGTGTAGAAAAAGTTTGAGAGAAAAGTGGTGTTTGATACTTAGTGAAATGAGAGCAAATGAGAGAAATAAGGAGATAGGTGTTTTGTTCCAGCTCTAAAAGCGTGGGAATGAGTAGAAATTGAGTGTAAGGGAAATTGAGGTGACCTAGGTAAGGTGGGGAGGTGTGGCTGGTCATAGAGTGGGTGTGGGGTGGTTGCTTGTGACATAAGTTAAGGCAAGGTCAACACTCCACCTTAAATAAATCCCCCATTAGATCTTTATTATTTAGATAATGATTTTCATCAAAATATGTTTAAGTTATGAATATTTAGGGTTTATTATGTTAAAATATAATTTCTGGAGAAAATCCCGCTTTAAAATCACGAAAAACGGGCTTAAAATGTTAAAAATATCAAAAAGGGGCTAAAAGTGACAATATTCTGAATTCTGGCCGAGGTTCAACCTTCTGATGCTAGAACCGAGAGGAGAGAGGGCAGAAACCGAGAGGGGAGAAGAGAGAGAGTAGGAACCGAGAGGGGAGAAGAGAGAGAGAGAGCAGAAACCGAGAGGGGAAGAGAGACCGAGAGAAGAGAAGAGAGGGAGTAGAGACCGAGAGGAGGCAGAGAGGCGGGAGGCGAACAGAAGCAGAGAGGCGGGAGGAACAGAGAGCGAAGAAGGAACCGAGAGGCGACAGAGAGGAGAGAAGGAGACAGAGACTGAGACTCGGTCTCAGCTACAGGGATTCGGTTCTCCAGGTTCAGCCAACAGAGGTTCGGTCCGATCCTGGTACTCTCGGTCCTAGGTCTTGGCCTTAAGGAGCTTCGGCTCCTTGAGAAGGGTTTCGGTTCCTAAGGTCCATTTTTCTCGTTTTTACCCCGTTTTAATCCGTTTTTGACCTGGTTAAGGGTCAGAATGACCCGAATGATTCTAAAAAGTTACGGGAACTTTTGAGAGAGATTTGGGAGAGATTTCTCATACTTGGAGAGATTTGGGGGAGATTTGACATTCTTGGAGATATTTCTCATACAAAGAGATATTTGAGAGAGGTTTCACATACTTGGAGAGATTTAGGAGAGATTTGACATTCTTGGAGAGATTTCTCATACAAAGAGATATTTGAGAGAGGTTTCACATACTTGGAGAGATTTGGGAGAGATTTAACATTCTTGGAGAGATTTCTCATACAAAGAGATGTTTGAGAGAGATTTGGGAGAGATTTCACATACTTGAAGAGATTTAACATTCTTGGAGAGATTTCTCATACAGAGAGATGTTTGAGAGAGATTTGGGAGAGATTTGACATAGAGAGAGATAGAGTGGAAACGATTGAGAGAGGTTCCATGTGTGACAATTGTGAGTGTCTGGCTCCGCAATGCAAGGTTCTTGAGCCCCATTAAGTCATGATTAAGGATCCTACACGCTCCCGATGAGTTTGCAACATGGTTTTTATTAGTTTAGTTCATTGATTAGCACTAAGGCCTAGGAAATTTTAACACAAGACTTTTTCCAAGTGATGTTTTCCCATTAATATAGCAAGTTATACAGTATGAACATAACACAAACCCTAATACACAAGGTTTAATCGAGTTGACCGGTTTGACTTGATGACTTGAATTAACTCAAGATTGACGATTGTCACATCATCCCCACGTTAGAGGGAATTTCGTCCCATGATTTAAATTCGGCTGGGACTTCAAGGGTTTGGGAAAAGATGCGAATACTTTTGCTTCATTTGATCTTCGCGTTCCCAGGTAAACTCAGGCCCTCGTTTCGCGTTCCAACGAAACTTCACTATGGGAATGCGACTATGTTTCGTTCTCTTGATCTCTCGATCCATGATCTTGAAGGGTTCCTCCACAAAGTGGAGATTTTCATTAACTTCGATTTCGTCGAGCGGTATTTCGAGTGTCTCGTCAGACAGACACTTCTTTAAGTTGGATACGTGGAAGGTAGGGTGTACGTTACTTAGTTCTTGTGGTAGTCGGAGTTTGTACGCCACAGGACCAATCCTGGCAAGGATTTCGAACGGTCCGATGTACCTTGGGTTTAGTTTCCCACGTTTACCGAAACATATCATCCCTTTCCAAGGGGAAACTTTTAGTAGTACTCGGTCTCCGACCTGCAATTTTAAAGGTTTGCGTCGCTTATCCGTGTAACTCTTTTGTCGATCATGAGACGCCTTCAGTCTTTCCCGAATTTGAATGATCTTTTCTGTGGTTTCCCTTATGATTTTAGGCCCAGTAAGGGTGCTATCAGGGATTTGCCCTCTAGCTAGCTGAGTATCCCCGACTTCGGCCCAACACAAAGGTGATCTACACTTGCGACCGTAGAGAGCTTCGAATGGAGCGACTCCAATGCTAGTGTGATAGCTGTTATTATAAGAGAATTCGATAAGTGGCAGATGGGTATCCCATGCCTTACCAAAATCTATCACACAGGCTCTCAGCATGTCTTCCAATGTCTGGATGGTTCTCTCGCTTTGCCCGTCGGTTTGTGGATGGTAGGCCGTACTCATGTCAAGCCTAGTTCCCAGAGACTTCTGTAGGGACTGCCAGAATCGCGAGGTGAATCTACTATCTGTTGGATAAGGTGTCTAAGTCCATAACTTATTTGGTATATACTTGACCCGACCCGGCATGGTCCATTTGGGTTGCATCTCACCCGAACTATTTATGGATAATTTTATGAGAGTAATACACATATGTCTATTAATATATTATAAGTTATAATATATTAATATAAGGTTATGTTATTTAATTAGTTTTAGTCTTAAATTAATTATGAATTAATTTAGAGATTAAAAGGAAGACTAATTAGATTATGGGCTATTTGTTTTATATGGTGTGGGCTAACACTCATTTGTTAATGGGCTAGGCTTGGATGGAAGTCCATGGATGATCCATGGAGCTTTTAACCCATGGATCCTTGGAAAAGGAAAGGTCATGGGTTATTAGGGTTTCACCCTAACCATGCACACTATATAAGCATGCTTTTGGAGCATGAAATGGAAACTAGTGAACTAGTGTGTGTGAGCTTGTGTGTGGCCGAAATATACAAGTGTATATACTCTCTCAAAGTTTTCCAAGAGTTTGTGGTGTTTTGTGATTCCATTTGAGGCATTCACACTATTGGTGCTTGGCCCTCAAACTACTCAAGAACCAAACTCATCAAAAAGGTATGTAATCTCTTCTAGCTCTTTATGTTGATATGTTCCCCATGCCATGTTAGATAGGTTATAAACCTTGGAAAATTATTATTTTGCATGTATTTAGACAAACATAGATCCAAGGTTTATTAGGGTTGCATGGGGGGACTCGCCGAGTCCATGTGGTATCAGAGCCTAGGCTTGCTTGTTTAATACTTGATGCAAAATAGTTGAAAAAGTCGAAAAAACTTGCTGTCTGACTGATGAACTCGCCGAGTCCATGGGGGGACTCGCCGAGTCCATGTGTATCTTCAACCTACTCGCCGAGTAGGTTCATGCACTTGACGAGTAGGAGCGACAGAGTGCAGATTTTCGACTTTAGCTGCTGGAAATGGACTAGAAACATTACCCTAAACTGTTTTGGTGTTTTAAAACTTGTTTTAGTTGGTGTAATGGTTGTTCTAATCCATTTACAATAGCATATATCAACATTCCATGATTTTATGTGTTCATATAATTCTTGAAATTTTGATGATCATGTTCATATTTTTATGAATTTAGAAGATGATAGGAATTATTTGCTGAATTTTTTAGAATTAATTCTTGATCATTTATGTGTTTTAATGGAGTCCATAATTTGTCCTCAAGTTATGGATATCCAAAGGTCACTTTCTTTAACACACACGTTTAAACACATAAGTTACATGAAAATGAAGAGTCTTCATTTTTATGAACCTTTAATTCATAAGTTATGAAATGAAAAGTTTTTGATAGTTACAAAACTTGCCCTCAAGTTTTGGAATTTGTAAAGTTTCACACACTTTAATAAACTTTAATTCCAACCCTTAGAGTTTTAATAGTTAAAATTCAACCCTTATACTATTTATAACATTAATGGTTAAATATTATATATATGTATAAGAATAAGTCGTTCTATCGTTAGTAGGCCTCATTCACGAAGCTGGTCTATAAGGTGGGTATAAGGTTGTTGCCTATAAAATGGCGACTTAATGGGTGTATACTCTCACCCACCGCTTGCTGGACTGGTGGAAGGTCGTTAGCCGAACGGGTAGGACAATGACTTTAAATCCTCATTAAAAGTATAATGATTATTATAAAGTAACTAAACCTTTTAATTCCCAATCTTAGTTATTTTAGGAAAAATGTGAACATGGTGCTAGTCCATGGAATTCACACTTTGTACCTTACCAAGTCGTTGGTGGAGCGTGTGTGGTTAACCGGCACACTAACTTGGACTAGTAAGGATCACGAAGGGTGACTTAATGTTTGTCATAGATCAATGTAACATGTGTGGTTAACCGGCACATTGATTAGGTGATAATATTAAGGGTACCAAGTGAATTAGCATGGTTATTCACACCTTGTTTTGTGATCCTCAGCATCCCAGTCATAAAACTTGAAGGGCACAATCAAGATTGAAACATACCATTGAAAAGTTCAATGAATCTCAAAAGAATCTAGGAATTTCAAATCCAATTAAAACCTAATAATACATTTTGTTTTTCATGGTGGAAATTGGTGAATCGTCATTCGCCTACCTTTCAAATATATTATTACTTAGATTACGACATCCCTCTTCTAAGTATAATATATTGTGATTGGGTCCTAGCCTTAATATTACATTTGGGTGTCTTATTAAGGATTCTATATATCTAATCTAAACTTGCTTTCTTCTTTCAGATGTCTTCCAACACTAATGCATCAGGCTCTAACCCAACTGGTTCTTTCTCTCTCACGAATCTTTGTGGGAGGGTGATATTTGATGGTTCCAACTTCATGGATTGGATTAGGAACATCAGGATGGTTACACGTTATGAGGACAAGGAATATGTCCTCGATAAGGAGTTAAAAGAGCTTGATGAGTGTACTGCTACTCCTGAGGAGATCGCTGAATTCAGGACTCATGAGAGAGATGCTACTAAGGTGGCATGTATCATGATGGCCACGATGACAGCCGAGCTCCAAAAGTCATATGAAGACTTCTACCCTTTTGAGATGCACCAAGACCTGATAGAAAGGTACCATCAGAGTGCTTGTCAGGAGCGATATGAAATAATCTCCTCCATAATAACTACCTGCATGAAGGACGGTGATTCCGTCACGGCTCACATGCAAAAGATGCAAAGGTATGTGGACCGTTTGTTGAAGCTGAATGTGAACATCCCTGAGGAGTTGGCAATTGACATCATTTTGCACTCCTTACCTTCTTGTTATGACCATTTTCGTATGACATATCATATGAACAAGGAGGAAGTTACCCTCAGCAAGCTTCAAGGACTCTTGAAGACCGCTGAAACCGGTCTTAAGGGCAAGGCGGTTGTTATCTCTACTACTCCTACTCCAACGTCTACCCCTGTTTTAGCTATCGGGCAAGGCAAAGGGAAAAAGAGGAAGCACCCTTCGAAGGGTACCAAGGGAAAGTCTCTTGAAGGCTCCTCATCGAAGACCAAGAGCGGTTCTGTCACTCCTTCTGCCATTCCCAAGGATGCTGAATGCTTTTATTGCCATGAAAAGGCACACTGGAAGCGAAACTTCCCTAAGTACTTGCAGGATCTAAAGGATGGGAAAGTGAAACCCACCCATGCAGGTATTTACACTATATTGTCTAATTACTCAACATATTCTAACTCTTGGGTGCTTGATACAGGATGCGGTATTCACATATGTTCTGATTTGCAGGGCCTAAGAAGAAGTGAGGATGTGGAGCACGGGAAGATAAACTTGATCATGGGGAATAGGAAGGCTTCACCTGTTTCCAAGATTGGAGTTTATACTTTGCTGCTTAATAATGGGTTAAAATTAGATTTGAATAAATGTGTGTACTCGTCTGAAATGGCGAGGAATATTATTTCTTTTCATGCTTTGTATAAACAAGGTTTTACCTTTTCGTTTGATAATGAATGTGGTGGTATTAATGCTTTCTTTAATAATGTGTTTTATTTTAAAGCGTTACCTTGTGATGGTGTGTATGAAACTGTGTCGATTGTAGACAACTTAGGAAATAATGTATTGTATATTGATTCTTCTACTAGCCTAGATAAAGCATCATTGTGGCATTGTCGTCATGGACATGTAAACAAGAAACGCATAGGCCAACTCCAAAAGAGTGGAGTCTTGGAATCATTCAACCTTAAATCGGATGATAGTTGTCAATCTTGTCTACTTGGAAAGATGATAAAATCACCCTTCACTGGAACTTGTGAGAGGAGTGAGGGTTTGTTGGACCTAATACATACTGATGTGTGTGGGCCAATTAAAACCGCCACAAGGGATGCTAATCGGTATTATGTGACTTTCATTGATGATTTTAGTAGATACGGATATGTCTACTTAATCAAACATAAGTCAGAAACCTTTGAAAGGTTTAAGGAATTCAAACAGGAAGTAGAAAATCAATTGGGAAGGAACATTAAGATGCTTCGATCCGATCGAGGTGGTGAGTATCTTAGTACCGAGTTCCTTGACTATCTTAAGGAGTTTGGAATTGTCTCACAATTGACTTCTCCCATGACACCATAGCTGAATGGTGTAGCTGAGAGGCGTAATCGAACCTTGTTGGACATGGTTCCCTCTATGATGAGTCGAGTTTCGTTACCAATCTCTTTTTGGGGGTATGCCTTAGAGACTGCCGCCCATATCCTTAATCTAGTCCCTACAAAGAAGGTTACCAAAACACCTCATGAGATGTGGACTGGGAAGGTTCCCAATTTTGACCACATCAAGATTTGGGGTTGCGAGGCTTTCGTGAGGCGTGAGACTCATGATAAGCTCGAACCCCAAAGTGAAAGGTGTATTTTCATCGGCTACCCACAGAAATCCTTCGGTTACCTCTTCTACAGACCCAGTGAGAATGTGGTCTTTGTAGCACGAAGAGGGGTCTTTCGTGAGAGAGAATTTGTAAGCCAAGGAGATAGTGGGAGTCAAATTGATCTTGAAGAAATTCAAGAAGCAATCGGTAAAGGAACCTCAGACACTAGCAATCAACCTGAGGAGGAATGTCCTATTGAGCAAGCTGACATGTCTGTACCTCCGAGGCATTCCACATGGGTTAGGAACACACCTTTGTTTTATTATGGCTTTCATATTACTACGGAAGGTGATACGTTTATCAGTGATAGTACACTGGTAAATTTGGATGAACCTAGCAGTGTTAAGGAAGCCATGGCAGGCCCGGAGTCTGCTAAATGGAAGGAGGCTATGGATAGCGAGATGCAATCCATGTATGACAATCAAGTTTGGAACTTGGTTGACTATGTACCAGGCTGTAAAACAGTCGGGTGCAAATGGATCTTCAAGAAGAAGACCGACATGGAAGGAAAAGTGCATACTTATAAGGCTCGAATGGTTGTGAAGGGTTTTACTCAAACTCAAGGCATTGATTATGATGAAACCTTCTCGCCGGTAGCAAAGATTAAGTCTATTAGGGTTATGCTAGCCATTGCCGCATTTCATGATTATGAAATATGGCAAATGGATTTCAAAACTGCTTTCCTTAATGGAAAATTGGCTGAGGATGTATACATGAATCAGCCAGAGGGTTTTGTCAGTGAAGAGTGCCCAAATAGAGTATGCAAGCTTAAGAAATCCATTTATGGATTAAAACAAGCATCTCGTAGCTGGAATCTTTGTTTTGATGAGAAGGTCAAAGAGTTTGGCTTCTTGAGAAGCGAAGATGAGTCTTGCGTGTATGTCAGAGCTAGTGGGAGTATAGTTAGCTTCTTGGTACTATATGTGGATGACATACTATTTATAGGAAATGACATTCCAACCTTGCAGGAGGTTAAGTTCTGGCTTGGAAAGTGTTTTGCTATGAAGGACCTAGGGGAGGCTGCCCATATTATAGGGATAAGGATATTGAGAGAAAGGAGTAAAAGATTAATTGGACTTAGTCAGAGTACCTACATGGATAAGGTGTTGAAAAGGTTCAACATGGAGAATTCCAAGAAAGGAGATTACCAATCCAAAACAATGCCAAACTGAGTAAGACTCAGAGTCCGAGTACAGAGGCAGAGATAGCTGAGATGAGCCAACTACCGTATGCTTCCGCTGTTGGCTCGATCATGTATGCTATGACTTGTACCCGACCTGATGTGGCCTTTGCTTTTAGCATGGTCAGCAGGTATCAGGGGAACACTGGCAAGGCTCATTGGACCGCGGTAAAGAACATTCTCAAGTACCTACGGAGGACTAAGGATTGGATCCTTACCCTTGGTGGGAGTGATGACTTGAGAGTATTAGGGTATAGTGATGCTAGTTTTCAGACTGATAGGGATAACTTCAGCTCTCAGTCGGGCTAGATCTTTACCTTAAATGGAGGGGCAATTTCTTGGAAGAGTTCCAAGCAGGAGACGGTGGCTGATTCGACTTGTGAATCAGAGTATATAGCAGCGAGTGAAGCAGCGAAGGAGGCGATATGGATAAAGAACTTCATCGGAGACCTTGGAGTTGTACCAGTTATTAAGGAACCTATGGAGATTTTCTGTGACAACAATAGTGCCGTTGCCTTAGCCAAGGAACCAAGAGATCATGGCAGATCCCGACACATTCACAGAAAATATCACTTCATAAGACACAAGATTGAAGAAGGACTCCTCGTGACAAGGAGGATATTGTCGGATGAGAATCCTGCAGATCCCCTTACGAAGGGACTGACGAGGGTTAAGCATTTTCAGCATGCGAGGCGCATCGGGCTGAGGGATGATATTAGTTTTACAGATTAGATAGTATTCCTGAAACTTGTAAAATGTAATCGACATTTGATGATGAATAAAATTTGTGATTTATTTATGAGTAAAGTGTTACTGTCATTGTCAATTATTTACTATTATTTCAGTTTTGCATGTTTTGACTTCAAGAATAATTAATTTATTCAAACCTCCACAATCGATCATACGTCGGAAGTAGGTATGAATCAAGATTGTCATGAATTGGGTTTGTAGATGGCTAAAGGTGTTTAGTCATGGCAATGGTTGCTGCAACATTCATGAGTACTCATAAGTTATGAGTATTGGCATAAACCCACGCTCACTTGTATCACTTCATGGAATTTATCTCGAGTGATTGTGAGATGATAATATCATATAAATCTTCAAACCTAGAGATATGACTTGTTACCTATGAGTTGGTTGTGCATTGATTGCACATAAACGCATCAGTAAGTTGATGTTATAAAACGTGCCTTTGTGTACAATTCAACAAGTAGTAGAACAAGCAAATGAGTCAAAGTTTATCTGTTCCTTCTAGAAATAGAAGCGATATCTGGGCCCCTCGATGATTTTGTGTTGACCCATGTACCGGGCCCGGTCAGAACTAAACCGATGTGTTCAGTGAAGTTCTTTGTCAAACAAATCGGAAATCGAGAAACAACTGCCAGACAATAAGCAAGACATAGTTCCATGTGTTTGTCCGGCTGATATCATGAGAACAGAGGATAATGTGATCACTTGTCTTAAAATGGTGCTTCATAGTTCAACGGAGTTTTCGAGAGCTATGATTGCTGGTTGGTTCCTGAAGTTATATAGGCAAATAGAGTTATTAGACTTATCCAAGTGGGAGTCTGTTGGATAAGGTGTCTAAGTCCATAACTTATTTGGTATATATTTGACCCGACCCGGCATGGTCCATTTGGGTTGCATCTCACCCGAACTATTTATGGATAATTTTATGAGAGTAATACACATATGTCTATTAATATATTATAAGTTATAATATATTAATATAAGGTTATGTTATTTAATTAGTTTTAGTCTTAAATTAATTATGAATTAATTTAGAGATTAAAAGGAAGACTAATTAGATTATGGGTATTTGTTTTATATGGTGTGCACTAACACTCATTTGTTAATGGGCTAGGCTTGGATGGAAGTCCATGGATGATCCATGGAGCTTTTAACCCATGGATCCTTGGAAAAGGAAAGGTCATGGGTTATTAGGGTTTCACCCTAACCATGCACACTATATAAGCATGCTTTTGGAGCATGAAATGGAAACTAGTGAACTAGTGTGTGTGAGCTTGTGTGTGGCCGAAATATACAAGTGTATATACTCTCTCAAAGTTTTCCAAGAGTTTGTGGTGTTTTGTGATTCCATTTGAGGCATTCATACTATTGGTGCTTGGCCCTCAAACTCCTCAAGAACCAAACTCATCAAAAAGGTATGTAATCTATTCTAGCTCTTTATGTTGATATGTTCCCCATGCCATGTTAGATAGGTTATAAACCTTGGAAAATTATTATTTTGCATGTATTTAGACAAACATAGATCCAAGGTTTATTATGGTTCCATGCACACTTAGGAAGTGTTAAATTGCTCAAAACCCAACACTATCTTGGTCAGAGATAATGGATATAGGTACACTATGCAGTCGCACGATCTCTTTAATGTATGTCCTGGTTAACTTCTCCATCTTGTCTGTTTCCTTTATCGGCAGAAAGTGCGCGGACTTGGTCAATCTGTCTACGACAACCCATATGGTATCCAGCCCACCTGATGTCTTAGGAAGTTTGGTTATGAAGTCCATGGTTATTCGCTCCCACTTCCACTCGGGTATATCCGGTTGTTGAAGTAGTCCTGATGGCTTCTGATATTCTACCTTGACCTTGGCGCAAGTGAGGCACTTGCTCACATAAACAGCAATTTCAGCCTTCATGTTTGGCCACCAGTATAACCTTTTGAGGTCTAGATACATCTTGTCTAACCCAGGATGGATAGAGTATCGAGTCTTGTGGGCCTCGTTCATTACAATGTCTTGGTACTCACCGAACTTTGGTGTCCAAATTCGATTCAGGAGATAACGAGTTCCATCCTCTTTGACTTCCAAGTTCTTGTCCATCCCTCTTAGTGCTTCGTTTGTTACGTTTTCTGGTTTCAAGGCTTCTAACTGGTCATCCTTGATTTGCGTGGCCAGTTGGGAGTGGATGGTCATGACTAGGGATTTTACTTGGCGACCCGAGTATTCTTTCCTGCTTAAGGCATCGGCTACTCCATTGGCCTTGCCCGGGTGGTAGCGAATTTCACATTCGTAGTCATTCAGCAATTCTACCCATCTTCTTTGGCGCATGTTAAGTTCTTTCTGATTGAGAATATGCTGAAGACTTTTGTGATCAGTGAAGATGGTGCACTTGGTGCCGTAGAGGTAGTGCCTCCAGATTTTCAGGGCGAACACCACTGCTCCCAGTTCAAGGTCGTGGGTGGTATAATTAACCTCGTGTGTCTTAAGTTTCCTTGATGCGTAAGCGATGACTTTTCCCCTTTGCATGAGCACACAACCGAGGCCTTGATTTGAAGCATCGCAATACACCACAAAGTCATCAGTTCCTTCTGGAAGAGACAAGACTGGTGCGCTGCATAGGGCTTGCTTTAGTGTCTGGAAGGCGACTTCTTGTTTATCTTCCCATTTGAACACCACGCCTTTCTGAGTCAAGGTGGTGAGGGGCTTAGCGATCTTGGAGAAGTTTTGTATGAATCTTCGATAGTAGCCTGCGAGTCCCAAAAATTGCCGGATTTCTGTTGGCGTTGTAGGTGCTGACCAATCTTCGATTGCTTTGATCTTTGAGGGATCCACATGTATTCCTTCCTTTCATACTACGTGGCCAAGGAATCCTACATCACGGAGCCAAAATTCACACTTTGAGAACTTGGCGTAAAGCTTCTCAGTTCTTAAAATCTCTAGAACTAGTCGTAGGTGTTGTATGTTCTCTTCTTCACTTCTCGAATAGACCAAAATATCGTCGATG
Organism: Lactuca saligna; assembly: GCF_052625555.1. NCBI lineage: Eukaryota > Viridiplantae > Streptophyta > Magnoliopsida > Asterales > Asteraceae > Lactuca > Lactuca saligna. The sequence goes on from NC_136421.1 coordinate 128,245,567, forward strand.
AATACGATGACGAATTTGTCCAAAAAGGGTCGACACACTCGGTTCATCAAATCCATGAACACCGCAGGCGCGTTTGTTAATCCGAATGGCATCACTACAAATTCGTAGTGTCCATAGCGAGTTCTAAATTCCGTCTTGGGGATATCCTCTTCTTGAACTCGTAGTTGATGATAGCCCGACCTCAGGTCGATTTTTGAAAAGTAGCTGGCTCCTTGGAGCTGGTCGAAGAGGTCATCGATTCGGGGTAGGGGATAACGGTTCTTGATAGTGAGTTTGTTTAGTTCTCGGTAGTCTATGCACATGCGAAAAGATCCATCCTTCTTCTTTACAAATAGGACTGGTTCTCCCCAGGGTGAGAAGCTTGGCCTGATGAATCCTTTGCTCAACAGTTCATTCAACTGGTTGGACAGTTCTTGCATTTCTGCTGGTGCTAAGCGGTATAGAGCCCTGGCGACGGGGGTAGCTCCTGGGATTAATTCGATCCGAAATTCGACTTGTCTTGCGAGTGGTACACCTGGCAGATCGTCTGGGAATACATCAGGGAAGTTGCATACTTCTGGAATTTCTTTGATGTGCTTCACCTCTTGTTTCTTGTCTACGACGTGGGCTAAGAATGCATGGTATTGCTTTTGGAGGTACTTTTGGGTTTTAACACAAGATATGATTTGTAGGTTCGCACTAGGTTTATTGCCATAAATGGTGAGAATGTTGCCATTCAGCAGATTGAGGCGGACGACCCTTTTGTAACATAGAATGTCGGCACGATGAAGGCTTAACCAATCCATACCAATGATTATGTCGAAACTTTTTATGGTGACCGGCATAAGGTCAATTTTGAACAAATGTTTGTCTAGAGTGAGAGTACACCCTATGTAAATATTGTTAGCGCGCTCAACCTTTCCATTTGCCATTTCTACGACATAAGAATCTTCTAGTGGCTGTGAATTTTGCTTAAGTATATGTTTGAATTGGTGACTTACGAAAGTTCTTTCTGCCCCGCTATCGAAAAGTACGCATGCATCAGAGTTATTGAGGAGGAACGTACCAGTAACCACAGAGGGATCCTTGACTGCTTCTCCATGCCCTAAAGTTAGGACTCTTCCTACACCCCCAACATTAGGGGCTCGTGCCTTAGGGCAGTTCCTCCTGAAGTTTCCCGTTTCACCACACCCATAGCAGGTTTGGCTTGCTCCGGTGTTGGTGGTCGTAGTGGCTTGAACGGCGGGTTGGGTAGTCGCTCTACAGAATTGTGCATTGTGTCCCTTCTTGTTGCAGTTATTGAAGTGTAACTCTCGACAAGCACTGTTATGGTGGTAGTTACACTTGTTGCACTTGGGAAGAGTTCTCGTGTACTGTTTCAGCGACGCTGGAGTGACAGTAGTAGTGGCGGCACGGACAACAACAATCTGTTGCTTTTTGGCGGGGTCCTACATCGGTTGTTTCTTTTTATTTCCCCAGAACTTCCTCTTGTTGTTCCCTCCTTTTGTTCGGTCGGTGGTGGTGATCACGGTACCACGGCTAGCCCTGTGATCTATGAGTTGTTGTGCCAATTCCTTGGCACTCTCAAAGGTAGTGGGTTTCGAGGGCCAATACACTATCTTGAATCTAGGATGACAGCCCCCAGAGGTATCGTTCCACCTTTTTCTCCTCTGGAGTGACCATTGTTGGACAAAGGAGTGCTAGGTCATTGAAAAGGGAAGTATAAGTTTCAAGATCAGTGCCTGTCATTCTGAGGTTCCAAAGTTCTTCTTCAAGTTTTTGTATTTCGCCCCTCATGCAATATTCCTTTAACATTAAAGCTTTCAAATCCTCCCAGCTTATAGTGTTAGCTACTGCATGAGTAAGTGATTTAACTCGGCCATTCCACCAAGTAAGTGCTTTTCCAGTGAAAGTGAATGCTGCATACTTGACCTTGCTCGCTTCAGGACAAGCACAGATTTCGAAAACTGCCTCGGTCCTTTCGAACCATTGCACCAGTGTGATGACGCCCCCGCTTCCATTGAAAGGGTCAGGCTTTCCATTCGTGAAGTCTTTGTAAGAGCACTCCCTCGTACGCCCCGTGCTGTCCCCATGAATTGAATTGGCAGCTCCAGATCCAGAACCGCCAGAACCATTGGTACCCATTTGCGACATTGCTGCCGCCACGACTGCCGTTACTACAGCCTGAAACATCGCATGATCAAACTGCGGAGGTGGTGGTGGAGGCGGCACTGTGTTTTCGGAAGGTCTTGGTCTTCTCCTTGGTGGCATGGTTCTGTCATAATAAAAAAATGACCAATCGGTAAAACTTCAATAGTGATAACGAGTCGAATGTTACTGGTTTCATCTCTCTTGTATTTTATCAAAACTTTATTATTCGTAAACTGTTTGTGTGATCAGGTTATGATGTCTAGTGCTAAACATTTAATAAATAAAACGTATGCCAAATTTCATTGATAACTTTTAGTACATAATGTTTAGAGGGAAAAGTTTGACCACATAAGGGTCTACATTAAATCATTACAAAAGATAGCTTTGACATTACAAAAGCCCTTTGAATAGTGTAATCACTTAGTCGCAGGGTCGACCTACATACAAAGAGTAGCACCAACGCATACTCATAAAATTTTACTACCAAGACGTGAGAATAGTAACGAGTTCTAATCACGATGACCCTTCATCGACGGAGTCTGCGATGATGTCGATGCGCCCTGTAGTTCTGCCAATCTCCGTTCGGCTGCAAACATTCTCTCTTCGAGTGCCATGTATCTTTCCCGATACTCCGTTGTTTCTGCTCGAGCAACGAGAAGGTCTTGAATGAGTTGGTCTCTGTGGTGGGAGTCTCGTTCCAGGTCTCTGGTACGATCAGTGGTAGACTGTATGATGGCGCTTAGTTCCCGGACCTGATCGGTCGTCGTCTTACCATGATCATCCATACTTGCTATTCGCTGTATCGTGACGGGGAGGGCTCTGTCAGCCGGTCCACCATGAGTGAGATCATAATAACCTCGTTGGTAGCCATATGGTGACCGTTGGCGTTGTTTTCGGCTCCACCTTTCGATCGTTGTTACCCAAGGGGGTTCAGGTCCGTTGTATCTAAAACGGTGCGCAGGTACCCTCGCGATGTAAGGAGGGTTGAATACTTCCGGTTGTTCCTCCATTTCATTCCCAAACATGACTATATCATCATCTTCCTCTTCTTCTTCTTCGTCTTCCTCCTCTTCGTCTTGTTCGTCTTCCTCTTCTTCTTCTTGTTCGTCTTCCTCTTCGGGATCCTCCTCGGGATCCTCTTTGATTTGTTTCTCGGGCTCATCATCGATCCACCCCGCGTTTCCCTGATTGGGAAAATATAGGTCCCCGGGTATGTGAAATACTACCATGTTGTCTGCACGAGAAACGGGGGGTTAAGAAGCACATATCGGAAAATAATAACGTGGCTCTATAGAAACGTACAAATACTCCTATAGTATTTTTAAATGTTTATATTTGGTTATTAGCGTGTTCATTGTAGGGTGTAGTTAGGTTATTAGATTTGTCGCCCATTACGAATTTTCCCCAGTGTGCGTAAGTTACTTCTCGGACGGATATAGTTGATCAGGCTATATCCTTCCCAGAACTGATTACACATGCTAAGGCGTACTAGTAATGTTCGACTCCTCCTCTTTCCATTTATGTTCTCCTAAGTTATGACACCACTCGAGTATATGATACATGTAAGTATACTTTAAAACAAGAAACTATTTGTTTTCTAAAAGTACAACTCGTTAAAACGTTTTGAGAATCAGAGATTTTTAGTCCCAAATGTGTTTATAGTTTGTATATCTTATGTGGTTTGACATACTTAATTCACTATAAACCGTGCTCTGATACGAGTCTGTCACACCCCCAAACCAAGGATGGCGGAAACGTCCGGGGGTAGAGGACTTCATGTATAGTATCATAACCACAATTTCAATAGTAATTTAAGCAAACACAACCAACATATATATAATTGAAAAAGTTACATCACTTGTATGAATTACATGTTTCAAAATCAATTACAATATGTTGACAAAATATGAAAAGTTTGACGCCTTAACGTCCCATCCTCAAAAGCACTTGATTACCTGTTTAGTGATTTCCTGAGAATACAAGTTGTTTGAAAAGTGTCAACACAAAGGTTGGTGAGTTCATAAGTTTTTGCTATAAAACTTAATAGAAGTCTTTCTCATGTAAATTTCGCGTTTGTTTCAGAAAAATCCGATATTTTCCTTAGAATCCGTATAATGTAGCCTTATGACCAAAGACCAAAATGTATAAGAAATCATTCTTACTTAGTAGAAATGTCATGAGTTTGAATTGATATAAAAAGTGAATTTAAATCAACCTAAAACCTACTTAGGTTTTATGAAATCCCGTAAACTTTATGAATTGTTATCTCCCTATGTGAGTCGCTATAATCATAATATGACTATGTGAACCTGCCACGACGTTTCTCAGGCGTCGCGAAAATGAAATGACATTTGTCACCTGTAGACCTGCAGGTCCCACTGTAGCTAGCAGCAAGGTGTGGGGTGTTAAACCCAATATAGATCTATATACAAGTATCACGTTCCCCCTCCAGGAGACTCTGATTATAACTACCAGGAATTATATTCCGCACTCGGACGTACGGAAAGAGAGAATGTCTCACAATTTAGGGTAACAAGTTTACGTATAATGTGTGTGAGTGTAAACCTTTTCTGTATGAATGTACTCTTTTAGTACGAGTGTGTTATGCAATATATCATAAACTATACCTATTATAGTTTATCTAAAACGTTTGTAGTATGTAAGAACTCTTTTATGGAAATGTATTAGTGTTATGAATTTATTAAACCATACTTTTTATAGTTTAATATACGTGTTCTAAAATGAATGAATAATATTTATTATGAATGACTTAGTTTCAGTTCATGATGATAAACTAACAGAAAAACACATTCAATAATTAGAACTTATGATTATACACTTTGCTCAACATAATACAAAGTGTTATGATATTTACATGCTGTTGGCTAACTTTAGCCATTCTGCACTGTTTTGGAAAAATCATATAAAAACCATACGAAGTCGAAAACTAGATCCGTAAATTCTGAGAGTTTAAAAAACGTGTCTAGTTCATTCATAATTTTTATCACGATTTTTAATGACGTCCAACTTGGGTGAAAAAGTCCATAATCACAGACTGGTCCGGATTGTTGTTTGAAATGATAGGCAGTTTTGTAAAAATCACCATAAATTGTAGAAAAATTTTATGGAGATGTGCAAGTAGTCATTTTAAAGCTAAGAACTTGAACTATTTGCACCTTGTACAGTTTTGAAAACAAAAATGTTTAAGATGGCCAAAACAGTCCGTGAATGGAGTTGAACTTTTCTGATGAAGGTTGTTAGAAAAATTTAGTTATGTTCTTGGTGTTTTAACTTGTATTCCCCCCCTTAAAAACTTGAGAAAACGTGAAAATGTAGGGGTATGAACTCACCTTAAGTGATTTCAGTAGATGATTGTTGAAGAATGGAAGTGTTTAACTCAAGAACACTTGGAGATGCCTTGAAGATTTTCGAGAATCTAACATCATAGTTATGGAGTTTGTGTAAGAAATCAATGATTTGAGTAGAATGAAGTGAAATAATCATAAGGAGGATGAATTATACTTACTAAGAGTGGAAGAACACTAGAAAATCAGCCTTGAATCTCGAAATTGGTGTAGAAAAAGTTTGAGAGAAAAATGGTGTTTGATACTTAGTGAAATGAGAGCAAATGAGAGAAATGAGGAGAGAGGTGTTTTGTTCCATCTCAAAAAACGTGGGAATGAGTAGAAATTGAGTGTAAGGGACATTGAAGTGACCTAGGTAAGGTGGGGAGGTGTGGCTGGTCATAGAGTGGGTGTGGGGTGGTTGCTTGTGGCATAAGTTAAGGCAAGGTCAACACTCCACCTTAAATAAATCCCCCATTAGATCTTTATTATTTAGATAATGATTTTCATCAAAATATGTTTAAGTTATGAATATTTAGGGTTTATTATGTTAAAATATAATTTCTGGAGAAAATCCCGCTTTAAAATCACGAAAAACGGGCTTAAAATGTTAAAAATATCAAAAAGGGGCTAAAAGTGACAATATTCTGAATTCTGGCCGAGGTTCAACCTTCTGATGCTAGAACCGAGAGGAGAGAGGGCAGAAACCGAGAGGGGAGAAGAGAGAGAGTAGGAACCGAGAGGGGAGAAGAGAGAGAGAGAGCAGAAACCGAGAGGGGAAGAGAGACCGAGAGAAGAGAAGAGAGGGAGTAGAGACCGAGAGGAGGCAGAGAGGCGGGAGGCGAACAGAAGCAGAGAGGCGGGAGGAACAGAGAGCGAAGAAGGAACCGAGAGGCGACAGAGAGGAGAGAAGGCAACAGAGACTGAGACTCGGTCTCAGCTACAGGGATTCGGTTCTCCGGGTTCAGCCAACAGAGGCTCGGTCCGGTCCTGGTACTCTCGGTCCTAGGTCTCGGCCTTAAGGAGCTTCGGCTCCTTGAGAAGGGTTTTGGTTCCTAAGGTCCATTTTTCTCGTTTTTACCCCATTTTAAGCCGTTTTTGACCTGGTTAAGGGTCGGAATGACCCGAATGATTCTAAAAAGTTACGGGAACTTTTGAGAGAGATTTGGGAGAGATTTGTCATACTTGGAGAGATTTGGGAGAGATTTGACATTCTTGGAGAGATTTCTCGTACAAAGAGATATTTGAGAGAGGTTTCACATACATGGAGAGATTTGGGAGAGATTTGACATTCTTGGAGAGATTTCTCATACAAAGAGATATTTGAGAGAGGTTTCACATACTTGGAGAGATTTGGGAGAGATTTAACATTCTTGGAGAGATTTCTCATACAGAGAGATGTTTGAGAGAGATTTGGGAGAGATTTCACATACTTGGAGAGATTTGGGAGAGATTTAACATTCTTGGAGAGATTTATCATACAGAGAGATGTTTGAGAGAGATTTGGGAGAGATTTCACATACTTGGAGGGATTTGACATAGAGAGAGATAGAGTGGAAACGATTGAGAGAGGTTCCATGTGTGACAGTTGTGAGTGTTTGGCTCCGCAATGCAAGGTTCTTGAGCCCCGTTAAGTCATGATTAAGGATCCTACACACTCCCGATGAGTATGCAACATGGTTTTTATCAGTTTAGTTCATTGATTAGCACTAAGGCCTAGTAAATTTTAACACAAGAGTTTTCCCAAGTGATGTTTTCCCATTAATATAGCAAGTTGTACAGTATGAACATAACACAAACCCTAATACACAAGGTTTAATCGAGTTGATCGGTTTGACTTGATGACTTGACTTGACTCAAGATTGACGATTGTCACACCTACCATTAGCTGATTTTTCTTATAACAACATCCATCATTCGAGCATTTGTATGCTTCCCTTCGAGTTGTTGTACAAGAGGAGGTGTTCGACTCCCATCTGTTGGGGAGAGGTAGGGCAGCGAGTGATGGGTAGCACTAAGATAATGCTTCAGAAAACTGAGCAGATATAGCAGAGATTGCTAACAGCCCAGAGTTGCAAGAAGAGTTATGTAGATAGGCGGCGATCCGAGCTTGAGTTTCAGGTTAGAGACTTCGTACTCCTGAAGGTGTCTCCTTGGAAAGGAGTGATTCGATTCAGGAAGAGAGGCAAGCTGGGGCCCCAGTACATTGATCCTTTCAGTGTAACCGCGGGGGTGGGCAGTGTAGCGTATCGTTTAGAGCTACCTGCAGACTTGGGCCAGATACATGATACCTTCCACGTGTCTCAGTTGAAGAAGTGTATAACCGACGAATCGACATTGGTACCATTGGAGGATATTCAGGTGGATGTGAGCCTGAATTATGTTGAGAGGCCAATCGCAGTGGTGGATCGGAAGATCAAGGTTTTGAGGAATAAGGAGGTGCCCCTGGTTCAGGTCCAGTGGCAACATCGGAGAGGGTCCGAGCTGACTTGGGAGCCAGAGGCGGATATGTGGGAGCACCACCCAGTGTTGTTTTGCAGAAGGAACTTCGAGGACGAAGTATGATTCTAGTGGGGGAGAATTGTAACATCCGGATTTCCAGGTATCATATTTTAATTGTTTATTTTGAGTTATGAGGAGGGACTCGACGAGTTGACGCTTAGACCCATCGAGTAGGTTCACGATTTGTTTACTGGATTAATGAACGGACTTGATGAGTTAATGGGTGGACTCGACGAGTTTGCGCTGAGGTCAGAAACCCTAAATCTTCGGGCATGTGCCCTATTTAAGGGACCTTATAGGCCTCATTTGTGGCTACCAGTCCAGAGAGAGAAACCCCAGAGAGGTTGAGCGAGTTGTGAGAGAGAAAGAGAGCTATTTTGATTGTTTTTGTTGTGGCTTTGCAAAGAAAAAGGTGTTTCCAGAAAGAGAAGGTCAAGGGGATTGCGATTATGTGGTTTTCAGGCTTGGGTCTTCATTGTTGAGGTAGTAATTCGATCCCTTCTTCTGTTTTCTACAAGATTCTTTAATGTAGGGTTTTTGTAAAGCCCTTTATTCGCTTGAGTTGATGCATTTGTTGTCCCTTTGAATGTTAGACTCTGGATTTGGAACTTTAGAGGTCCAGAGAGCATTATCTATCATGTTTTATGTTGTTCAATGGAGGAAATGAACTTAGGATGCCATTTTAGAAGCCATTTCACCAAAAGAAGCTTAGGTGCGTTGCATGATTGTGAAGATTTGACATTTACGTAATTATTGGATATGAGGATGTTAGATCTATAGGTTAGTGAAGCAGATCTGACCTCAGAAGGTCGTTTGGGTGATTGTCATGGAAGAAACTCGCCAAGTCCAGATGGGGACTCGACGAGTCGAGTCGGGTTGCCCCGCGACTCGTTACCAGTAGTAGCCCGTCGAGTGGAAGGTTCACTCGACGAGTCGAGTGAGGTATAGAAAGACACAAAGGACACGCTTGGACTTGCTGAGTAACCTATGTGCACTCGATGAGTCTGGTCAAAGTTTGGCTGTTGACTTTTAGGGTTGGGTCTACACTTGGACTTTTGGACCATTAGAAGGGTAAAATGGTCATTTAGCCTTCTAAGACAACATTGGAACGGACTAGTCTAGCATGGAGAGCCGTTATTGATTTGAGATGATTGCTTATTTGTTTAGGCGAGGCTAGGTCATTGTTACGAGGTTCAGGGATACCGAGTAGCTGATTTACAAGACAGTATACGAGGTGAGTCTTCTCACTATACATTACCTATAGTGGTAACTATGTATGACCGGAAGGTCTTATATGCTATGCGGAGTATGTGATGTATGTTGCTATGTGGTATGTATGTGTTGTGCTATGTTCTGAGTTCCATGATATGGACCGGAAGGTCAACCGTGTATGGACCGGGAGGTTAAGATGATGAGGACCGGAAGGTCAGACGGGTAATGCCTGAAGGTCTACCAGAGTTGGGACAGAAGTCCCCTGAGACACATGGATCGGAAGATCCCATAGAGTTATGGCCTTGAGCCGCATATGTGTTGTATGTGGTATTTTGGGGAATTCACTAAGCATTTATGCTTACAGTGTTATGTGTTATGTGTTATGTTTTTCAGGTACTAGCGATGATCGCGGGAAGGCGCCAGCATGATCGCGGGAAGGCGCCAGCATGATCTTAGGATATGTTTATATTGTGATGATATTTGTTAAACTTGAGAATTTGAGAATATGGAATTAGTGTTATTTTATTTGAAAAATGAGTTTTTTTTGAAAATTCACGTTGTTACATATGGATTGGATCTCCGAAATGGAGCTAGCATTCATGACATCTGGTTGCAAGGGCAAGCTACAAACCATATTTGCAGTACGTCAGTTCAGAGGTGGCGTTGTTCGCTAGTGGAACTCTCTGGGGAAGACTATAAGCCCCAATGTGCCACTACAACTGACTTGGGTAGAATTCTTGGTGCAGTTCAAACAAAAGTTATGCTCAGCCCAAAATCTGCTAGAGCTAGAGAACCAATTACCGACATTAAAGAAAATCGATAGGTATGCTTAGGGACTACCATGTCCATTTATAAATATACCTATACCTTCACATACAAGATGGAGTTTGCTTTGCGTATTGTCCCAGACGAGTTGGCGAAAATCGATAGGTATGCTTAGGGACTACCATGGGAGTACATCGTGCTAATACACCAAGCACCCACCCTGGAGGTAGCCATATGGGTTGCTAAATCTGTCGAAGAAATGTTCAAGGGTAGAACCGCCAACAAGGTTGAACGTGGCGAGAAACGAAAGTTTGAAGGATCCCCAAGGTCCGACGAGAAGAGAAAATTCTCGAAGTCTAGTTCGAAGAAGTTCGAAGGAGGGGGAGATGAAGCAATATGGTGCGATAAGTGCAAGAAGAAACATTTGGGAAAATATGTTTGAAGTGTGGAAACCATGGGCACTACGCCAATGAGTATGCATCTAGTAAGAAAGTGTGTTATGAATGTAACAAAAAAGGGCATATTTCGATCAACTGCCCAAATAATAATGAACCAGCAAAGCCAAAGGCAAGAGCATTTCAGATGATCCTTGACGAAGCAGGTGGCAATGCAAGAAATCAGGAATAAGCTTTTCAGATCCAAATATCAAGTTATGAAGTAGCAATGTGAATAGTAACATGTGGTGTAGCCTATTAAAGGCATAGTATAGGGTGAACGTTGATGACGTGCCTAGGGCAGCACGACAGAAGCACGAGCCGGACACGCCAATCGGGCCCAGCCCAGCGGGCTTAGCATCCACTGGAACCCCCGGGAGTTGAAGGCACTGGCGAAAGGCTCGCACTCACCAAGAGAAGCTCCCAGCTCCAAGACAAAAGATACGGTCAGGAGACAAGTAGGAGGATCAGGCCATTACCGACGGAGTCAATAAGAGCGCCCTAACGGTTGAAGGCGTATGACTCTCCAATCAGTGCCCTCCCCAAAAAGCGATCTTGACTGGTACAGATTAGGCAAGGGAGCTATGTATAAAATGACACACTCTCAGACTTACGAGGTAAGCTCTCTGGACTTTCAAAGAGCGCAAACCCAAAGAACCTAAACACTCTCTAACTTGACCGTCGGAGCGTTCTTCTGGGAACTCCTCCCGGAAAGCGGCTGATGGCCTTCTTTCTTTGTGATCTTGCAGAGGCAGCCGAGACTCCAAGTGAACGGCACCGATCGAGCCAAGACAAGGTTGCATCATTTGGCGCCATCCATGGGACGCAAACCCCTTTTACGGACCCAAGCCCTGGCTATCACACGCCGCCACCAAGTGGTTTAAACACACAATACCAGCAACCAGGATCGTCCATCATCCTTGTCCACGAATGCCTTTCCCGTAGTGTGACGTCTCCGTTTGTCAAAGAATTGTTGGACTACGAAATACCGAACATAGCCAAATTACCGACGCTCAAAACAGATAGCAGAACCAATGACCCAGATAGCCACATCGACACATATGCATGGACCATGATGTCATTAAAGCTTGATGAGAGGTTTTGGTGCACATATTTCCCAACTACACTCGATGGCAACGCCGACACGTGGTTCAAGACGTTACGACCGGGATGCATCTCCAAATTTCCCCAACTTAAGTATCTTTTCCTTACCAACTTCGTGCAATTACGAAAGTACAAGGGAGACTCTCATTCAATCATAGGCTGTAAGAAAAAGGAGGGTGAAACTGTATGGGAATACTACACAAGATTCATAAATGCCACGTTAGACGTACCGGGGCATGACGAGGGGCTCATAGTTGGCGCCTTCACGTGGGGGCTTTAGACAGGCCCCTTATCGCAAAAAACTCATGGGAAAGAAGCCCCTAACACGGGCCGAATTGAAGGAAAGGTTGGAGCGATATTTGAGGCAGGAGGATGGCGAAGCAGCAAAACAGGCTTTCTTGAAGACAATGATTGCCAGATACCACAACCCGGGTCACACGGACTTCCGAGGGGGAAGTAGGCACTACGGCCAAACAAGAAGACCACAGGCTCGGTTCCGACCATTTACTAAGGATAACAGGCATGGCCGTCGCCTGGAGGTGTACACGGTTTCGGAGAAGCAACATGCAGCCAAGTCGCCAAAGAACTGGTACTGCGAGTACCACAAAATTAAGATGCATGACACAACTAACTGTTCGATGTTAAAAAAAGAAATGGAGGAGAAGCAGCTTAAAGGGGACTTGGTGGAAATAGCACGAAGCTTGCCTGCCAAGTTTGACGCTAAAATCGCTAAAAACACACCTCGCGAAGGGGTCCAACCCAAGGAGATATTCATGATACGGAGTAAGAGAAGCAAGGGAGAACAACAAACGGAACAGGGGACTGCCAGAGCCCCGATGCGCACGCTCACATTCTCCGTTCAAGACCCTCGCCCAGAGGGATGGAGGGGCGATGACCCAGTAGTAATCCAAGCCTCCATCAGGGATGTAACCATACACAGGGTCAAGTGGACACAGGAAGTTCGGCGGAAATCATCTATGAGCACTGCTTCCGGCTTCTCCCAGATCATTGGAAGGAAAACTTACGGCCCACGACGAGGAGGCTGGTCGGGTTCACCGGCCATGGCCTATGGCCGCTAGGCACGATTCACCTTCTCTTGATCGTAACCAGCCATGATAAGCAGCAAAAGAAAACCACCCTGATCGACTTTGTGGTCATTCGGAATGCGGCGGAACACAATATTATTCTGGGGAGAACAAATCTTTTAAAGCTAGGGGCGGTTCCATCAACTATGCATGGAGTCATGAAGTGTAACACCCCAATGGGTATAGCCACAGTGCTGGACACTCCACCGAAAGAATTGCAATGCTTTGCAATTATGAAACCAGCAGAGATAACTAAAGAGGCCAGGAAGCTGAGACGCGACCCTGCAAAGGGAAAGGAGGTGATCAACGAAGAACACCCTGACCAGCCGGTCAATATTGGATGCGACCTCCCAAGTCACGTAAGAAGAGTGTTGGTCGACCTGCTCAAATGGTATAAACACGTGTTTGCATGGACCCCCACATACATGGTGGGGGTCGAAAGGAGAGTCATTGAGCACAAGCTTGTAATCAAACTAGGAGTAAAGGAGGTTAAGCAAAAGAAGAGGGTCTAGGGTGGGGATCGTAATATGGAAATCAACGCCGAGGTGGCCAAGCTAGCAGAAGCTTGAATAGTAAGAGAAGTAATATTCCCGACATGGATTGCCAACCCAGTTATGGTTCGTAAACAAGATGGGTCATGGCTATGTGCATACTTTTCCGACTTAAACAAAGCATGCCCTAAAGATTGCTACCCCTCCCAGAAATTGCCCAAAAGGTAGAGTCATTGCAAGGATTCAAGCGTAAGTGTTTCTTAGATGCATATAAAGGGTATCACCAGATCTTGATGAGCAAAGAGGACGAGGAAAAAATAGCTTTTTATACGGACCACAACACTTTCTATTACACTAAGATGCAGTTTGGTCTAAAGAATGCCGGAGCTACATACCAACGCTTAGTTGACTTGGTGTTTGCCAAACAAATTGGGAGAAACATTGAGGTATATGTGGATGATATGGTGATCAAGAGTCCGCACGAAGATAGGATGTTACAAGACATCGAAGAGATGTTCCAAACCCTAGAGAAGGTAAAGATGAAGCTAAACTCGGATAAATACATTTTTGGGATGGATGAGGGACATTTTTGGGGGTACTATGTCACCAGGCAGGGCATTCGGCCCATCCCGACCAAGGTGGGCGACTTTATTGAAACGCCAACCCTAGGCACCCTCAGGGACGCGTAAGGACTAAACGGGAAGTTTACAACTCTAAGCAGGTTCATCTCAAAATCCGCTGACAAAGTTATGCCATTGTTTCACACGTTAAAAGGCTGCATTGAAAAGAGCAATTTCCAGTGGATAAACGAAGTAGAATTGGCGCACCAGAAAATCAAGGAGGCATTACACAAGCTACCCACGTTGGCCAGTCCCGTCCCGGAGGAAATGTTGCATATGTATCTTTCGACCTCAAATGAAGCGATATCCTCAGTATTACCTATAGAAAGAGAATGAGAGCAAAGGCCAGTGTATTTTGTAAGCAGGGCACTACAAGGGCCAGACCTCAACAACCCACCCTGGAAAAATTAATCCTGGTGCTCATCTACGTGGCACGACGACCAAGGCGTTATTTTAAAGTACATTAGATCGAAGTGCTAATGAACTGCCCCATCAAACAAATACTGCTTAAACCAGAGACGTCAGGCCGGCTAGAGAAATAGGCAATCGAGCTAGGGGAGCATGACATAAGTTAACATCCGAGGACAAGTATTAAAGGACAAGCATTGGCCGAGTTCCTGCTAGAAATCCCAGAAGAAGGGGGTACTTATGGGCGGTTGAAGGAGCTCCGCTCGATAATAGTTCGTGGACATTATATACGGACGGAGCATCTAACAGGGAGGGCTCGGGGGCGGGGTTAATCTTGACCAGCCCTGAGGGGGAAAAGGTGACCTACGCCCTCCGTTTTGATTTTCACACATCAAACAATGAAGCAGAGTATGAGGCTCTGCTCGCAGGATTGCAACTAGCCAAGCAAATGGGTGCAAAGGCTGTAATAGCCCTGACTGACTCAAGGCTAGTAGCAAACTAGGTCAATGGAAGTTTCAAAGTGAGAGATCAGAGAATGGGAAGGTACGTGAAGATGGTGAAATAATTAATCGAATCGTTTAAGCAGTTCACAAGTAGGCAGAGACCTAGGAGCGAAAACAAGAGGGTGGATTCCCTAAGCAAGTTGGCATCCACTTGTTTTGTTCATCTATCAAAGAAAGTCTTGGTAGAGGTGCTCTGAGAAAGAAGTATAGACGAACGATAGGTGAATACCCTGACGACCAATGGACCAACGTGGATGACACCATTCAGGGAATACCTATAGAGAGGGGTGCTCCCGGACGGTCACAACGAGGCAGGAAGATACATATAAAAGTGCCCTCATATGCATTAATAAATGGATAACTATACAGGAAAGGGTTCACAGCGCCATGGCTGAAGTGTGTAGACCGAGCCAAAGGGGGAGAGATACTAAAGGAAGCACACACAAGCCAAGTGGGTGCACACGAGGGGGCACGGGCCTTAAGAGGCAAAATGCTTCGAATGGGTGTATACTGGCCCAAAATACAACAGGATGCGCTAGATATAACCAGGAGATGCAGGGAATGCCAATCGTACACTCCAGTCCAAACAAACCCCCACCCCCAATACCATTGTATAACATATCCAGCCCGTGGCCATTCTACCAATGGGGTATAGATATAGTGGGCCCATTCCCGGAAGCACCAGGGAAGCTGAAATATATGGTGGTGGCCGTGGATTACTTCACAAAATGGATTGAAGCGGAGCCATTAGCATGCATCTCAGGGAGACACATGATAAAGTTTGTATGGAAGAATATTATGACAAGATTAGGGACGCCTAAAGTACTCATCAGTGACAACGGCCTACAGTTTGCTGAGAATCCATTCTAGGAGTGGTGCGCTGCCAAAGGGATAAGTCAACGATTCACATCAGTAGCGCACCCACAAGCGAACGGACAGACGGAGGCGTCCAATCGAACCATCGTGAATGGAATCAAGAAAAGGTTGGGCAAAGCAAAAGGGAACTGGCCGGAGGAGATACCAACAGTGCTATGGTCATACAAGACCACGTCGCGAACAAGCATGCAAGTGACCCCATTCAGCTTGACATATGGGATAGAAGCCACGCTCCCCAAGGAGTTAACGCTAAGTACACTAAGGGTGGCTAACACGTACGGAGAAAGAAACGCACAGGACCTGAGGATAAACCTAGATATCCTAGAAGAAAAAGTGAAAAATCAGAAATGTGCCAGCCTATATACAAGCACGCAACAGAAAGATATTATAACCAAAGGGTAAAAGAGAAAGCATTCAAGGTGGGCGAGTATGTTATGAGGAAAAACGAAGCGGGTCGAGCCCAGCCCCAAGGCAAACTGGGCCCAATGTGGGAAGGCCCTTACAAAGTCACAGAAGTAAATAGGAATGGCGCATATTCCTTAGAAACGATGGAAGGAATGCATATTCCAAGAACGTGGAATGCTAGGAACTTGAGAAAGTTTTTCTTTTGAAGAAGAAAGAAGTGTAGTCCCAGTCGATCAATGCGCTGCTTAGTGCGGCACATCCCAAGTACTTAGTGTACACAAGTTCATGCTTAGTGACATGAGTCTAATACTTAGTGTATTTATAGTCCATGGGAAATGTAATGGGATCATTCAAATGCTAATTGATGAAAATGCTTAGTGATATTTGTCTAATACTTATTGTATTTCTTTGATACTTAGTTTATTAACTCTTAAAAATTGAAAATGCACACGTAGAGATCCATTCGTTGGGTACTAAGAGCACCCAGTGCCGACACTTAGCGTGTCGACGATGACATAGGCGAAGCAGAACGCCTAGCGCATCAGAGCGATATGTCCTTTTCAGAAAAGAAAAGAAAATATACAAGGAAGAGTAAGCAAAAAACAAATAACATTTAGAGTCCATGTTTACACACATAAAACAGAAAATATTGTTCAAAAGCCCATGCAAACTAAAGGCACCATATGGCCATCAAAAGAAACATGCAAGATATAAACTAAAACATGCGAATAAATTTTCATGCCCCATGTAGGGTAGCACACGATGCCGTAGCATCTTCAACAACATCATCCTTGCCACATGCGACTTCGTTTCCCACAACACCCACCTGACCTTCTCCACAACCACCATCACCACCCTCGTTCCCCTTTTCACCATCAACCTCAATGGCCTGCACGATATCCTGACCCATTTCACTTTTAGGAGTACCCTCTAAACCACCAAACGAGCATAATTCTCGAAGACCTCCAACACCCAATTCACCTAAACCCAACAAGGATTCATGATCCACACTGGTGAAAGATAACAAGGCATCATTCACACTAACCACGGGACCGACAGAAGCGGCATCAACACCGACATCTCCACCACAAGCACTAATAGAAGTCTTTCGGATGCTCAATCAATTTATCAACAATATGAACAGCTCCAACATGCACCAGCAAATCCAAATCCCGACGAGAAGCGTCTAAATCCGATTCCAATGATAAAATAAGCTTATCATGGTCAGCAACATCACGTTCGAGACTTTCCACCTAGATCATCAAACCTTCATTCACCTGAGTCAATTAGTCGACTTTAGCTTCCAAGGCGGCTCTAGTGTCGTCAAGGACAATCTTCTCAGAGGATTGCAATTCGCACTTCTGCTCAGACAGACGGAGGTCCTCGCCAACGCGACGCTCCAACCCCGTCACGCGTGACCCACAAGTAGCGTGGGTGGCCTCCATCCCACCAAGAGCATGAACACGACGGGAACCCGCGATAAGGTAAAACATGGCCTGCGCAGCAGCATAGGACATGTTATGAGCAAGTGCAGGATTACCCATAGCCTCCATATCACCAACGGCAGTCGGAGGAAAAGCATCGCCGAGAAATTCCAAAGAATTGTTCCGAACAAAGAGTCGGGAATCGTTGCGGAGATCCCAAGAATGAACAAAAATAGGAGACTCAGCAGAGCTATCTCTAGAAACACCACCTAAAGGAACTGAAACCGACCCAGGGCCGCTAGAGACCTTAACTGGTGAAAACCTCGGGGAAACCAATGAAACACCTGGAGCAAGAATAGAGGGGAAAGTAGGAGCAACAAGCTGTTCAGTCTCCCCGTCGACCCCTTTGGACTGTTGCATGTCGTCATCAGGGATCACGACCACACCGGTCGGTGTGGAAGTTATAGAGGTCAACAGATGAGAGAAGTTGCGCCGGGTATGAACTCTTTTTGTAGCGGTTGGCGCGCCGATAGCCGGCTCACCCATGGCCAAGACATCTTTTCTTTTCGCCTGCATTCGCCGGGCATCCATGATAATCCCTTCTTTGCTGCCTTCGCTACCCTCCACGGAAAAAGAAAGAGTACTACCCAGGGGCATGATAGCATAGATTGGGTGAGCGTATAAAGGATCACCCTCCGATGCCGATAAACCTACAGGAAGCGCAGAAGGAGCAGCAGTTAAGGCAAGTTGGTCCAGTCGGCGGGTGGAGGAAGCCGATCAGCCTGATCCACCTCACGATACTCTAACTTTCCCCAATAACGCTTCCGTAATACCTCATCCATGGACCGGGAAGACTCAACACCTAGAGATATCAGAACAAGAAAAGTCAATCATAGTAGTGAAAAAAGGGAGAAAGGAAAAGTGGGGTGCAACACTCACCGTCGATAATGGAGAAAAACACCGCCATTTTGTCGCGACGCCTCCACGAAGGACTCATCCCCAAACTAGAAAGCAAAGCCTCAGAATAATCCTCAGCGGATGCTTGCACACATTTCAGATAATCAGTGACACTTTGGTTGTGAGGAAAGAGCTTGGGGATGGTATTAGCAAAAGCATTCGCACGATACCGGCCGCTTCCGACTAACTCTTGGTTTACCTATAGCCACTTGTCCTGCTAATTCCTGGGGGTCCGCCCATCGGGAACTAAGGCGTGCCCCCCTCGCCAGACTGAAAAAGTACACTTGTCCCCAGTAACGCATAATTGAAAGAAAAACTTGGAAACAAAGTAATCTAGAAGATACCCGTTGGCCCTGCAGATCATCTCAAACGCAGCCACTTTGTTTACTGCATTAGGGGTCAGCATCTGAAAACTGCAACCATCTTTCTAGAAGACCTCCTCCTGAAATTCAGTCAATGGGAAACGGATACCAGCATCTAAGGTTTTCAAGTAAACTCCAATCTTTCCAGGGGGAGGGGATGAGATACTCGAACCAGGTGCAGGAAATTCTACACCTTCCAAAGAAGATAAGCCATACGTGACCTCTAATTGACGATACTTAGTGGCGGAAGGGAGGATACCGGGAAGGTTTGCCATGAGAAAGGAAAGGAGAAGAAGAAGACAAACTAGAAAAGAGGAAGACGAAGAAGGAAGGAGGAAAATATAAAGAGAAACCATTCAAAGGCCCTTATAAAGAAAAGGAAGAGGCGGGATATTTAAAAACCTAACATGGTGACGTAATTGCCAGGCATCATGCGCACTCACGTTGCCATTAAAGATGGAACAGCTGGTAAAGAAAAACCAACACGCGTAAGCTAACTATGTCCAGCACATCATAGCTAGCGTTACAACGCTACGACTACAGGACTGGGGGACTTGATGATGTACCTAGGACAGCACGACAGAAGCACGAGCCGGACACGCCAACCAGGCCCAGCCCAGCGGGTTTAACGTCCGCTAGAACCCCCAGAGTGGAAGGCATAGGCGAAAGGCTCACGCCCGCCAAGAGACTGTCCCAAAAAGTGATGTTGTCTGGTACGGATCAGGCAAAGGATCTAGGTATAAAAGGATACGCTGTCAGACCTACGAGGTAAGTGATGGGTTTTGACCATACTAACACTTCCTAAGTGTACATGCAACCCTAATAACCTTGGATCTATGTTTGTGTAATTATCATGCAAAGTTAAATTCCAAGGTTATATTCCTATCTAGCATACATGGGGAACATTTTTAATTTGAATGAAGGATAAAATAACTTACCTTGTTGTTGATTATGATCCTTGAAACCTTGTGAGCCTAGCACCCCAATTGTGTTGCCTCAAATGCTTCACACAACACCAAATGCAAAGGAGTAAACTTTTGAGAGAATAAACACACTTGACAAATCGGCGTAGCCCTCACTTGTACTTGTGTAGCCGATTTTAGTGGAGAATGGGTTCCTTATATAGTGTTGACACATCTAGGGTTAGCCCAATATACAGGTTATGGATGATTTACATAATCAACCCATATATTTAATTAGTTATCTTTTGATCACTTAATTAATTCCAAATTAATTGTTGATCAAACTAATTAAATAATACTATTAATATATTAGAACTTATAATATATTAATAAACCACAAATGATAATTCTCTAATTTATTC
This sequence comes from Lactuca saligna, assembly GCF_052625555.1. Classification (NCBI taxonomy): domain Eukaryota; kingdom Viridiplantae; phylum Streptophyta; class Magnoliopsida; order Asterales; family Asteraceae; genus Lactuca; species Lactuca saligna. The sequence continues at coordinate 128,265,513 of NC_136421.1, forward strand.
TATTCAATTGCATGGTGCCATGCAACCCAAATGGACCATACTGGGTCGGGTCAAGTACATACCAGAAAATAGTTATGGACTTAGACACCTTATCCAACAGGTTCTCAATAAACGCTCAAAGAAGATTGAAGAAACCTACTATGTAACTTTTGATGATAACTACATGAAAAAGATTCAAATAAGCAGAAGTCCAACGAAGGACATCTTTCAAGAATCAGGTCAAGTCACAATTCCTATTTTAAACTTATTTGAGGAATATATGCTACTATTTGATGAACCAGAGAAGGCAGTCCACTCGGAAGCAAAGCCGCCGACTACAAAATCGATCACTTGAAAAAGATCGTCGACAAAGCTGCAAAAAAACATGGAAAGCAAACCTCAATTCAACCAGCAGACACCAACCAAACTTATTGCAACAGGTGAAAGTTCATCTTCAACTGTCTCTCCAACAAGAAGCTCTACATTCCAAGGGGAGGGGTCCTCTACACCAAAACCAACCGAATTGCCTTTCTAAGAGGAGAATCTGGTATCACAAACCTCAACTTAGGAAAGTCCAACCGAGGGGGAGGATTCTGATCTAAATATAGGATACACTTCGCCATTTTGAAGGGGAGAATGAAAATATAAATGATGAAGGAGATCAATCAGAACCTGAAAAAGAAATCAATGATGAATTGGATCCTGCCTACGATCCAAATTACCCTCCTCTCATAAAGTGGACAAAGGATCATGCTAAAACTCAAATCATTGGTGAATCATTTGAGGGTGTTCTTACACGCTCTCAACAGAAGGAGAACAAGTTGCTTTATTCTCTCAAGTAGAATTTTGCATGTTTAATTCATTTGTCTCCAAAAATGAACCGAAAACGGTAAATGTTGCTCTTGATCATTGTAATTGGGTGCAATCTATGCAAGACGAACTTCATGAATTTGAAGGAAATCGTGTTTAGAGGCTGATTCCCACACCAAAGGATGCATCTATAGTTGGTTTAAAATGGGTTTTAAGGAACAAGTTACATAAAGAAGGTAATGTGATTCTCAACAAAGAAAGATATTGCCAGGAAGAAGGAATATATTATGAGGAAACCTTCGCTCCTGTAGCAAGGTTGGAATCAGTAAAAATCTTTCTGGCATATGCTGCACATAAAAACCTCGAAGTTTTCCAAATGGATGTTAAATGTGCTTTCTTGAACAGAGAACTAGAAGAAACGGTTTATGTTGAACAACCACCCAAATTTGTGAACGAGCAGTATCCTGAACATTGCTACATTTTGGATAAAGCAGTCTATGGCTTGAAGCAAGCTCCAAGGCATGGTATGAAACTCTTACAGACTTTCTCAAAATATCAAAATTCAAACAAGGTTCGGTTCAACCAACCTTTTTTCGCAAGAAAGAGGGCGAACATTTGATGATAGTTTAGATTATGTCGATGACTTCATCTTCGGCTCCACGAATCCTAGCTTAACGGATGAATTTAGGAAGTTGAGGGATACTAAATTTTAAATGAACGCAATGGGTGAAATTAAATTTTTCCTTGGACTGAATATTAGACAGGGACCAGAAGGCATCTTCATTAATCAGGAAGCTTACATGAAGACTCTGTTGGCAAAGTTTGGCATGATAAGATATTCCAAAGTAAAGGTTTCCATGGCGTTTGGCACAAAGCTGACTCCATCTCTTGAGAAACTGGTTGTGGATATGACTCTTTATCATCAAATGATAGGGTCATTAATGTATCTAACAGCTAGTAGACCGGACATAATTTTTTTGTATGTTATTGTGTCAGGTTTCTAGCAAATCCAAGAGAACCTCATATGGTCACGGTGAAAAAGATCTTCCATTATTTGAAGTGAACCTCATATATCGGTCTCTAGTATCCTGCTAAATCTAGTTTCTTTGTTCAAGCCTTTTCTGATGCTGATCTAGGTGGATGTGGATTGGATCGAAAGAGCATAACTAGTAGGTGTCAGTTCCTTGATGGCAAACTTGTCAGCTGGCAATCAAAGAAACAAACATGTATGTCTCTTTCCACAGCCGAAGCTGAGTACATAGCTGCAACATCATGCACCTCACGATTCATTTGGATACAAAGCCAACTTAGAGATTATGGCTTAAGTATGAAGAAGATTCCCATCTATTGTGACTCCAAAAGTGCTATTCGAATATGTCACAATCCAGTGCAACAGTCAAAGACTAAACATATTGCACTAGGATACCACTTCATTAAGGACCACGTTGAAGATGAAAATGTTGAAATTCACTTCGTTCGGTCCTCAGATCAACTAGCTGACATTTTCACTAAGGCCCTACCAGAAGCGAGCTTTAGTAAAATTCTACAACGCTTACGAATGAGGGAAACTGAGTCGGTACCGAAACCTCTTCCATTTCACTAAAATTTAGAAAAGTGAAATAGATCGAGCGCTCGGTCTATTTCGATTTCGGAATTTTCGGGGACCGAAATGAACCGAACGCTCGGCCCATTTTGCTTCATCTTTATGAAGTTCTCTTTCGGTTGTATCTTTTGTATATCTAATTATTTCCCTTTTATTTTCACTCCAAAAAAATATATATTTTTTCTCTTTTTATTAATTTTTCAGAAATTCCAAAAACTCCAAAAATATTTTATGTTTTTATTATTTTTAAAAAAAAAAAATCCAAAACTTCAAAAACATTTTTTTTTTATTTTGTTTCGTGTTTGTTTCTTTTCTTTTGTAGGCTTGATGATCACAACTGTTACATCATATGGAACTAGGGCAGGTATATCTATTTTCATCTATATACTAGTTAAGAGTCCCTAGAAGCATGTTGTTGTATGTACACCGAAGCCTCCTAGACTCTAAGTGAAGCCTTAATGATTCGAGCTACACCTATCGTTTCTTCCCAAATAGGCTGCTAAATTCTCTCAAGTCATGAGCTACCTTACTCTTCTCACATTGAGTTAAGAGTTTTCTGCTTAGTCATTCTTATTTATAAGAGGTACTTTCGGTTTTTTAACAACCTCATTTTTCTCCATCACGTCTCGTTTCACCAATGTAACCCTTGAGACTCTCAACAATTACCAATGAGGTTTATGGTTACGCAACATATGTGTTGCTGATCTTAGATACATTCACCACGTGCTGAGTGAAACCTAAAATCCAATACTTTGAATGACTTGATGGTGAAGAATACAATATTCAATCTATTACTTGTTACCTTGCTGGAATTTCTTTTTATTTTTTAGTGGTCTTTATGAAATTGTCTAAAACTAAGACGTTTCTTCCCATAATATCTAGTTTTATTTTTGTTTTAGAGATTCCTCATAATCACCTCGTTACTTTAAATTTTATCAAACCTACTTCTTCAACAGGCCACATCGGTCTCACAAGTACTTCATCATACTTTCGGTCTTATTTTAAGTATCGAAGTTCGGTTGAAGAGAAACCACCCACTAAGGCCTATACTTGAAAAGATGCCTTTCAATGTTTCTTTACAAACATTTGATCGTATTTCACAAGAAACAACACAAACACTTCTCGGTTGCTCTTGACTTTGAAAGGAGAGATTTGTGCCCGGGATCATTCAATTTATGTCGTGAAAACATCACATTTTTCCTACATATGCCTTCCTTTACTTCTTTTTCTTTGGCACACTCTTGCACGAAGATCTTTATGATCTTCCAAAATCTTGTGCTTTCGGTTCTAAAGGCACTTTTCAGTTTTGTGCTTTCGGTTTCTAAAGGCTAAAGTGCTCTACTTTCTTATGGAGGCGCGAAGGTGGTTTCTATGAGGAGAATGACTAAGTCTCGTTTACAGCTGGTTGTACTTGATTTTGAGGAATTGAGGATTCAGTAATCGGATAAGAATTCCACATGGGATAAGATTTAGGCACGTGAATTTGAAACATTTCCTATTCCCATGCTTGCTGACGTAAATCTAGGAATTCCATGTTGTCAAATCACGCTTTTCCAGGCGCCCTTTTAGAGACCGTATCATCATCACAAAGGATTCTTTCTCTCTCCAGGAAATGGTATAAAATGGGGTCTCACGTGTACTGTACCTTCTCACCTTCTTCAACCTCTCTCCATACAATTGTTCATCATCTTCTTTACTGCAACAATGGTGGAATCATTCTCTCTTCAAGAACAAACTGCTTCATCCACTTTGCTTTCGATCAAACCCAATCAGAATCTGATTATTCAAGTAAACCCTTTCGCTTATGATTCATATATGCTTCACGTGGTAGAATGTCTCAAGTATTCTCCATTAGTGATCGCTCTCACACACGTTGAGTCCGTACCAATGTCCCTTCTTTATCAAGTCTACTCAACGGCCTCCTACGACAAAAATAAAGAACGGATTTTATTTGATATCTTCAATCACAAAACCTATGTATCCAAGACACGATTTTGTTCCCTTCTAGGGGTTGCTATTGATAACTCTGTAATCTCTCCGGATTGTGTCACTACATCTCAATTATTTTCTATGTTTTATGAGATGGGCTACACTGACGTTCTTACTATCGTGACAAAATTTAAGAAGTCGTGTTTACCTCCACAATGGAATGGTTTATTTACACTGATCTACAAGGGACTGGCAGAATGGGTTGTCGGGTCAGCTGAGCCTCAACTCTTCCTCAAAATATTTGGATATATCATGTTGTCGTTTCTGGATGATAATCCCGCGTCGGGCCATTGAGAAGTTTCAGATTCCAATTATGGTGGATGCTCTTCTGTCTTCAGTTGCTACGTTTCACACAACGAAAATAGTTTTCTTAGATTGAACAAAGTTTCTGTATGTCGGTTCTATTCCGAAATCGATGAGTCGTTGTGTCTCAAGTAAAAGCAAACTCATTGCTAATTACAAAAAGTTGACACCTTCGGGACCTCGCCAACTAACTCCCGAGATGCATAATGCCTTGGATGCTGCTGATAAACCAGCTAAGAGGGGGAAGAAGCCAGGCTCTAAGAAAACCAAGACTGAAGGTCCCTCATCTCTGAAAAAGAGAAAAGCTGATAAAGTTACACATTCAGCTCCTAAAATGAAAATGGTAAAGAAGATGGCCAAACCACAGAAGGTACCTTCGGCTGCGGATTCCAATGAAGATGAACAATCTACTGAGAAGGAAGAAGAGGTTCAACATGAAGGCTCTCCAAGGGGAAACACTCCTCTTCGTTCTCCATCTCCTTAGGTACAAGACGATGTTCATACTCCTCCTCCTTATCCAAAAGAAACCACATTACCAATCATAGTTGCACCCATTCCACTGCCTGTCACTTCTTAACCAATTTCTATTGCTCCACTACCACCTCCAGTCTTCTCTCAAGCAATAACAACAACCACCACCAATGGAACTTCAGTGAGTGTCAATATATCTGATACGGGAGCATATACCGTTGGTGTTTCAACCCATGTTACCACCAATCCACCCTTACCATCTGCTTCAACAGAATCTGAGCCTATTCTGGGAGGTGCAAACTTTGAGTTTTACTCCACTTATTACAATCCCTATCAGCTTCCCAGTGTAGATGATGATGAAGCTCCAGTGACAATGCAACATTTGCAAAGTATTCATGAAAAACTTGATAAATTGCTTACATCCCCATCCAATTACTTTGATGTGGTGTTGAAATCTTTTCTTGATACTGCTCTACAACAATATACTTCCTCTATTGACAAATCAACCAATGCAGTAAAAGCTTCAACTCTGTCCTGCAAGAAAGCAATGTCATAAGTGACCAAAGTTGTTCAACAATCAAAAATCTTTCTGGATTCGCTCAAGGGCCATGCTGATTCAAATACAACAAAAGTTAATTCCTCTGTTGATAACCTCTCGAAGTCACTTCAAGAAGAGAAACTCAAATTTGATACAGTCCGTTTTGAGCTCAAAGACGATCATAATTCTCTTCTTTCTTTAGTCAACTCTTGGGTTGAAAAGCTTCAGGATGACCTAGTCATAGACAACAATATTAAGGATGACCATGCTCAAAAGACTACCTAACTAGACGTCCAATCTGCTCATCTTGATCATGCTCAACAGGAAATTGCATCACTTAAGACTGAGCGGGCAGTTCTTAAAAGTTGTGATGGGGATGTTCTTTCAATTCTGAGCAATCTTGTGAATGCTTATGATCCTGTGCTGACCTTCACTATCCGGAATCACTTGACTACCAAACTTCTTCTTGCTATTCAAATTTTGAGTTAGATTCAGGGTGTTACAGAGCCGGTGGTCAATCTGCAACAAGGGGGAGAAGCTCAAAATCCTCCAACTCTATCCAAAAATGTTATCCAAACCAAACTGAAGGTTAATGTAGCTTCGGGTTCTGGTCATGAAAAGTTGAAAGGTATTATGGATGATAATGAGGATGATGATGAGGAAGAGACGATTGATGAGGCGTTAAAGAGGAAGAAAAGAGATAGTGAACTTGATGAAAAATTGAGGATAGCTAGAGCAAAAGAAGAGAAAGAGTGAAAATAGAAAGAAACTCATGATCCTATGGTTTGCAAACAAGCTCTCTTTCCCACCTGGACTAGGGAAAGACTAATAAAAGAAGCGATTGAGTCTCCTAGCATCCATTGGTTAGAGCCGGTTTCCTCGTTTGATTGTGACAATACGAGGGACTCGTAGTTTGGCATGTCCATCACTTGTAGGGCATTTGTGTTCAATTGTTTTGATCCTACGGTCAAAGTCCCTTCTCCTCACCCGAAGGTTGATAAAGATTTGGTTGATTATTATTTTGAATTTGCTCAACCTAAGTACTTGACATGGAGTGCTCAGAAGATAACATTTGTCAAGGTTTTTAAATCAACTGTTGCTGAGAAATTCATTAATGTGAAGTTCAGGGTGACCCGGGGTTCTGATGACTCAGTGCATATGATCTCATTGGTTGATCTTCTAAATTAAAACCCACATGACTGGATTCTGCTGTTCAACATTCAGATCACTAGTCAAGAACAATATGAGCCGATCCTTGATCATATAAAGAGAATGTTGGCTTCCTATATCCATGAAGTTGCTAAGATGGATCAGGAAGTTGCAAGTGTTTTGAGAAATAAGCCAACCGTAAAGCCTATTAAAAGCCAAGTGATCTCAACAAGATTAAAATGAGCAAGATTGATATGAAGCATCTCATTGTCAAATTCACAAGAGGCGAAGGTGAAAATTTCCTCTTCGCTCTTGCTGACAAACATTTGTTCTCCACTTCCTGCCTGGAGCACGTTCTTGATATCACTCATCCATGCAAATACAACAGTAATTCGGACAAGAAGAATTTTTATGACATGCTTCGGTGGTATATACATTTTAGTCATACTCTTTTGGCCATTATATCAAAAGGTGTTCAAGACGGTGAAGAAGTCTTCTCTTTCTCATCCGAACTAAGGTCTCGCCTCTATTGATGCAAAGGGGTAGATTGTTATGATTAGAGTGTTGCGTCATATGAGCTTATTTGTTAACATTTTGATTACTCGGTTTGGGCCTATCCAACCATGGTTTAAGCATTAGGGTTAGCGTATATAATATGCATCCATGTATAGTTTTGAGGTTAACGTTTTCATTAATAACAATAGCATTGTAACCCTAACCACACCTCTACAGTTGAAGTTCTTCATTGTGCTCTTCTGAGATGTGAGATATTAATCATTTGACATCTTTGATCCATTCTTGTGCTTTTTACTTTGTTATTCTTGTTAATCTATTTAGAATCTATCAATCTAATAGTGCAATATAATCATCAACCTCATTATAGAACTTGATCCAATTCAATATGATCCCTTTTTGCTACCTCTAATTGAGTGCTTGAAATACTCCCGTCTCAATATTGCTCTGTATTATGTTGAGAATGTTCCTCTATTGATTCTCTCCAAAGCTTACACCACAGCCAACTATGTCAAGGAAGAACATATGATTTACTTCGACATCCACAACCACACCACATCAATCTCCAAAGCCTGATTTTGCAATCTATTAGGGTTTCCTCTGTCTGACAACATGATCAATCCTGAAACCATCTCCAATGATGCAATCTTATAGATGTTATACCAAATGGGGAAGAAGGAAACTCTCACTGCTATTTATAAGGTCAAGAAATCCAATCTTCCACCAACCTGGAATGCCCTCTTCACCATCCTGTTCAAATCCTTTTATGAAAGAGTCACCGGTAATGGCCGTGCAAGCAAAATTTTCATGGATCTAATGTATGGCCTTTACAAAGGTTCAAATGTTGACTATGGTTCTATCCTCTAGGCTCAACTTATCCAAAGTACTCACTCTTTTGCTCGACACAGTGAGATATCGTGTGCAAGATTTTAGACCATTGTCGTCAACAGGGCAATCAAGTAGCTTAAGATTTCGATAATGTTTGATGCATTGATGGCTTCTATCGTAACCCTCCATAAAACAAACATCATTGTGGCGGATCGATCAATGTTTTCCTTCATTGGGTCGATTCCAGAGGTTACGTTTGGAGATGTTCCTCCCTCAAGTAAAATTCTAGAAGGCTATCTGTCACACCCCAAAACCGATAACGGCGGAATACGTTTCGGGGTGGATGACGTAGTGTACAGTATCATCACAATTATATAATAGTAAAAGCAAGAAACATACAAACATTTCATTTATATAGTAAGTGTATTTACAAGTGTGTTTTGTAATGTTTGACAAACACCAAAAATAAACAAAATAAGAGATGGGTCTTGTATCCTCCATCTTCTCCAAAAATGCTGCTGCTGTACCTGTCTATCTTTGACCTGAAGATACAAGTTATTTTGAAAAGAATATCAGCATAAAGCTGGTGAGTTCATAAGAGTTTTAGTGTGAGTACTTGTATAAAAAGCATTAGAGTCATTATTATGAAAACTGAAGTTTGAAATCATAATTAGTGGTGAAACCTAGAAAATCCCATATTCTCCAAAACTGCATAGTAAATGAAAAATCCTTAAGAAATCTATTGTTTCTATCTTTGAATGTCATTTATCATAGAAGTGTAATAGTGACTCACCATTAAGTAATGTAATATAGTGAGTTATTCTTAGAGTATATAATAGTGGTGCAGCATCCTTTAGTATTAGATACTTATTTACTTTGGGATATTACTTCATCTTTCTTTTAGTATTTTAGTGCGGTTATAGTGTCTTTCTAGTATATTCCTAATAGTGTGAGTAATAGCGAACCCCCATGACCTTCCCAGTCATGCATAGTGTAGTAGAGAAAAAGCATCCCTGGGCCTAAGCGGCTCGGACTGAAGTTATCAGTTGGGATGTAATAGCGTCTGCCCCGTATAGATCTATACATATAGTGTCGTCTTCCTATCGGAAAACTTCGGGCATAGTGTATAGCGTATAGAGTATCCCGTAGTGGATTAGTGAGTTGTCTCATGATTAGTGCATTCTCTTGTATTATAGTGTAGTAATCTTTCGTATAACTTGTATTGTATTCTCTTATTAGTGTATTGCTTCATAATATAGAGAATTATAGTAGTGTAGAGTAATAGTGGAAACAAGGGATAGAGTCCTTAACTATACCAATTATAGTTAATTTAGTGTATGTGGTTCTAATCAAGTAGTGATTCAGGTAATTAATGAATTAAGAAGTACTCATAATCTGTACTAATATATGAGATATATAATTAAGAAATCAATGACGGTCGGATGGATAACTACTACCCTAAATCCACAATCAAACAAGAAACAAGAAATAAGGCGAGCTATCGGTCCTAAGTCTTTCAAGTCTTACTTATATAAATATATTAGTATGATTACATTCTTATAAAGAGTTTTATTTAACAAAAGTATTGTACGAAAGGAACATTTAAAACTTGTTTGTTAATCCAAGATAGTTTTGAAAACAATTGATTTATTTATAAAGCATAGTGATAAATCACATGTGATTTGAACTACAGATTGTGAATCACATGTGATTAACTCTGAAATCTGAAAAATAGTCTTGTATAACTTTTCATAAACATGTATATTCAACTTGTATCTCCCCCCTAAAACATATAAAACATTTGAAAGGTTCATTAAGGGGTATGAACTCACCTGAAATCGCGGAAATCGGGTGAATCGGGTAAATCGGGTAAAAGTGTCGATTGAGCGTTTGGTACCCACTAACCTCTTGAGCACCTCCTAGGACCCTAATGTCATATGAAATATGTATTTTACAAGAAGTTAATCATCTTATGCTTTTCATTATAGTATTTGGACATTCTAGCATCGTTTTCGGGGTTTTAAGGCCTAGAAGGGGTTCCCGAGAGTGGTACAAAGTCATGAATGATTTACGGGAGGGTTCACGAGCTCACTCTTTTGGAGTTTATGGCCCAAAAGCCATCCTTTGGGAGTTTACGGCCGTAAACCCCCTAAGTTTGGCCGTAAACTCTTGTGGCACTCCAAAGTGTATGTTTAAGGTCTTATTTCACTTCCTTGATTTAGTGGTATGTGTCTTGGACTATTTTAAGGGATTAAACATCATAATTTGTGACATTTTTGGGGAGTTTACGGCCAAGACTTGTTCTTGGGCCGTAAACTCAAGTAACCCCTTCAAGATGTATGTTTTAATGGTACAACAAAGTCTCATACACCTTAGATAAATCCTAGAAGGCCATATAGTGAGTTTAGGACAATTTGGCATATATTTTTGGGGAGTTTACGGCCCAAGAACACCCTTGGCCGTAAACTCTTCATTTTGTGTTCAAATGTGAAGTTAAATGGTACAACACACTTCCAAAGGCCTTAGTTAAAATCCTTACATGCATTTGAGGGGTTTTGGGACTTGTTTGACACAAAAATATGGGTGTTTACGACCCAAGCTTAGCCTTGGCCGTAAACTCCTCTTTTTGCCATCAAATGATGTTGTTTGATGCATTTAAGCCTTCCTTGTTGTCCAGTCTAAATTGCTAAACACCCTAGATGAGTTTTTGGGACATTATACAAGTGTTTTTGGGGTGTTTGAGGGGTTCAACGGCCTAAGCACATGCTTGGGCCATAAACTCCTTTTTACATGTCTAATCCATGTGTTTTAGTGTCCAAACCCTTCTAGATACATGCCTTAATTAGTATACTAGCTTAACATGAGGAAAAACTTGATCTTTGGCATGATTTTGGGGGTTTACGGCCTAAGGAGCTTCTTAGGCCGTAAACTCCTTTATGGTCCTTGATTCTCATGATTTTGGACTCTAAAAGCAGTAAAGTATGATTAGATTAAGTTAGGGGATGAATCCTTACGTTTGGAAGTCGGAAATTCGCGGATTTGGAGTCGATTTCGGGTCTAGAGAGAGAAAGTAGTGAGAGAGAGGTGTAATTGTGGTAAAAGAGTCCAATTGAAGTGTTCAAGTGTTTTTATATGTCTCGGGTATTGTACCCGATACACGGCTACTCGATGCTAAAGTTTAACGGAGTTAAAACTTTTTACCCGGGTGAAGTGGTTGAAATAGTAATACCACTCTATTAGGTTAAACTAGGTTAACACGTACGAATATATTACTTATAATGATGTTAGGACATGCATATAATTAGATATTCGGATATTAACGATTCCAAATATTACATAAAATAACGTACGTTAACGTATTCCGTTAGTGAAAATGGGATTTGTAACGGGAATAGATTTAGGGTTCTCACATCATCCCCCCGTTAGGGGAATTTCGTCCCGAAATTTTAGAATTCATACATATAAGAGTTACAGTACAACTACGTGAAGAGATGGGGGTATTTGAGTTTCATTTGGTCTTCGCGTTCCCAAGTGAATTCCGGTCCTCGTTTGGCGTTCCACCGAACTTTCACTATTGGGATACGGCTTTGCTTCGTTCGTTTTACTTCTCGATCCATAATCTCAACAGGTTCTTCCATGAAGTTGAGGCTCTCATTGACCTCAATCTCGTCAAGGGGAATTACGAGTGTCTCGTCTGACATGCATTTCTTCAAGTTAGAGACGTGAAAGGTAGGGTGTATGTTGCTTAGTTCGTGAGGTAGGTTGAGTTTATAAGCTACGGGGCCGATTCTAGCGAGAATCTCAAAAGGCCCTATGTACCTTGGGTTCAACTTTCCACGCTTTCCAAAGCGTATCGTGCCCTTCCAGGGTGAGACCTTCAACATGACTCGATCTCCCACCTGGAATTCCAAGGGTTTTCTTCGTTTATCGGCGTAGCTTTTCTGTCGATCCCTAGCGGCTTTAAGTCGTTTGCGTATCTGTACAATCTTCTCGGTCGTTTCTCGAATGATCTTCGGACCAGTGAGAGAGCTGTCAGGAACTCTTCCTTTAGCTAGTTGAGTGTCACCCACCTCAGCCCAGCACAGAGGGGATCTACACTTGCGGCCGTAGAGGGCTTCGAATGGGGCTGCCTTGATGCTCGTATGATAACTATTATTATAAGAAAATTCCACAAGAGGTAAGTGTGTGTCCCATGACTTACCGAAGTCAATTACACAAGCTCGCAGCATATCCTCTAAGGTTTGAATCGTCCTCTCACTCTGTCTGTCGGTCTGCGGATGGTAAGCTGTACTCATGTCCAACCTCGTCCCTAGTGCTTCTTGCAACGATTGCCAGAACCTAGAGGTGAATCTACTATCTCTGTCTGAGATAATAGAGATAGGGACGCCATGTAGTCATACTATTTCTTTAATGTATGTTCTAGTGAGTTTCTCCATCTTGTCCATTTCCTTGATGGGTAGGAAATGTGCGGACTTAGTCAACCTATCGACAATGACCCAAATAGTATCTAATCCACCCATTGTCTTGGGAAGTTTGGTTATAAAGTCCATTGTGATCCGCTCCCACTTCCATTCTGGTATCTCGGGTTGTTGAAGGAGTCCTGAAGGCTTTTGATATTCAACCTTGACCTTCGCACAAGTGAGGCACTTACTCACAAATGTGGCGATTTCTGCTTTCATGGTTGGCCACCAGTATAGCTTTTTGAGATCCAGATACATCTTATCTGAACCTGGGTGGATGGAGTAGCGAGTCCTATGCGCTTCCCTCATAACCAAATCTCTAAAACCTCCATGGCGTGGAGTCCAGATTCGGTCCATGAAGTAGTAGGCTCCGTCACCCTTTACCTCCAAATTTTTATCCATTCCACGTAGAGATTCTCCCAACACGTTCTCGAACTTTAAGGCTTCCAGCTGAGCCTCTTTGATCTGCGTGGAGAGATGCGAATGAATAGTTATCGTCAACGACTTGGTCTTTCGACCAGTATACTCCTTCCTGCTCAGTGCATCTGCTACTACATTGGCTTTCCCCGGGTGATATCTAATTTCACAGTCGTAATCGTTAAGTAGCTCGACCCATCGACGCTGCCTCATGTTGAGTTCTTTTTGGTTCATTATGTGTTAGAGGCTTTTATGATCAGTGTATACCACACTCTTCATCCCATATAAGTAGTGTCTCCAGATTTTTAGTGCAAAAACAACCGCTCCTAACTCGAGGTCGTGCGTAGTGTAGTTCGCCTCATGGGTCTTTAGCTGTCTCGAGGCATATGCGATAACCTTACCCCGTTGCATGAAGACACAACCGAGCCCCTGGTTGGATGCATCACAGTATACGACAAAATCTTCTGTCCCTTCGGGAAGGGATAATACTGGTGCGGTGCATAGGGCTCGCTTCAGGGTTTGGAATGCCTTCTCCTGTCTTTTCTCCCAGTCGAACGATACTCCTTTCTGTGTCAGCATAGTGAGAGGCTTCGCAATCCGAGACAAGTTTTGGATGAATCTACAGTAGTAGCCAGCGAGGCCTAGAAATTGACGAATTTTCGTAGGCGTCTTCGGTGCTGACCAGTTCTCAATAGCTTTAATCTTGGAGGGATCCACATGAATTCCTTCTTCACTAACCACGTGACCTAAGAATTCGACTATTCGGATCCAGAACTCGCACTTAGAGAACTTCGCATATAACTTTTCGGATCGCAACGTTTCCAAGACTTGTCGTAGGTGATCCTTGTGTTCTTCCTCGTTCCGAGAGTAAACGAGGATATCGTCAATGAAGACGATGACGAACTGATCCAGGTATGGACGGCACACTCTATTCATCAAGTCCATGAATACTGCAGGGGCATTAGTCAGTCCAAAGGGCATCACTACGAACTCAAAGTGTCCGTAGCGGGTTCGGAAAGCTGTCTTCGGAACATCTTCCTCGAGTACCCGTAACTGATGATACCCAGATCTAAGGTCAATCTTGGAGAAGTAACTTGCTCCTTGTAGTTGATCAAACAGATCGTCGATACGAGGGAGGGGGTAGCGATTTTTAACCGTGAGTTTATTGAGTTCTCCATAATCGATGCACATCCGAAACGATCCGTCTTTCTTTTTCACGAACAAGACCGGAGCTCCCCAAGGTGAGAAACTCGGTCTTATAAAGCCCTTGCTGAGCAGTTCATTGAGTTGGCCAGATAGTTCTTGCATTTCGGCGGGCGCTAGACGGTAGGGCGACTTAGCTACGGGGGTAGCTCCTGGAATTAGGTCGATTCTGAACTCAATCTGATGTTTGGGAGGTAGGCCGGGAAGATCCTCCGGAAAGGCGTCAGGGAAATCGCATACTACGGGAATGTCTTTTGGATCTTTCGATTTCTGGTTAGTGTCAACGGCATGGGCAAGAAAGGCGCGATACTCCTTGCGTAAGTATTTCTGAGCCTGAACACTGGAGATGATACGAAGGCTCGTACTCGGCTTATCTCCATATATCAAGAGGGTTTCGTGATTTGGAAGGTTCAGGCGAATGGCTTTGTCGGAACATAGGATATCGGCGCAATGGAGACTCAACCAATCCATACCAACAATGACATCGAAATTTTTGATTGAGACTGGCATAAGATCGATTGGGAATGAGTGATCGTCTAACATAAGAGTGCACCCTATGTAGATTTCGCTAGAGCTTTCTGTTTTCCCATTAGCCATTTCTACAACGAATGTTTCTTTTAGTGGTTGAGGGGTTTGTTTGAGTAAGTGTTTAAAGTTATGATTTACGAAGCTTCTTTCTGCACGACTATCAAATAAGACACAGGCATAGGAGTGGTTGAGAAGAAACGTACCCGTGACTACTGTGGGATCTGCTACCGCTTCATTGTGACCGATAGCGAGTAGCCTTCCAGTTCCTCCAGCATTTGTGGTCTTTGGACAGTTTCTCTTAAAATGAACCGCCTCGCCACAGCCATAACAAGTTGGGGTCACTCTCGTACCAGGAACCTGCGTGATAGGTTTGGGAGGGGCCTTACAAAATCGGACAGTATGGCCTTTTCGACCGCAGTTGGAACACTGCAGTTCACGGCAAGGGCCGTTGTGGTGGAAAGGGCACTTGGGACACTTGGGCAAGTTTCCACTGTAAGCTTTTGGCGGGGCTGGAGCAGCTGGAGTAGTCGGGGTGGTGGCAGCATGGACCGCCACAATTTGTTGGTCCTTTGAGGAGGTGTGAGTTTTCTTGCCCTTCATCTTATCCCATCGCTTCCTCTTTCTGTCAGATGAAGCGGGCGGTGCAGTGCTTGTTGTGGTTGCTGTCGCCGGAGTGGAGGGGATTTCGTGGTTGATCAGACTCTGGGCCAATTCCTTGGCGCTATCAAAAGTTGTAGGGCGTGAAGCTAGAACATTTCCTTGATACGGGGGCACTAAACCCCAGATGTACCGTTCAATCTTCTTGTTCTCTGTAGGGATCATATTGGGGCACATAGCTGCCAAGTCGCAAAACCTGGCCGTATAAGCTGTTATATCGGTCCCCTTCATCTTGAGGTTCCAGAGTTCTTCCTCAAGTTTCTGAATTTCGCCCCTAGGGCAGTACTCTCCTCTCATGAGGTCCTTCAGAGTGTCTCAGCCCATAGCATTGGCTGTGACCAAGAAAAGTGAACTAACATGGCCGTTCCACCATGTCAAGGCCCTGTTGGTAAGGGTAGCGGTAGCGAACTTGATTTTGCTCTCCTCGGGGCAAGAGCACATCTCGAACACAGCTTCGGTTCTTTCGAACCATCGAGATAATGTCAGAATTCCTCCAGTACCATTGAAGAAGGTGGGTTTACAGTTCATGAAATCCTTATAAGTACATCCCTGCACTCGATGATGGACTTCACCGAACCTGGAGTTACCACCGCTCGCATCCCCAGAATTCATTTGGGCCATGGCTGCTGTCACGGCCGCAGTTACCGCTGTTTGAAATAACACCGGATCGATCTGTGGAGGAGGGGGTGGTGGAGTAGGGGTTTGAGTTGCAGGTCTTCCTCTGGCGGGACGCTTTCGTGGAGGCATCCTTTACTGGAAGAAGTATAGAAATGATAACAATAGTAAGGGCCTATTGCGAATATAAATAGAGTGTTTCGTGGACTAAATCAACATAATCCAAGATCAAGATGAGAGTTATAGCAATAGAGAAATCAACTGCCAATATATTGGTATCCATGATGCAACACAAGTTCATGAAAATTTGACCTAGCAATAGGTCTTACATCATACCATAGAGAAAAGGTTTGGTAGTTTAGAGGTTTGACTAGAGTACTTTCAAGCTAGGAATGTTTACAGAAAATAGATCTACGGAACATAGAGTGGATAGGTCAATCCATTAAACAAAAGATAGAGGTAACTAGACGTCTTCTACTGGCGACGGTTACTTGTCGGGTGAATTCTCAGTTCTGCTAGCTGACGCATAACTTCTTGAAGGTGTCGATCATGAGTCCTTTGGCGTGCACGGAGTTCTCTAACTTCAGCTGGTGCTGTAGAGCCTCGTTAGTCCTCCTTGTCATGACCATGGCTTCTTCGAGTTGGCGGATGCGAACTGTGTTGAGATTTGAGTTGGCATCCACATCCACAACTCGACCTATTGTAGCTTGACCTTGCTCGACATTCCTGGCAATCCTTCGGATCATGATGGGCAGAACCTGATCTGTTGATCCACCTTCGTTTATGTTGTAGAACCTTCGGTCTCCATTATATGGCGTGGGCTGACCCTGCTCTTCGCTCCATCTGTGCAAGGATATGGCCCACATAGGAGTGGGGCCCTGAAATGTCGGACGGGGGTTGGGGTTTGGGACTCCAGGGGGTAGGTTATTAACTTCTGGCTCGGAGTCGGAGTTATCCAGAAAGCCTTCTGCTCGGTGGTCATCCAAGGGGATTGGGTGATCATCGTCCGACTCTTCACTGAGCCATCCCCCATTACCCTGGTTTGGGTAGTACGGGTCGCCAGGAGGGTGGAAGCCAGCCATGGTATCTATGCGAGAAAAGGGGAAAAGAAGGTTAATAGGCGTACTAACCTAAATTACTTATAAGACGGTCATCACGAGTTGGACCAATACTTGCATAATGCATACTAATTACATGTGATTGGGGCAGGATAGTCCGTCGAATAAGTGAACCTAACTCTAAATCCACAACCAAGCAAGGAACAGGAAGTAAAGCAAAGATCACAGATTCTAAGTCTATAACGCCCTGGTCACATGTAACCGGAAAGTATCCATTTAGCAACTATTGCTCCATCAGTAACGACCCTTTTTAGTTCTCACAGATGTATGTTTTTAGAGGTACAGAATACTCCTATAGTATTCTAATGTTAACGTTATTGTGGTAGTGTTGGTAAGTTTTAGACTTGTTGCAATACCACAACCAAACTTAGGCACATGCTAGTCACTCCCAGGAAGACGTAGTTGATCAGGCTACATCCCCCTAAATGTGACTATATGTCTCTAAGCTCTATTGTGCTATCCGATAATCTTAATACTTTTGTTTTGTTCTAGGACGATACTGACTTCTATGTTTTATAGTGATGTGTATATATATATACTTAGTTAAATCTTTTAGATACTTAACAGTATATATTCTGGGTCAGTGTGTTTTAGTCCCGAAGTGTTTATAGTTCGTATATCTTTTATAGGTTGATATACTTGATTCACTATAAACAATGCTCTGATACCAACCTGTCACACCCCAAAACCGATAACGGCGGAATACGTTTCGGGGTGGATGACGTAGTGTACAGTATCATCACAATTGTATAATAGTAAAAGCAAGAAACATACAACCATTTCATTTATATAGTAAGTGTATTTACAAGTGTGTTTTGTAATGTTTGACAAACACCAAAAATAAACAAAATAAGAGATGGGTCTTGTATCCTCCATCTTCTCCAAAAATGCTGCTGCTGTACCTGTCTATCTTTGACCTGAAGATACAAGTTATTTTGAAAAGAATATCAGCATAAAGCTGGTGAGTTCATAAGAGTTTTAGCGTGAGTACTTGTATAAAAAGCATTAGAGTCATTATTATGAAAACTGAAGTTTGAAATCATAATTAGTGGTGAAACCTAGAAAATCCCATATTCTCCAAAACTGCATAGTAAATGAAAAATCCTTAAGAAATCTGTTGTTTCTATCTTTGAATGTCATTTATCATAGAAGTGTAATAGTGACTCACCATTAAGTAATGTAATATAGTGAGTTATTCTTAGAGTATATAATAGTGGTCCAGCATCCTTTAGTATTAGATACTTATTTACTTCGGGATATTACTTCATCTTTCTTTTAGTATTTTAGTGCGGTTATAGTGTCTTTCTAGTATATTCCCAATAGTGTGAGTAATAGCGAACCCCCATGACCTTCCCAGTCATGCATAGTGTAGTAGAGAAAAAGCATCCCTGGGCCTGAGCGGCTCGGACTGAAGTTATCAGTCGGGATGTAATAGCGTCTGCCCCGTATAGATCTATACATATAGTGTCGTCTTCCTATCGGAAAACTTCGGGCATAGTGTATAGCGTATAGAGTATCCCGTAGTGGATTAGTGAGTTGTCTCATGATTAGTGTATTCTCTTGTATTATAGTGTAGTAATCTTTCGTATAACTTGTATTGTATTCTCTTATTAGTGTATTGCTTCATAATATAGAGAATTATAGTAGTGTAGAGTAATAGTGGAAACAAGGGATAGAGTCCTTAACTATACCCATTATAGTTAATTTAGTGTATGTGGTTCTAATCAAGTAGTGATTCAGGTAATTAATGAATTAAGAAGTACTCATAATCTGTACTAATATATGAGATATATAATTAAGAAATCAATGACAGTCGGATGGATAACTACTACCCTAAGTCCACAATCAAACAAGAAACAGGAAATAAGGCGAGCTATCGGTCCTAAGTCTTTCAAGTCTTACTTATATAAATATATTAGTATGATTACATTCTTATAAAGAGTTTTATTTAACAAAAGTATTGTACAAAAGGAACATTTAAAACTTGTTTGTTAATCCAAGATAGTTTTGAAAACAATTGATTTATTTATAAAGCATAGTGATAAATCACATGTGATTTGAACTACAGATTGTGAATCACATGTGATTAACTCTGAAATCTGAAAAATAGTCTTGTATAACTTTTCATAAACATGTATATTCAACTTGTATCTCCCCCCTAAAACATATAAAACATTTGAAAGGTTCATTAAGGGGTATGAACTCACCTGAAATCGCGGAAATCGGGTGAATCGGGTAAATCGGGTAAAAGTGTCGATTGAGCGTTTGGTACCCAATAACCTCTTGAGCACCTCCTAGGACCCTAATGTCATATGAAATATGTATTTTACAAGAAGTTAATCATCTTATGCTTTTCATTATAGTATTTGGACATTCTAGCATCGTTTTCGGGGTTTTAAGGCCTAGAAGGGGTTCCCGAGAGTGGTACAAAGTCATGAATGATTTACGGGAGGGTTCACGAGCTCACTCTTTTGGAGTTTATGGCCTAAAAGCCATCCTTTGGGAGTTTACGGCCGTAAACCCCCTAAGTTTGGCCGTAAACTCTTGTGGCACTCCAAAGTGTATGTTTAAGGTCTTATTTCACTTCCTTGATTTAGTGGTATGTGTCTTGGACTATTTTAAGGGATTAAACATCATAATTTGTGACATTTTTGGGGAGTTTATGGCCAAGACTTGTTCTTGGGCCGTAAACTCAAGTAAACCCTTCAAGATGTATGTTTTAATGGTACAACAAAGTCTCATACACCTTAGATAAATCCTAGAAGGCCATATAGTGAGTTTGGGACAATTTGGCATATATTTTTGGGGAGTTTACGGCCCAAGAACACCCTTGGCCGTAAACTCTTCATTTTGTGTCCAAATGTGAAGTTAAATGGTACAACACACTTCCAAAGGCCTTAGTTAAAATCCTTACATGCATTTGAGGGGTTTTGGGACTTGTTTGACACAAAAATATGGGTGTTTACGGCCCAAGCTTAGCCTTGGCCGTAAACTCCTCTTTTTGCCATCAAATGATGTTGTTTGATGCATTTAAGCCTTCCTTGTTGTCAAGTCTAAATTGCCAAACACCCTAGATGAGTTTTTGGGACATTATACAAGTGTTTTTGGGGTGTTTGAGGTGTTTACGGCCTAAGCACATGCTTGGGCCGTAAACT
The DNA here is from genome assembly GCF_052625555.1 of Lactuca saligna. Lineage (NCBI taxonomy): Eukaryota > Viridiplantae > Streptophyta > Magnoliopsida > Asterales > Asteraceae > Lactuca > Lactuca saligna. The sequence goes on from NC_136421.1 coordinate 128,285,849, forward strand.
CCTTTTTACATGTCTAATCCATGTGTTTTAGTGTCCAAACCTGTAACGCCCGGGTTTTCAGGGCTAAGCATTTTTGTCAATGTAATAGTCTAGGTCAACTATTGTAACTCTTTTTGAAGTAATAAATATGAAATATTTGAGTATTATGTGAATTATGTGTGTTTATGTGTTTATTATTTAATTATAAATGTATAATTAATAAAGAATAAAAATGAGCGTCAAAATTAAAGTGTGAGATAATCCCGATATCTCTACATAAAGTTGTAGAATATGTCTCAAGGTTTTCGTGCATATAAAGAATGCCGAAATCCGAGCTATAAAGAAGAAGTTATGGCCCGCCGAAGTTTTACGACAAAACCGGCACGACACCGGGAAACGTAAATAGTGAATTTACGATAGAAGACTTTTTAGCCTTAGCAATCTAAACAAAAGTCGTAGAATATGTTAAACTAAGAACATCGATAAAAAGAACGCCCAAATCTGACTTCGTATGAAGAAGTTATGATTTTTCTAAGATTCGGCTTAGCAGTGCACGGCCTGAAACTCGAATTTTAGTTCGAGCGGTTTTTGGCTTACGCAACATAAATGAGAGTTGAAGATCTCATTAATAGGAAATCAACGGTAAAAAGACAGACAAAAACAGAGTCCGTATGTAGAAGTTATTAATTTTACGCAGACGTTTAACAGTATAATCTCCTTGTACTGTTAAATTTAAGATCGGTCGAGAATTAGCTGACGGTGTCAAAATGAAAGTTGTAGATCTTATTATTACCTACGCGTGGATATAAAGAACGTAAAAAACGGAGGTCGTTTGTGAAAGTTACGGATTTTAGAAGTCGGAAGTGTGCTGTGCGAAAATGGGTGATGTGGCACAATCTTGGCCATTGCTTTCTCCCCAAGGCTTGCCACCAGATGGTGACATGTGGCACCAAGTTCAGCCACATTTCACCCTATAAATACCACCTCTCCCACCCTCATTTTCTTCACACCTTTCCCATTCTTTCTTCTCTTTACTCTCTCTCTCTCTCTAGAACCTCTCTCTAGCCCCGAAATCCCCCGAAAAGCCTAGGGAACCTCCCTAGCACGAGGCGGAAGCCCCGGAGTGCTCGAAGGCTCCGAGAAGAAGAGCTTTTCGGCTCGGGAACGCTGCTCCAAGCAAAGCCCGGTTTTCTATAAAACCCGCTGTAAGTGAGCTACGCCTACGCTATTTTTAATATAACTTTTATTTAATTATAGTAACGTTATTAGGAACTTATAATAAATACTTGGGCTATTATTATGGGTTATATAAGTATTTTTTTGACGCTTATATAATAATAATAATAATAGCTAGACTATTAATTATTCTCGACGAATAATAAACTAAACTCTAGTGGTAATAATACTAGGTTTCGTCGAAGAAAAATTCTTTTTAAGAAGCGAAGCGCTGTCTGAGTTCGGAATCACCACCTTTTCCGGTGAGTGCATAGTTACCTTCAACTTACACATAGATATGAAGTATTTTATATAAATTACGTGCTATGTGTGCATATTATCTGAATACTTGCTATCTATGCTAGATGAACGTTGTTATACATGTTTTCAATGATTAAAACTGTATATGTATTTTATATCTACGAAAATGTTGGGGTAAAACATGGGTAGATGTAATAGGTGATGTGTGATAAAATGATGAGAGGCCTCGATGTTGTTTTTGTTGATCCAGTCATCTAGCGGAGTATAGATGACGACCACGGACTCTTCTAGACAGTCCAGTGGAACACTAGCAGGCTCGCAACCTGTAGGTGTTGTGAACGATGTGTTCACCGGTGTACTCCATCCCCCACATGGTTGCCTATTAGGACATTTATTGCTGAGGAATCCCCTTAGCAGTAGTGTCCGTCCCGATGATAATCCTTAGGCTAGGTCCCTTATGATAGGTGTTTAGGGACGTAAAGTGAGGATAACGGGAACGGGTAATCGGGTTATTGTTGATTGATGAAATTAATAAACTTATTTATTGTGGGTTGAAAACCCTATGTGCTCACCAGGCTCCCAAGCCTGACCCACTCAGTTTTATGTATTACAGGTAGTGGCGCATGAGCATAGGTGTGATGTTTTGGACGAGGGATTACGGATATAGGCCTGTAGATATGAAATAATGTAGTAAGGCTTATATTGTACTGTTTATACTTTTGATCTGTACGAACATGACATCCCGAGTCTTTTAATGAATACATTTCTATGGAAATGCTTTTGATAAATCTTTATCATATTATTGTTTTGGGACAAATTCCGCAAACCATTTATTAAAAGATAACTCTGATTTTGAAATAAAGTATAAACAAAACCGGTCTTTTCTGGCCGTGATTTTGGGGATGTCACAGTTGGTATCAGAGCATTAGTTTAAGCGAACTAGGAATTTGTAGGATTTCTAGACTTAAACTTAGAATGCTAAGCGATGATTGTGAGGTGTGAGCACTAGCTTATTTTAGGAATTGTGCCTAAAATGCTTTTATGTGCTAAATGTTTTATGCATGATATGCTGTTATTTTGTTCGGGATCTATGGTCTGTTGCCGACCGGATCTGGAACCTTATGTGTTTAGGATTCTAAACGTACGACTACGATATTAGAACTAGCATGTAAACATGTCGGAGTGATAAGGAAGATTTAAAACGTCTCTCCTAAATAAAGATCTAAATCCACCTTATTCGGTATATAGATCAAGATGGTAAGGACCCGTAGCGGAAACGTAAACGCAAATGGGAACGGACACCAACCCCCCGTGATCGAGCAAATACCAGTTGTGGAAGCCGCTGTCGGACCAATAACGATGGCCGGAGTGCAAGCGATGATCCAGGCAATGTTGGATCGTCAAATGGAGGAAACCAGGCGTTTGCTCCAGCAAAATCGAGAGGAAGCGACTATTCAGCTCGAACAGCCCGAGTTAAACGAAGGGCAGACTGAAGAAGGAAACTACAGTGGGACTATTGGTCAAGCCAACCCACCGATAGTTAGGCAAAACCACCAGGATGGAGGAAATGATGGACGTGGATGCAAATACAAGGATTTCATGGCATCCAAGCCACCGAGTCTATCCGGAAGCCCGACGCCGGTGGAAGTCATGAACTGGATCTCTGAGATGGAGACAATGTTTGAGAGTTGCGAGTGTAGCAATAGGCAGAAGACTGCTCTTGCAGTTCCTCTATTGAAATCTGGAGTACTAAGCTGGTGGAAGCTACTAGCTGATTCAATGCCCAAAGGTGAAGCAAGCAAGATGTCGTGGGAGGATTTTCTGGTACAGTTAAAGATGCAATACTGCTCTGAGCAGGATCTTCTGGAGATCAACAACGAATTCCAGAGTCTGAAGAAGGGGAGGATGAGCGTTACTGAATACGCTGCAAGCTTTACTGAGAAAATGAAGCTTGTTCCTCACCTCGTCCCAACTGAACTCTCCAAGGTTAACAAATTTTCCCTCGGATTACCAGCGGACTTCGGTCCAATGGTCAAGCAAACTAGCACTCTGAAAGCTGCCATCTGGGCTGCTAAGAATGTGGAGACCCAGATACGAGAAAAGGGTCTGGAGAGAGCGGAAGTGGGAGAGAAACGGAAATTTGACGGATCCTCGAGGTCCGGTAAGAAAGGAAGATTCTCGAAGTCTGGTTCGAGAGGAGGAGGATCAGAAGCAAAGTGGTGTGACAAGTGCAAGAAGAAGCACTTTGGGAAGTGTGATGGAGGAGTCACTTGTTACAAATGCGGAAAGCCTGGGCACTATGCCAACGAATGCACCCTCAACCAGAAGGCCTGTTATGGGTGTTATGAAGAAGGGCACATTTTGAAGGACTGCCCGAAGAAGAAGGAGGCAGGAAGACCCAACATACCACCAAAGCCGAAGGCGAGAGCCTTCCAGATGACGCTCGAGGCTGCAAAGGAGGCAGCAGACGTCGCTTCAGGTACCTTTCTTGTAAATGGTTTACCTGCAAATATACTATTTGATTCCGGAGCCAATTACTCCTTTGTATCGCATAAATTTGGTGGAAGATTAGCATTGCCTGTAGAAAAACTAGATAATGCCCTGATTGTAGAAGTTGCCAGTGGCAAATTCGTACCTGTTAGTAATCGTATTAGGAACATCGTCATTAACCTAAACGGAAACGAATTCCATGAGGAACTATTACCCATAGAGTTAAACGGTTTCGACATCGTTTTGGGTATGGATTGGCTTAGCGCCAACGATGCCGAGATATTATGCCGAAAGAAGATAGTTAGGATAAACCCACCCGGAAAGGAATCATTTATGGTGTACGGGGACAAACGCAGAGTGAGTTCTGGAATCATATCCTTGATGAAAGCTAGGAAATGTTTGTCCAAGGGATGTGCATCGTACTTGGCATTCGTAATCGATGCTAAGAAAGAAAAGAAAGAGGTGCAGAATATACCGGTTGTGTGCGATTATCCGGAAGTCTTTCCCGAAGATCTTCCTGGATTACCACCTGATAGGCAAGTAGAATTTCGTATAGACTTATTACCAGGAACAACACCGATAGCAAAGGCACCTTACCGATTAGCACCGACGGAGATGAAGGAGCTCATGATGCAACTTCAGGAGCTGTTGGATAGCGGTTTCATTCGACCTAGTTCATCACCCTGGGGAGCTCCGGTGTTATTCGTGAAGAAGAAGGACGGAAGCATGAGGATGTGCATAGACTACCGAGAGTTGAATAAGGCAACGGTGAAGAACAAGTATCCATTGCCGAGGATTGATGATCTATTCGATCAGCTGCAAGGTTCGAGCTACTTCTCAAAGATCGATCTTAGGTCAGGATATCATCAGCTGAAGGTGAGAGAGCAGGATATTGAGAAGACTGCATTCAGAACAAGATATGGACACTACGAGTTCTTGGTTATGTCGTTCGGACTAACCAATGCTCCCGCAGCATTCATGGATTTGATGAATAGGGTTTGTTAACCATTCCTCGATAAATCTGTGATAGTGTTCATCGACGACATTCTCATTTACTCGAAAAGCCAGGAGGAGCATGGCAAGCATCTACGAGAAGTGTTGGAGGTGTTAAAGAAGGAGAAGCTTTTTGCAAAGTTCTCCAAATGCGACTTTTGGATACGGGAAGTCCAATTCTTGGGTCATGTTGTTAACCAAGAAGGAATAATGGTTGACCCTGCCAAGATCGAAGCTGTAATGAAGTGGGAACGTCCGAAGAATCCCACGGAGATTCGAAGCTTTCTAGGATTAGCCGGATATTACCGACGATTTATCCAAGGCTTTTCTTCGATAGCTGCTCCATTAACAGTTTTGACCCATAAAGGAGCTACGTATACATGGAGTGAGAAACACGATGAGGCGTTCGAGAAGCTAAAGAAGAAGTTATGTGAAGCGCCGATACTTTCTCTACCCGATGGAGTCGAAGATTTCGCAGTTTATAGTGATGCATCTGGAGTCGGGTTAGGTTGTGTTCTGACCCAAAGAGAAAAGGTGATAGCATACGCATCTCGACAATTGAAAGAGCACGAAAAGAACTACCCCACTCATGATCTGGAGTTGGCAGCGGTAGTATTCGCCTTAAAGATATGGAGGCATTACCTCTACGGCACGAAGTGCAAGCTCTTCACTGATCATAAGAGTCTCCAGTATCTCTTTAATCAGAAGGAGTTGAACATGAGGCAACGACGCTGGCTAGAACTTCTCAAGGATTACGACTGTGAGATACTTTACCACCCAGGTAAAGCAAATATTGTTGCTGATGCTCTCAGTCGGAAAGTCAATCTTGAAAGAAGAAGGCCAAGAGCGTTAAGAATTGAAGTCGTCTCGATGATTGTGGAAAGTATCAGGAAAGCTCAAGAAGAAGCCTTAGAAAAGAATGACCGAAAGGAAGAACGTTTGGGAAAAACGTTAGTGTTCGGTACGAACAGTCGAGGACTGAATGTATTCCAAGATCGAATTTGGGTACCTAAGACGGGAGGAATAAGAGATCTTCTAATGGAAGAAGCACACAAGACCATGTACTCGATTCATCCCGGTAGCACTAAAATGTATAAGGACCTAAAACCCTACTACTGGTGGCCGACGATGAAGCTCGATGTTGCGAAGTATGTGGCTGAGTGCGTAACATGTGCGAGGGTTAAGGCACAACATCAAAAACCGTATGGGAGTTTAGAACCCTTACCTGTACCCATGGGTAAATGGGAAGACATCACCATGGATTTTGTGACTAAACTGCCCAGAACGAAGAATGGTCACGACATGATTTGGGTAGTCGTGGATCGTTTCACCAAGAGTGCACACTTCATAGCAGCCAACGAGAAGTGGTCTATGGATAAGCTCGCAAATGCTTACGTGAAGGAAATTGTAAGACTTCACGGTGTCCCTCTTACTATTGTGTCAGATCGTGATAGTCGTTTCACATCGAGGTTTTGGAGGAGTCTACAAGAGGAGTTGGGTACAAAGTTGTGTTTGAGTACTGCTTACCATCCGCAAACTGATGGTCAGAGTGAAAGAACGATTCAGATGTTGGAAGATATGCTGAGAGCATGTACCCTCGAATTCCAAGGGAATTGGGACGAGCACTTACCTCTGGTAGAATTTTCCTACAACAATAGTTTTCACTCGAGCATCAAGATGGCTCCTTATCAAGCCTTGTATGGGCAGAAGTGTCGTACGCCGTCTTGTTGGCTTGAAGCCGGAGAGAAGCAGTTTATGGGCCCCGAGATAGTCCATGAGACTGCTGAGAAATTGAAGGTGATTAGGGAAAGAATGTTAGCAGCTCAGGATCGTCAGAAGAGCTATGCCGACAAGAAAAGACGACCGATAACCTTCGAAGTTGGGGATTCCGTTTTACTTAAAGTCTCACCGTGGAAGGGACTTATACGATTTGGGAAACGAGGAAAGTTGAGTCCAAGGTTTATTGGACCATTCAAAGTTCTTCAGAGGATTGGGAACCAAGCTTACAAGCTAGAATTGCCCGAAGAACTCAATGGTATTCATAACACCTTCCATGTGTGTTATTTGAGGAAATTCATGGGAGATGTTCCCGACATAATTCCAATCTCGGAATTAAGGATGGATGAGAATAAAAGGCTGATCGAAGAGCCTGAGGCAATTATTGACCGTAAGACTAAGAAGTTACGACGCAAGATGGTCGACTTGGTGCTAGTCCGATGGAAACATTCGAATGGGCCGAATCTCACTTGGGAAACAGAGGATGACATGATGAGTCGCTATCCACATCTGTTTGCTGATGCATGATTCCGGGACGGAATCATCCTAAGGGGGTGAGAATTGTAACGCCCGGGTTTTCAGGGCTAAGCATTTTTGTCAATGTAATAGTCTAGGTCAACTATTGTAACTCTTTTTGAAGTAATAAATATGAAATATTTGAGTATTATGTGAATTATGTGTGTTTATGTGTTTATTATTTAATTATAAATGTATAATTAATAAAGAATAAAAATGAGCGTCAAAATTAAAGTGTGAGATAATCCGGATATCTCTACATAAAGTTGTAGAATATGTCTCAAGGTTTCCGTGCATATAAAGAATGCCGAAATCCGAGCTATAAAGAAGAAGTTATGGCCCGCCGAAGTTTTACGACAAAACCGGCACGACACCGGGAAACGTAAATAGTGAATTTACGATAGAAGACTTTTTAGCCTTAGCAATCTAAACAAAAGTCGTAGAATATGTTAAACTAAGAACATCGATAAAAAGAACGCCCAAATCTGACTTCGTATGAAGAAGTTATGATTTTTCTAAGATTCGACTTAGCAGTGCACGGCCTGAAACTCGAATTTTAGTTCGAGCGGTTTTTGGCTTACGCAACATAAATGAGAGTTGAAGATCTCATTAATAGGAAATCAACGGTAAAAAGACAGACAAAAACAGAGTCCGTATCTAGAAGTTATTAATTTTACGCAGACGTTTAACAGTATAATCTCCTTGTACTGTTAAATTTAAGATCGGTCGAGAATTAGCTGACGGTGTCAAAATGAAAGTTGTAGATCCTATTATTACCTACGCGTGGATATAAAGAACGTCGAAAACGGAGGTCGTATGTGAAAGTTACGGATTTTAGAAGTCGGAAGTGTGCTGTGCGAAAATGGGTGATGTGGCACAATCTTGGCCATTGCTTTCTCCCCAAGGCTTGCCACCAGATGGTGACATGTGGCACCAAGTTCAGCCACATTTCACCCTATAAATACCACCTCTCCCACCCTCATTTTCTTCACACCTTTCCCATTCTTTCTTCTCTTTACTCTCTCTCTCTCTCTCTCTCTCTAGAACCTCTCTCTAGCCCCGAAATCCCCCGAAAAGCCTAGGGAACCTCCCTAGCACGAGGCGGAAGCCCCGGAGTGCTCGAAGGCTCCGAGAAGAAGAGATTTTCGGCTCGGGAACGCTGCTCCAAGCAAAGCCCGGTTTTCTATAAAACCCGCTGTAAGTGAGCTACGCCTACGCTATTTTTAATATAACTTTTATTTAATTATAGTAACGTTATTAGGAACTTATAATAAATACTTGGGCTATTATTATGGGTTATATAAGTATTTTTTTGACGCTTATATAATAATAATAATAATAGCTAGACTATTAATTTTTCTCGACGAATAATAAACTAAACTCTAGTGGTAATAATACTAGGTTTCGTCGAAGAAAAATTCTTTTTAAGAAGCGAAGCGCTGTCTGAGTTCGGAATCACCACCTTTTCCGGTGAGTGCATAGTTACCTTCAACTTACACATAGATATGAAGTATTTTATATAAATTACGTGCTATGTGTGCATATTATCTGAATACTTGCTATCTATGCTAGATGAACGTTGTTATACATGTTTTCAATGATTAAAACTGTATATGTATTTTATATCTACGAAAATGTTGGGGTAAAACATGGGTAGATGTAATAGGTGATGTGTGATAAAATGATGAGAGGCCTCGATGTTGTTTTTGTTGATCCAGTCATCTAGCGGAGTATAGATGACGACCACGGACTCTTCTAGACAGTCCAGTGGAACACTAGCAGGCTCGCAACCTGTAGGTGTTGTGAACGATGTGTTCACCGGTGTACTCCATCCCCCACATGGTTGCCTATTAGGACATTTATTGCTGAGGAATCCCCTTAGCAGTAGTGTCCGTCCCGATGATAATCCTTAGGCTAGGTCCCTTATGATAGGTGTTTAGGGACGTAAAGTGAGGATAACGGGAACGGGTAATCGGGTTATTGTTGATTGATGAAATTAATAAACTTATTTATTGTGGGTTGAAAACCCTATGTGCTCACCAGGCTCCCAAGCCTGACCCACTCAGTTTTATGTATTACAGGTAGTGGCGCATGAGCATAGGTGTGATGTTTTGGACGAGGGATTACGGATATAGGCCTGTAGATATGAAATAATGTAGTAAGGCTTATATTGTACTGTTTATACTTTTGATCTGTACGAACATGACATCCCGAGTCTTTTAATGAATACATTTCTATGGAAATGCTTTTGATAAATCTTTATCATATTATTGTTTTGGGACAAATTCCGCAAACCATTTATTAAAAGATAACTCTGATTTTGAAATAAAGTATAAACAAAACCGGTCTTTTCTGGCCGTGATTTTGGGGATGTCACAAAACCCTTCTAGATACATGCCTTAATTAGTATACTAGCTTAACATGAGGAAAAACTTGATCTTTGGCATGATTTTGGGGGTTTACGGCCTAAGGAGCTTCTTAGGCCGTAAACTCCTTTATGGTCCTTGATTCTCATGATTTTGGACTCTAAAAGCAGTAAAGTATGATTAGATTAAGTTAGGGGATGAATCCTTACGTTTGGAAGTCAGAAATTCGCGGATTTGGAGTCGATTTCGGGTCTAGAGAGAGAAAGTAGTGAGAGAGAGGTGTAATTGTGGTAAAAGAGTCCAATTGAAGTGTTCAAGTGTTTTTATATGTCTCGGGTATTGTACCCGATACACGGCTACTCGATGCTAAAGTTTAACGGAGTTAAAACTTTTTACCCGAGTGAAGTGGTTGAAATAGTAATACCACTCTATTAGGTTAAACTAGGTTAACACGTACGAATATATTACTTATAATGATATTAGGACATGCATATAATTAGATATTCGGATATTAACGATTCCAAATATTACATAAAATAACGTACGCTAACGTATTCCGTTAGTGAAAATGGGATTTGTAACGGGAATAGATTTAGGGTTGTCACACTATCGTACTCTTACTCCATCAGGTCCTCATCCATTGTCTGATGAATTTCAAGTGATTTTGGCTGAGGCAGATAAAGCCAACAAAGGGGGCAAAGGATCAAAGAAAACAATTAAGAAAGACACTACAAAAGAAGGACCCTCTAATACTACGAAATCTCATTCAAAGAAGCGAAAGGCTCCTACTGCTTCAACTGTTGCCCCAAAACAAAGGAAGCAACCCGCTAGGAAGCGAAAGTCTCCAACTCCTTCTCCATCTAATAGTGAAAGCAAAGATTCTGACTTTGAAACTGAGTCAGATATTCATATTATGCAAGATTCTTCTGTTCACGATAAAGATGTTGAGCCCATTCGCACTAAGGAACACGCACCAATTCGTATCGAGGAAGAAGAAAAAGTTCACAATGAACCACCTGTTCACTCTAAGGCTACATCTCTGATTCATGAGGTAACTCTAAATCTTAATGATTTTGTTCCTTCTCCACCTCAATCACCAAAATCAATTGCTTCTATTCCTATCACCATTGCACCTATGCCACCACTAGAATCATCTCAACCATCCACAATTGTTCCAATCTCAATCCCTATTTTCACCAAATCCACCACTCGCACCACACCTCAAGTACACCTGTAAGTTCATTCAACGTATCTGATACGGGGGCTCCAACTTCAGGTTTTTCAACCCATGATACGCAACCCATTTCTCCCATTCGCACAAATGACTCTAAAATGATTTTCGGAGATGACGAAGATGATGATTTGGATGGATTGGCTTACAATCCTTTTCAAATCTGGATTGATAGTGAATATGAAGTCTCTACTACAAACAGGGAACTCAAATCTCTTCATGAGAAGATTGATCAAGTGCTTCTCTCATCCAAAGCCTCCACCTCTGAAGCTTACTCCAAGACTACGGTTGAATCAATTCTTAAGCAAGTAATGAAGGAACACTCTGCCAATGTCTTTACTTTATCTAAGGCAATTTTTGATTCTACTGATGTTTGCAAGGAAACGACCAAAAAAGTCGATACACTAATTGCAGATAAAATGGAATTCATGGAGGATTACAAGACTACTTATAACTCCAACATTGTAGCTACGAACAAGGCAATTCAGAATGCTGGTCTTTTATTCCAAACTAAAAAGATGAACTTTGTTGAGCTTCGCAAGGCACTAAAGTCCGATCATGAAGCATTTCAGTCTTCTATCACTGAGAAAATCACAAAGCTTCAAACGGATCTTGCAACCGAAAATAAGATCATCGATGCTCTTGCCCTGAAGGAAGAAAGGTGCAAAGTGGTGGAAACAAAGCTTCAATTCGCTAATAAACAGGTTGATGATTTGATAGCAGCAAAGGCAATCACTCGCAGTTGTAGCTCTGATGTAACTGGACTACTCTCTGATATCATTGTTACTCGTGATCCAATGATATGTATCACAGTCAAGAAGCATTTAGCTGACAATTTATGACCGGTGTTTGAAATGTTGCACCGTCTGGAGATTGTTTCGCAACCGCTGTTTGTTCCAAAACAAGGGGGAGAGGATAGCTCCCAGGATCAAAGGAATGTTCCCTTCAAAGCTCCAGTTATACCTCCTGTCATCAAACTAGAACCAAAGAATAAATAAAGTCTGTTTACTGAAGAACCCATTGTTGATGACAGTGAAGACGAAGAGCCTAATGAAGCTGAACTCAAAAGGTGGAAGGCTCGCGAAGCAGAGATTGATGATCCTGCTCGCATTATAAGAGAGGCTGAGGAAAAAGAAAAGCCGACAAGGAAGCTCTGGCCACTCTTAAGAGCAAAATGCTTTTATTTCCCAAGTGGACCTTGAAGAGAATGCCAAACCAAGTTGTGGATATACCAAGCCAGTATTGGTTGGATCCAATTGCTTCTTTTGAAATCCAAAACACACAAGATTCACAATTGTTCCTTCCTATCACACTAAAGGCATTCAGATTTCGGGCTTTTATCAAAATTGCTAACGTACCTTTCTCAGACAGCACTGCGGATCAAATGTTGTTCTCTTTCTACTTGAAACACATGAAGCCTCAGTACGAGACTTGGAGTACGAGCAAGATTATCGTTGTGAAGGTCGCTAGGACGACTGAAACCGAAAGCTTCCCGAATGTGAGGTTTAAGGTTGCAAGAGGATCAATATCTCAAGCATGCGAATTCACTCTCGCAAACCTGCCGTGTTTGAATCCCTGTAACTGGATGGTGATATACAATACTGTAGTGAGAAACAAGGAGAGTACGAACCTGTGGTGTCCCATCTTCAACTTCTAATCAAATCTTATATTCAAGAAGTTCGATCAATGGATGTTGAGATTGCTACTGTTTTGAGGCAAAAACCAAGTGTAATTCAGAAAGAAGCCCTAAAAGATTTTGAGAAGCTCAAGCCAGGGAAAATTTTCAAAGAAGGATGGTTCATGGTATATACGTCTAGATATCGTCAGGGAGCTGATCGATGCAAATTGTTTTTCCATCTTGAAGGCAAGCACTTGTTTACCACTTCATGTATGGAGTTTATCCTAGAGTTGGTTGCGAAGTTCAGACGCAACAACAAGGATGATGTCAAGTGTTTCACAGCTGTGATCACTTGGTATATACAAGTTCGCAAGCTGCTGTTGGGCTTCATTTCCAAGGTCTACGAAGTGTAGAAGCGAATTCATAATTAAATGGTTGGGGTTCCAATCGACGCAAAAGGAGAGATTGTTAAAGATTAAATGTTGCGTCATTGGGCCTATTCTTTTGAGTCCATTTTGTATAAACGAGTTGTGCCTGTCCACTCGTATTTAGTACTAGGGTTAGTATATATTTTTCATGCATGCTATGTATCTAACCAATGTTTTTGAGTATTATTTTGTAACCCTACTTTCCGCCTCTACAGAAGTAATTATTCATCGAGTTCTTCTGAAGCGCGATTATTAATCATTCAACATTTGTTTGATTATATCGTGTTCTTGTTTCTCCTGCTTTAATCTATTCGATCATAAATCATATATTCCTATGAAAACATTTGTGGCAACGTAGGTTTTACCGAGCTTAAAATCTTAAATTAGATATTTAAAAAGTTTTAATCGTACTAAAAAAACAATATAATGATTTCTTTAAAAATATGTTGCGTTTATATATATATATATATATATATATATATATATATATATATATATATATATATATATATATATATATATATATATATTTCTTTGAATAAACAATAATTGAATCAGAATGAAGTTCTGCTTACCTTTTAAGAGGGAATGACATCAGCATCAATGTTAGTTATGAGCTTTTGTTTTCTTTTCTTTTTGCACATGACAGCCCCAACCCCTACCCTAACCCTGTCATCTAAAACTTTTATTATTTTTTTCAGGATCAACAAGACACTATTTTCCTTTTTCTAGCAAAAATAATATTTCTGTTTTTCTAAACAAAATCCTAAACTTGACACCTAAATTAGTTTAATTAGGAAGATGAGTGATTTTGGTGTTCAATTATTGATATTAGAGTATGCATACTGAAAAATACGATCATTCATATCAAAGTAAGTGTTAAGTTGAGGGTTGAAATCTGGTGTGTAACATAAGTCGAACTATGAGTAATTCATTTTATTTTTTCAAAAGATGACATTGTCAATAAGATTGGTTCATATTATCATATTTATTGCCAATAAATGAGTAGACATAAGCAAATGTATCAAAAAAATTAAAATTTCGAATGGTTCCAAACAAAATTAGGCCATTGTTTCGACAATTATAGTATTATCCAGATACCTTTCACTACCAAAGCCCATTTGGCCACTGTATGCGGGGTCATGGGACTGTACGGAAAAGACACATTATATATATATATATATATATATATATATATATATATATATATATATATATATATATATATATATATATATATATATATATATATGAAAAATGAATATACCCTTAAGTATATATAAGCTTAGGTACTTAAACCCACCATAAGTATTCATTTTTTGATATATTTTTTATAATGTTCTTAAACTTCAACCGCTAACTTTATTTACGTTGAATATTTTTTAAATTTCATTATTATCTTCCTGTTATATCACATCTTTTTGCCGAACACCTAGTAGGCTATATATATATATATATATATATATATATATATATATATATATATATATATATATATATATATATATATATATATATATATACTATTGTTGAAAATGAAAACTATACAAATGGAAGATAAATATGATATTTATAAAAATCTTACAAGTAAATCAAGTTAGAAGTTCAATTATATGTACGTTGGACAATTACAATGTATATATGATATAAATCGACGTAGTATGGTGAGTTTGGGTACCTAACATTATATACCATTAAGAGTATATTCATTTTTTCCTATTTAAGAACATTATAATGAATATATCAAACAAAATGATATATTATAGTGGTTTAGATACAGAAACTTATATACTCTTAATATGGTATATTCACTTTTCATATATATATATATATATATATATATATATATATATATATATATATATATATATATGTGTGTGTGTGTGTGTGTGTGTGTATGTGTGTGTGTGTGTGTGGTAAATTACACCGATCGTCCATCGTATATGTTTCCAACAGCATGTTTGATCCTCATTTTCAAAAAGTAACTCGAACAGTCATTTGTTCGGTTAAAAGTTGCACATATCATCCCTCATTGTTTAAATTTGCATGCTTCATCTTTTACGAGATATAAAATGACTATTATGCCATTTTATTTTTCTTTTCCATTTAATTTAATGTTATAATTATTATTATTAATTAAAAAATAAAAGGTAAAATAGGGCAACCACCACCGGATCGAGCACACCACATGCATCTTTCAAACACCATAATTCCATTGCCACCTTCCCAGTTCCACCTTTCTTCCTCAATTAAACACCTTATACCACCTTAAAATCCACCACCAACTTCCTAGCTCCTCCTTTGTCGGGTTAAACCACCATCAGAACACTATTGTTGCACCCATGTCCATCGTCACGAACCGCAACCAACACCCACTTTAAACTTAACTTGGATCTTCCTTCAAAAATTCCCTTTTGATGCAAAATCATACACTAAAAAGCATCCACCTCTAAACACTTCACTGACACAATTGATCTATCCCTCAAAACCCCTTTGTAAACTAAAGAAAATTCTCCTCCCCAGCAAACTCGTATCTCGCATAAGAAACAGACCCGATGGACTGTAGCTAACAGTCATGACGCGGGATCATGACTTCCCGTATAGATCTATACACATTTGACACACTCTTCGAATGGGAGACTATGGTTATAATAGTCAGGACTTTAGGTAGTACCTTTTAACAAGAAGGTAGCATTGAACATGAAATCGTCTCACAGATTCTCAACTAAGTCTGTATTAAAATAATAGTTTTGTATGCAATGTTTATACTCTTTCACAATGTTTGACAAAGCATAAGTTATAAGTTCTTTGAATGCATAAAAATGATTCAACAAGGATGGCTACCCTGGATACTATGCATTTTGTATAAATCTAATGCATGCAAAGTATAACAAGAGTTTTCACTTGGGATCAACCGTGTGTTTACTTGTATTCACCCCCAAAATGTGTTAAAAGTACATTATAAAGTATTTGAAAGTGATCAAAAGGGTGTATGAACTCACTTGATTGAAGTGGTTGTTTTGAAGTAGTCGAGAGAAGAATCGTGTGGAACTTCGACTAGTGAGAGTTCAATTCTCGGAAATCTCAGTAGTGTAGAACTTCCTTCTGATCTTGAGTATGAAAACCGAGGTGTCGGGATGGCTTCGAGACGAAAAACGTAGAGCAAAAGCGCGGGGAAAGAGAAGAATTGAACAAATAGTTGGAACCCTAGCCTCCTTTTTGTAGGAGACTGAACCGCCTCTATACGCTGGGCGTACACTCTTACGCGGGGCGTAGCGTAGGTCAGCGCTTATGTCAGCTTCCTAACGGACGATGGGATGTCTACTGCCGAAGGGACTACGCCGTTATCACCAGGTACGCTTGGCGTACCCCTTTACGTGGGGCGTAACTCGATTTCCAGAACTTCTAAATTCCATAACTTTCATGTACGGGCTCCGTTTATGGCATTCTTTATATCCCGCGTAGGTGAGACTGTACTCTATAACCCTCTTTTAGACTCCGTCGGCTAGTTTTGAATTTATAGGTAATAATACCTTTTTAGCAGGCCGAGACTGGAAAAATCCATTAAAATTCCATAACTTCTTCATCCGGCGTCCGATTTTATCTGTCTTTTTACCGTTGTATTCCTATGGTCATGGTCTTAAACTTTCGTTTAAGTTGTGTTAGCTAAAGATCGCTCGACCTCTAATTCGAGTTTTTAGCTGTCCACTGCTAGGTCAGAAACTTCGTAAAATTATAAGTTCCTCATATGAAGTCAGATTTGGGGTTAGAGGGAATCTCATCCCCCCATTAGAGGGAATTTCATCCCGAAATTAATTACAAAATAAGTGACAATGGATGAGGGAAGAGATGCGAGTACTTTTTTTGGAACTAATGTTCTCGCTCCCAAGTGAATTCAGGTCCTCACTTAGCGTTACAGCGAACCTTCAATATTAGTATGCGACTCTGTTTAGTTCGTTTGATTTCCCTATCCAAGATCTTGACAGGTTCTTCCACAAAGTTAATATTTTCTTTATGTTCGATTGCGTCGAGTGGAATCACAAGAGTTTCGTCGGATAATCACTTTTTCAGGTCTGAAACATGGAAAACTGGATGTACTTTGTTAAGCTCGATTGGAAGTTGAAGTCTATAAGCCACTGGACCAATCCTTGATGTAATTTCGAAGGGTCCAATGTACCTTGCATTTAGTTTTCCACACTTCCCAAGGCGTATCATTCCCTTCCAAGGTGAGACCTTCAGTAGAACGCGGTCACCAACCTTAAATTCGAAGGCTTTTCATCTTTTGTCGGCATAACTCTTTTGCCTATCCCAGAGGTTTTCAGACGCTCTCAGATTTGAACGATCTTTTCAGTTGTTTCCCTAATGATCTATGGACCAGTGAGAGTGCTATCAGGGACTAGAACTTTTGACAATTGCGTGTCGCCCACTTTCGCCCAACATAGAGGTGATCTGCACTTACGGCCGTAAAGGGATTCAAATGGAGCAGTCTTGATACTAGTATGATAATTGTTGTTGTAAGAGAACTCGAATAATTGTAAGTGAACATCCCACACCTTACCAAGGTCGATCAAACATGCTCGCAATATGTCTTCTAGAGTTTGGATCGTTCTCTCACTCTGTCTGTCAGTTTCTGGGTGATAGGCTGTACTCATATCCAACCTTGTTCCCATGGATTTTTGTAACGATTGCCAGAATCTGGAAGTGAATCTACTGTCTCTGTCTGAGATGATAGACATCGGAACTCCATGAAGTTGCACGATCTCTCAGATGTAGGTTCTCGTTAGCTTTTCCATCTTATTAGTTTCCTTGATTGGTAAGAAATAAGCAGACTTGGTTAGTCTATCGACGATCACCCAAATGGTATCGTGACCACCTTGAGTCTTGGGTAGTTTTGTTATGAAGTCCATAGAAATTGTTCCCATTTCCACTCAGGTACTTCAGGTTGATGGAGTAGACCTGAGGGCTTTTGGTGTTCTACTTTTATCTTGGCGCAAGTCAAGAACTTGCTCACATAGGTAGCATTTTCTGCTTTCATGTTTGGCCACCAGTAGAGTTGTTTGAGATCTAGATACATCTTATCTGAACCTGGGTGTACGGAGTATGGAGTCTTGTGTACTTCATTCATAACTATCTCTCTGAACCCACCAAACTTTGGTGTCCAGATTTGGTTCATGAGGTAGTGTACTCCGTCACTCTTGATCTCTAGATTCTTGTCTATCCCTCTAAGGGTTTCACCTGTCACTTCTTTGGGTTTCAAGGCTTATATTTGAGCTTCCTTGATTTGTGTTGACAGATGCGAATAGATTGACATGGTTAATGACTTCACTCTTCGAGCAGAGTACTCCTTACGACTAAGGGTAGCAGCCACCACATTCTTCTTTCCCGGATGGTAACGAATCTCACATTCATAGCCGTTGAGCAATTCGACCCAACGTCGTTGTCTCATGCTTAAGTCCTTCTGGTCTAATATGTGTTGAAGGCTCTTGTGGTCTTTGAAGATGGTGCACTTGGTACCGTATGGGTAGTGCCTCCAGATTTTCAGAGCGAAGACCACAGCTCCAAGTTCTAAGTCATGAGTGGCGTAGTTGACATCATGTGTTTTCAGTTGTCGTGAGGCATACGTAATAAACTTTCCTCGCTGCGTTAGCACACAGCCCAACCCTTGATTTGAAGCATCACAATATACCACAAAATATTCGATCCCCTTTGGAAGATAAAGAATGGGTGCATTGCATAGGGCCTGCTTCAGTGTCTGAAATGCAACCTCTTGCTTTTCTCCCCAGTTGTAGGTCACACCTTTTTGAGTTAGGGAGGTAAGAGGCTTTGCGATGCTGGAGAAGTTCTGATTGAACCTTCGATAATAACCAACAAGGCCTAGAAATTGGTGAATCTTTGTTGGTGTAGTTGGTGCAGACCAATTTTCGATAGGCTTGATTTTAGATGGGTCCACATGGATTCCTTCTACGGTGACCACGTGACCTAGGATGTCCACCTTCCTAATCCAAAACTCACATTTTGATAACTTTGCATAAATTTTCTCAGCTCGTAACATCTCTAAGGCTTGTCTCAGATGTTCACCATGCTTTTCTTTACTCTTTGAATAAATGAGTATGTCATCTATGAATACTATCACAAATTTATCCAAGAATGGATGACATACCCGATTCATTAAGTCCATGAACACTACAGGGGCATTGGATAGTTCGAACGACATCACTACAAAATCGTAATTCTCATATCTTGTTCGTAAGGCCGTCTTGGGAATATCACTCTCCAGGACTCGCAGCTGGTGATATCCCGATCTCAGATCGATCTTGGAGAAGTAGTTGGCTCCTTGGAGTGTTGGATATAGTGTCTAAGTCCATAACTATATTTGGTATGTACTTGACCCAACCCGGCATGGTCCATTTGGGTTGCATGGCATTGGAATACTTGGATATACTAAATGAGAGATTATGGCACTTATGATTATTAATATATTATATGTTCTAATATATTAATAATAGTGTTATTTAATTAGTATTGATCAAGTATTAATCTAGTATTAATTTGGTGATCAAAGTGAGACTAATTAAATATATAAGGTTGATTATGACAATCATTAATTCTTTTATGGTGGATTAATGATCCATGGTTTATGGGTTATGGATGTAACCGTTTGGAGCTCCATGGATAGTCCATGGGAGTTACAAACCCATGGGTCATGAGAAATGAAGAGTCATGACAATTAGGGGTCTTCTTAATGAAATCCTAATTGTGACACCACTATAAAAGGATCCCTTTGGCTAGCAAAATCGTGACCTAGTGTTACTAGAGAGGGCATAACTGATTTTGAGTGCTAGAAATATTCTCTCAAGTTATTCCAAGTTTTGTGGTGTTGTGTGAAGCATTTTAGGCACAACATTTGGGCTGCTAGGCTCATAAAATCTTGAAGGAGTCCAAGCAACATCAAGGTATGTATTTCTACTAGTTTTATATTTTATTTATTCCCCATGCCATGCTAGTTAGGAGATAACCTTGAAAAGAGAACTTGCATGTATATAGAGAAAACATAGATTCAAGGTTATTAGGGTTGCATGTACACTTAGGAAGTGTTTGAATGCTCAAAACCCAACAGTGGTATCAGAGCCTAGGATTGTTTTCTGTATACTTGATGCAAAACTGCTTGAAAATCGAAAATTCTGCTCACTGTCGACTGGACTCGCCGAGTTCATGGGGAGGACTCGCCGAGTCCATGAACAAATTCACCCTACTCGTCGAGTAGGATAATGCACTCGATGAGTAGGTGCGTGCTGGGCAGTCTTTTCGTGTTTTGTTACTGGAAATGGATTAAAATCATTATCCCAATCTGTTTTGGACTTGTAAAATCTGTTTTTTTTAAAATGATAATGATTATGTTAACCCATTTTACATGACTTTTATTAATTTTCAAGTATTGTATATGTTTATATGATTTCTTGAAAATTGATTGACATGAATTTGTGTTCTTATGAGTTTTTAGATGATCATAGGAATTATGTGTAACCTCCATGTGTGTTTAATTCATGATCTTAATGGTAATGATGGTGTTCATAACTTGTCCTCAAGTTATGAATAACCAAAAGTCACTTCTTTAAATTATGATTAAAGAACTAAAGAGGTTTCATAAAATGAAGAGTCTTCATGTTTATGAACCATTAAAACTCATAAGTTACAAATTAAAGAGACTTGGACTAGTTTCAATTCTTGCCCTCAAGTTTTAGAATTTGAAAAGTCTTACACTCTGATACTTTAATTCCAAATTAAATCTTATATTTTTAAAAAGTTTAAAAATCAACACTTATACTATTATTATATTTTATTATATAAATATGTATAAGAATATGTTATTCTTACCGTTAGTAGGCCTCATTCACGAAGTCGGTCTATAAGGGGGGTATAAGGTTGTTGCCTATAAAATGGTGACTTAATGGGTGTCCACTCTCACCCACCGCTTCCTTGATAGGTGGAGGGTCGTTAGCCGAACGGGTAGGATACGACTTTAAATTCTCATTAAAAGTATAATGAATTATAAAGTAACTATACATTATAAATTCCTAATCTTAGTTACTTTAGGAAAATGTGAATTTGGTGCTAGCCCATAAAATTACACTTTGTATCTTACCAAGTCGTTAGTGGAGTGTGTGTGGTTAATCGGCACACTAACATGGACTAGTAAGAGTGGCAAAGGGTAACTTGACTTTATTATAGATCGGTGGAGCGTGTGTGGTTAACCGACACCTCCATTAGGTAATATTGTTAAGGGTACGAAGTCAATT
This sequence comes from Lactuca saligna, assembly GCF_052625555.1. NCBI lineage: Eukaryota > Viridiplantae > Streptophyta > Magnoliopsida > Asterales > Asteraceae > Lactuca > Lactuca saligna. Next base: position 128,307,019 of record NC_136421.1, read on the forward strand.
TGTATGGTTATTCACACCTTGTTTGTGATCCTCGGCATCCCAGTCACAAACTTGAGAGGGCACATTCGAGATTCAAACATGCCATTGAAAAGTTCAATGTATCTCAAAAGATCTATGAGTTTCAAAACTAATAAAACCTAATAATAAAATATTTCATTCTTATGGTGGAAATTGGTAAATCATCATTTACCTACCTTCAAATATTTTATAGTGTGGATTACCGCATCCCTCTTCCACCTATAAATAGTTTGTTGGATCCTAGCCTTAATATTTCATTTGGATGACTTATTAAGGAATATTAATCGAATGAAACTTGTCTTCCTTTTATTCGAGATGTCTTCCAATAACGCTGCTGGCTCAAACCCGACAGGCTCCTTTTCCCTAATGAACTTGTGTGGTAAGGTCATCTTTGATGGATCCAACTTTAATGAGTGGATCAGAAACATTAGGATGATTACCCGCTATGAGGACAAAGAATATGTCCTTGACAGGGAGCTTAAGGTTGTTAATGAAGCCACTGCTACTCCTGAAGAGTTTTCAGAGTTCATTGCACATGAGAAGGATGCCACCAAGGTGCCCTGCATCATGATGGTCACAATGACTTCGGAACTCCAAAAGTCTTATGAAGATTTCTACCCCTATGAGATGCACCTACATCTGATGGAAAGGTATCATCAGAGCACGCATCAAGAAAGGTATGAAATCATTTCCTCCATGATAACCGCAAGGATGAAGGATGGTGAACCCATCACCGGTCACTTGCAGAAGATGCAGAGGTTCGTTGACCGGTTGCTAAAGCTCAATGTTGACTTCCTTGAGGAATTAGCGATTGACATCATTCTCCATTCCTTACCTCCAAGTTATGATAAGTTTTGTATGACTTATCATATGAACAAGGAGGAAGTCACACATACCAAACTTCAAGGACTCTTAAGGAAAGCTAAAAATGGCCTCAAGGGTAACGCGGGTGCTACTTCTACTCCATTAACAACCCATGTTCTTGCAATTGGGCAAGGGAAGGGTAAGAAGAGGAAAAGCCCTTCGAAGGGTACCAAGGGTAAGACTCTTGATGGTTCCTCTTCAAGTGGGACAAAGAAAGGTCCCATTACTCCTTCTTCGAACCCAAAGGAAGCACAATGCTTTTATTGCCAGGATAAGGGACACTTCAAGCGAAGCTGCGCCAAATATCTGCAAGATGTAAAGGATGGGAAAGTTAAACCCACCCATGCAGGTATTTACACAATATTGTCTAACAACTCATCTAATGCTAATTCTTGGGTTCTTGATCAAGGATGTGGTATTCACATTTGTACTGATTTGCAGGCACTAAGAAGAAGTGAGCAAGTGGAGCACGGGAAGATAAACTTAGTCATGGGCAACAGGAAAGCATCACATGTTACCAAGATAGGAGTTTATTCTTTATTCCTTAATAATGGGTTAATGTTAGATTTGAATAATTGTTGTTACTCGCCCGAAATGGTGAGAAATATTATTTCTTTTCATGGCTTGTACAAACAAGGTTTTACATTTTCATTTGATAATAAATATGGTGCTATTAATGTTTATTACAATGATGTATTTTACTTTAAAGCAATACCTTGTGATGGTGTATATGAAGCTGTGAATGTTGTAGACAATTTAGGAAATAATGTGTTGTATATTGATTCTTCTGATAGCTTGGACAAAGCATCCTTGTGGCATTGTCGTCTTGTACATGTTAACAAGAAGCGCATAGGCCAACTCCAAAAGGCTGGAGTCTTGGAATCATTTGACCTCAAGTCAGATGATAGTTGCGAGTCTTGTTTACTTGGAAAAATAACAAAGTCACCCTTCACAGGTACTTGTGATAGGGGTGAAGGTTTGTTGGACCTTGTACATATGGATGTGTGTGGGCCCTTCAGAGTTGCTACAAGGGATGCTAATCGCTATTATGTGACTTTTACTGATGATTACAATGGATATGGATATATTTACTTAATCAAGCATAAGTTAGAAACCTTTGAAAAGTTCAAAGAGTTTAAGCAGGAATTTGAGAATCAATTGGGCAGGAACATCAAGATGCTCCAATCCGATCAGGGAGGAGAGTATCTTAGCATTGAGTTCCTTGACTATCTTAAGGAATGTTGGATTTTCTCACAATTGACACCTCCCAGGACACCACAGTTGAATGGTGTGGCTGAGAGGTGCAATCGAACCCTGTTGGATATGGTTCGTTCCATGATGAGTCGAGCTTCGTTACCAATCTCTTTCTAGGGGTATGCCTTAGAGACTGCCGCCCATATCCTTAATCTAGTCCCTACTAAAAAGGTTGCCAAAACACCTCACGAGATGTGGACTGGGAAAGTGCCCAATTTGGACCACATCAAGATTTGGGGTTGTGAAGCTTTTGTGAGGCGTAAGACTCATGGCAAGCTTGAACCCCGAAGCGAGAGGTGTATTTTTTCATCAGCTACCCACAGAGATCCTTTGGTTACCTCTTCTACAGACCTAGTGATAATGTGGTCTTTGTAGCGAGAAGAGGAGTCTTTCGTGAGAGAGAATTCGTAAGCCAAGGGGACAATGGGAGGCAAATTGACCTTGAAGAGCTTCAAGAGTCAAGTGGTGAAGGAACCTCAAATGCTGTCAGCCAACCTGAGGAGGAAACTCTTGTTGAGCCGATATATGAGTCTGTACCACCAAGACGTTCCACTAGGGTGAGGAGCACACCTGATTTTATTATAGTTATCACGTCACCACTGAAGGTGATACATTTATCAGTGATACAACACTGATAGATTTGGATGAACCTAATAATTATAAGGAAGCCATGATAGGCCCTGAGTCTGCAAAATGGAAGGAGCCTATGGACAGTGAGATTCAGTCCATGTATGACAATCAAGTTTGGAACTTGGTTGACAATGTACCAGGTCGTAAGACAGTTGGGTGCAAATGGATCTTCACGAAGAAGACTGACATGGATGGGAAAGTACACACTTATAAAGCACAACTGGTTGCGAAGGGCTTTACTCAAACTCCGGGAGTTGACTATGATAAGACCTTCTCACCAGTAGCTAAGATTAAGTCTATTAGAGTGTTGTTAGCCATAGCTGCATTTAATGATTACGAAATATGGCAAATGGATGTCAAAACCGCTTTCCTTAATGGGAAGTTGGTTGAGGATGTTTACATGGCTCAGCCAGAGGGTTTTGTCGATCCAAAATACCCTAATAGAGTGTGCAAGCATGAAAAATTCATTTATAGATTGAAACAAGCATCTCGCAGGTGGAATATTTGCTTTGATGAGAAAGTCAAAGAGTTTGGCTTTTCTAGGAGTGAGGATGAGTCTTGTGTGTATGTTAGGGCTAGCGGGAGCATAGTTAGCTTCTTGGTGTTGTATGTGGATAACATACTTCTCATAGGAAACGACATCCCAACTTTGCAGGAGGTTAAGGCCTGGCTTGTGAAGTGTTTTGCTATGAAAAACCTTAGGGAAGCTGCCTATATCCTAGGGATAAGGATATTGAGAGCTAGGAGTAAGAGACTAATTGGACTTAGTCAGAGTACTTATATGGACAAGGTACTGAAGAGGTTCAGTATGCAAGATTCCAAGAAAGGAGAATTGCCAATCCAGAGTAATGCCAAGCTAACTAAGACTCAGAGTCCGAGCGCAGAGGTTGAGATAGCTGAAATGAGTTAGATACCATATGCTTCCGCTGTGGGCTCGATCACGTATGCTATGACTTGTACTCGCCCTGATGTGGCCTTTGCTTTGAGCATGGTCAGTAGATATCAAGGGAACCCTGGCAAGGCACACTGGACACCGGTAAAGAACATTCTCAAGTATTTGCGGAGGACTAAGGACTGGGTCCTTACCCTCGGAGGCAGTGATGACTTGAGAGTGGAAGAATATAGTGATGCTAGCTTTCAAACTGATAGGGATAATTTCCGCTCTCAGTCAGGCTGGGTATTTATCCTAAATGGAGGAGCAATCACTTGGAAAAGTTCCAAGCAGGAGATAGTAGCTTATTCGACTTGTGAATCAGAGTACATAGCAGCAAGCGAGGCAGCAAAAGAGGCGATATGGCTAAAGAACTTCATCGGAGACCTTGGAGTTGTACCAGCTATAAAGGATCCAATGGAAATTTTCTGTGACAGTGAAAGTGTGGTTGCTTTGGCTAGTGAACCAAGAGATCACGGGAGATCTAGGCACATTGACAGAAAATACCATTTCATCAAACATAGAATAGAAGAAGGACTCCTCGTTGCAAAGAGGGTATCATCAGATGAGAACCCGGCAGATCCCCTCACGAAGGGACTAAGCAGGGTTAAGCATTTACAGCATGCAAGGTGCATTGGGCTGAAGGATGATATTAGTTCCAATAATTAGATTCCTGAAACTTGTAAAATGTAATTGACATTTGATGATAAATAAAAGTTGTTATTTATTTATGAGTAAGGTGTTACTATCTTGTGTTGATTGTTTACTATGTTTCAATTTTGCATGTTTTTACTTCCAGAATAATCATGTTATTATTCAAACCATCCACAGTCGGTCAAACTTTGGAAGTAAGTATTGATTCAAGACTGTCATGAATTTGGCTTGTATGATTTGTCTAAAGTGATTTAGACAATGCAATGGTTGCTACAACATTCATGAGTACTCATAAGGGCTGAGTATTGGATTCAACCCACGCTCACATGCATCACTTCATGGAATTTATCTCGAGTGATCGTGAGATGGTAATATCATATAAATCTTCAAACCTAGAGATATGAGTTGTTGACTAAGAGTTGGTTATTCATTGATTGTACGAAAATGCATTGGTAACTCGATGTTATAAAACGTGCCTTTGTGAGTAATTCAACAAGTAGTTAGTACAAGCATATCAGTCGAAGTTTATCTGTTCCTTCTAGAAAGAGAAGTGATATCTGGGATTCTCGATGATTTGGTTTTGACCTATGTACCGGGCCCGGTCAGAACCCAATTGATGCGTTCAATTTAGTTCTATGTCGAAACAGATCGGAGATCGAGAAATTATGTTGGACAATAAGTAAGACCATGTTCCATGTATTTTTCCGACTGATATCATGAGAGAAGAGGATTATATGATCACTTATCTTAAATGGCGTATCATCATCATCTTAGTTCCGAGAGACTTTGAAAGAGCTACGATTGCTAGTCGGATTTTGAAGTCATATTTGCAAATATAGTTATTAGACTTATTGTCACACCCCCAAACTAGAACGGCGGAAACGTTCGGGGGCGGAGGACGTCATATTCAGTATCATAACAGTTCATAGAAAGGAAAGTACACACCACCATATATATTAAAGTTTCCAAGATGTTTACACAATTGTATTCATTACATGTTCAAAATATAAATACATAAACATCTTTCAAAAGAAGTAATTAACGCCAGCGCATTAATCCCAAAAGTTGATTTCCAAACCTGCTTAGCGGTTCCCTGAGAATACAAGTTATTTCAAAAGAGAAAGTGTCAACAATTAAGTTGGTGAGTTCTTAAGTGGTTTAAAAAAAATTGAATGCCATTCCCAAATGGGTGTATGTTTTCCAGAAAACTCAGTATTTCAAATGTAAAGAGTTATGACTTGTCGTGTTGAAAATGAATGTATTAGATCCAGAAAATCCCATATTTTCCCTAATGGTTGAGATATGAATTTGTTGTGTTTTCCAAGAAAAACCCTTATTTTCTTATAAAAGTACGAAATGCATATGAATGTTCGCGTTATAAGTTGTAAATAATTGCACCAGGAAAATCCCTTATTTTCCTATTAGTTGTTTGCTTTGTATACAGGAAAACCATTATTTTCCTAACATAACTGGCAGTCTCTAAGACTGAAAATTGCAAGAAACCGACGTTCTTAAAAGTTGTGTCATAGTTTTATATAATAAAGCTATACGAAGATCGCATTTGTTAGATGAAGAATAGTTTTAATAGCTAGTCGTTCATAAAAGCATAATACCATAATAATTGTATATCCGATGAGTTTTATAACCATACTAAACATAATATGCCTGTAACGACGTTCTTCACGCGTCGCAGCGTTATGACAACTGTCACCCCAAAAGACGGACTGTAGCTAACAGTCAGGGCGCGGGATCATGACTTCCCGTATAGATTTATACACATTTGACATGTTCTCCAAACGGGAGACTCTGGTTATAGACAGGACTTGCAGCATTACTTTCTAATAAAGAAAAGTAATGTTTGAAGATATACACGTCTCATGGATTCTCAACTAAGTTTGTATTAAGGTGATAGTTTTGTATGCAAAGTTTATCCTTGTTCATAATGTTTGACAAAGCAAAATCATAAGTTTTTAGAATGTATAAAACGATTTAACAATGAAAGGTACTTTGAAATCATTATATACTTTGTATAATGTCTAATGCACGCAAAGTATGACAAGAGTTTTCCGTAATAGTAATGAGTTCCAAGTGATTTATTCGATAAAACAAGTGAAGTGAGACTTTATAAAATACACGATAATAACCGTATGTTTACTTGTATTCCCCCCCTAAAAGAGTATAAAAGCATTTAAAATGTATTTAAAGTGTGTTTGGAAGGGGTATGAACTCACTTGATTGATTGAAGAAAGCGTAACGAAAACCGAGCAGAACTTCTACTCGAGAAAGCGGATCTCTCGAGATTCTCGGCAAATCTCGGGAGTCTCGGGAGTGTAAAACTTTCTTCCCACCTTGGATATGAAAACCAGGCCTTTGGGATGATTCTGAGGGTTGAAACGCAGAGCTTCGGCGCGAGAAAGGAAGGAAATTAGCAATTTTGGCCGGCACCCTCGCATCTCTATTTATAGGGGTCTGGGAGATTGCGTTACGCGGGGCGTACTAGAGTACGTGCTGCGTACTCATGCATCATGCATGAGCGCATCCTCGGTCGAAACATTGGAGCGACGTGGACGAATCGGAGCCTAGCATCCGAGTACGCTGGGCGTACGACGGTACGCTGGGCGTACGAGGGATCGGACCGGTGACTCCTTCTTCGGATAATACCGAGCTTTAATTTAATTTATATTTAAATTAATTAACAAACTTCAAAAATTCATATCTTTCTCATACGAACTCCGTTTTCAACGTTCTTTATATCCACGCGAAGGTGAGACTACGATCTACAACTTTCGTTTAGACTCCGTCGGCTAGTTTTGAATTTATTTTTAATATTATATTTTTAATAGGTCGGGACAGGAAATGTCCGGTAAAGTTCCATAACTTCTTCATCCGACGTCCGTTTTCGTCAGACTTTTTACCGTTGCGCTAGAATTGTTGATCCCTTTGATTCTCATTTAGGTTGTTTTGGCTACAAGTCTCTCGATCTCTATTTCGAGTTTTTAGCTGTCTACTGCTACATCTGTAACTTAGAAAAATCACAACTTCCTCATACGAAGTCAGATTGGACGTTCTTTTTATGTACGGTTACGGTTTGGCGATATCTATGACTTTCATTTAGACACATAAGGTCAAAAAGTGTTTTATTGAAACTTTGCGTTTTTACGTAACTTTGTATTGCCGGTTTTTGTCGGGAAACTTAGAATGGTCATAACTTCTTCGTTATAACTCGGATTTTACTGTTCTTTATATGTATGAAAACCTTGTTACGATATCTACCACTTAGTATACTTAATTACGGTTTTATAAAAGTTTAAATTTTGACCTGAATTTTGTTTTTGTTACATTATCCCCCCGTTAGAGAGAATTTCGTCCCGAAATTCACATTTTGACTGGGACTCCAATACTTGTGGGCAGGTGTGAGTGCTTATGGTCCATTTGTTCCTCTTGTTCCTTTATGAATCTAGATCCTAATGTGCGTGTTTCAGCGGACCTTCATTACTCCGCCTATTACTTCGACCGATCGGGATCGTGTGGTTTTGGGTTTTTTTTACTTATGTTCTTCTAAATGTTAGCATATTCACTCGATGAATTAGGGCAGCTATGTTTTGAAGTTCATGGTTGGATTCACTGCTAGTTTCTGAGCTTGGATTTGACTTGTTGTAAGCGTGGTATTTCTAAATGATCTGTTAGGGGATACTACGGGAAGGTTGTAAAGATTCCTCACATGAGTACTTCGGGGTTTTGGAAGTAGAAACCAATTGGTTTTTGTGTCGGGTTTGTCATTGTAAGACGTTTGTTAGTGAAATAGTGCATTCTACGTGTGTGTATTCAGTGATTTTTAGTCTATCTCCATTATTACTACTATGAAAGTTTTGTTTAATGGTTGGGGTGTTTGTTCGAGTAGATTTTTAAACTTGTGACTCACGGAACTCCTCTGCGTACCTACTATCAAATGGAATGTATGTAAATAAGTTATCAAGGAGAAATGTACCCAGAATAACCGTGGGGTCTGCAATAGCCTCCTCTTGGCCCATTGAGAATACTCGGCCTCCTCCACCAGCATTCATGATGTTTGACTCCAGGTAGTCCCTTCGGAGGTGTCCCGCTACTCCGCACTCATAACAAGCACGGTCTACTCCTATATTTGTGGCTGGAGTAGTTGGTTGGGCTAGTTCTCTGCAGTAGCGGATGGTGTGTCCCTTTCTATTGCACCTAACGAAATGCATTTCACGATAGGGTCCGTGATGATGAAAGTTGCATCGGTTGCACTTAGGTTGGTTGCCGTTGTACGACCTCTTGGGTGTAGGAGTATGGTTTGTTGATTTCTTTTTGGCATTTCTTTGAGTTGATTTGCCTCCCCTCTCGCTCCAGGGTTTTCGTTTCATGTTCTTATGTTCGTACCTTGCGATATTCTTATAGGTAGCTACTGGTAGGTGGCTTCGATTGTTTCTTTGATTAGGATTTTTGATATCGTTTCCTTCTCTGCTTGAGTTGACAGAGTTATTGTATGCTATAATGGTTGCCACTGTGGCTATAACTGTAGCTTGTAAAGTGGCGGTGTCCAATCGTAGGAATGGGGTCGCATTGGTAAGTTGATTACTTCCGGCCCTTGCTGCGCCGCTAAAGTTTGTTTGAGACAGTGCAGCTATTACTGCTGCAGTGATAGCAGATTGCACTATGTTGGGGTCATATAGGGGAGGTGGTGGTGGGGTTGTGTTTCTACGTGCTGATCTACGAGGAGACATTGTTCTGATACAGAAATAACAATAAGAACTATAAGTTTTAATGATTCGAAAGTCGCGCATTAGTGATTTGTTATATCAGAAGTTTGGTTTACCCCTGAATAGGGTTTTGAGTTCGACTCATAAGGAGAGTAGATAAACTCATGAATTGGAGTGGTATGCAAGGGGTTTAATAAAGGAAATACATCATATATCATAAGACATGGTGCATTACATTTTGTAGTTAGGAAAATTTGACCGATCTAAAGGTCTCCGATTACATGGTTAAGAAAAGTAAGGACTTTATCCGAGGTCTTATGCAATGTCAAAATTTTGGAAGTCAGACAAATATTATTTGTTACGTGAGCCGGCTACATGGGCCTTAGGTTCTGCCAACTGACGCTCCATTTCGAGCATACATAGTTAATGTCTTGCTTGGCGTGCCCGAAGTTCTATCACTTCGGTTTGAGTTGCCGCTAACTCTCTCTGCAATGCTTCATTTCGATTTACGATTCTCTTGTGAGCTAATCCTAACTGTCGGATGCGAACCATGTTGACCCCAGTGTTCGCATCATTTTCCTCAGTTCGATGGATGGTCGTCCGTCCTTGTTTACCAATGCGAGAAATCCGACGAACCAATATAGGATGGGCTCTGTCTGCTGAGCCCCCCCCCCCCCCCCCCCCCCGCTTAGGTTGTAGAAGCTTTGATCTCCGTTGAATGGAAGGGGTTGATCCTGTTCATGGCTCCACCTATTCAGGTTAGTTGCCAAAGGGGCGTCGAGCCATGAAATTCCGGTCAAGGATTAGGATTTTGAATTGGAGCCGTTAAGGGTAGGTTATTGTTCTCTGGATCTGAGTCTGATTCTTCTTGCATTCCTTCTTCAGGATCATTCTCTATCCCTTCTCCATTACCTTGGTTGGGGTAGTAGGGGTCATTGGGGTGATGGATTCCCACCATTTAGATTGTACGAGAATAGGGTTAAGAATTTACTATAAGCTTAATGGTTGATGGCAACACAAAAACTCCCTTAGTATTATGTAATGATGTGCTTTTGGAAAGTTTTAAATTCGTTGTCCACTGCAGACACCCCTTGGCATACGTTAGTCGTCTCTCGGACAAATATAGTTGATCAGGCTATATTCATCCTAGTTCCGATTACATGTCCCAAGGCGTACCTGTACTGCACAACTTATTTATAATACTTCTAGAGTTATTCGATATGAAACTGTTATTAGTATGAAATGAGTGCATGCTTACCTTAAAACTAAATAAATTTAATTTCAAAAGTATGACTTTTCTCAGAGTGTTTTTGCCCAGTTGAGTTTATAGTTGTATACCAAAAAGAAATGGTTTTGATATACTTAATTCCCTATAAACAAAGCTCTGATACCAATCTGTCACACCCCCAAACCAGAACGGCGGAAACGTTCGGGGGCGGAGGATGTCATATTCAGTATCATAACAGTTCATAGAAAGGAAAGTACACACCACCATATATATTAAAGTTTCCAAGATGTTTACACAATTGTATTCATTACATGTTCAAAATATAAATACATAAACATCTTTCAAAAGAAGTAATTAATGCCAGCGCATTAATCCCAAAAGTTGATTTCCAAACCTGCTTAGCGGTTCCCTGAGAATACAAGTTATTTCAAAGAGAAAGTGTCAACAATTAAGTTGGTGAGTTCTTAAGTGGTTTAAAAAAAATTGAATGCCATTCCCAAATGGGTGTATGTTTTCCAGAAAACTCAGTATTTCAAATGTAAAGAGTTATGACTTGTCGTGTTGAAAATGAATGTATTAGATCCAGAAAATCCCATATTTTCCCTAATGGTTGAGATATGAATTTGTTGTGTTTTCCAAGAAAAACCCTTATTTTCTTATAAAAGTACGAAATGCATATGAATGTTCGCGTTATAAGTTGTAAATAATTGCACCAGGAAAATCCCTTATTTTCCTATTAGTTGTTTGGTTTGTATACAGGAAAAACCATTATTTTCCTAACATAACTGGCAGTCTCTAAGACCGAAAATCGCAAGAAACCGACGTTCTTAAAAGTTGTGTCATAGTTTTATATAATAAAGCTATACGAAGATCGCATTTGTTAGATGAAGAATAGTTTTAATAGCTAGTCGTTCATAAAAGCATAATACCATAATAATTGTATATCCGATGAGTTTTATAACCATACTAAACATAATATGCCTGTAACGACGTTCTTCACGCGTCGCAGCGTTATGACAACTGTCACCCCAAAAGACGGACTGTAGCTAACAGTCAGGGCGCGGGATCATGACTTCCCGTATAGATCTATACACATTTGACATGTTCTCCAAACGGGAGACTCTGGTTATAGACAGGACTTGCAGCATTACTTTCTAATAAAGAAAAGTAATGTTTGAAGATATACACGTCTCATGGATTCTCAACTAAGTTTGTATTAAGGTGATAGTTTTGTATGCAAAGTTTATCCTTGTTCACAATGTTTGACAAAGCAAAATCATAAGTTTTTAGAATGTATAAAACGATTTAACAATGAAAGGTACTTTGAAATCATTATATACTTTGTATAATGTCTAATGCACGCAAAGTATGACAAGAGTTTTCCGTAATAGTAATGAGTTCCAAGTGATTTATTCGATAAAACAAGTGAAGTGAGACTTTATAAAATACACGATAATAACCGTATGTTTACTTGTATTCCCCCCCTAAAAGAGTATAAAAGCATTTAAAATGTATTTAAAGTGTGTTTGGAAGGGGTATGAACTCACTTGATTGATTGAAGAAAGCGTGACGAAAACCGAGCAGAACTTCTACTCGAGAAAGCGGATCTCTCGAGATTCTCGGCAAATCTCGGGAGTCTCGGGAGTGTAAAACTTTCTTCCCACCTTGGATATGAAAACCAGGCCTTTGGGATGATTCTGAGGGTTGAAACGCAGAGCTTCGGCGCGAGAAAGGAAGGAAATTAGCAATTTTGTCCGGCACCCTCGCATCTCTATTTATAGGGGTCTGGGAGATTGCGTTACGCGGGGCGTACTAGAGTACGCGCTGCGTGCTCATGCGTCATGCATGAGTGCATCCTCGGTCGAAACATTGGAGCGACGTGGACGAATCGGAGCCTAGCATTCGAGTACGCTGGGCGTACGACGGATCGGACCGGTGACTCCTTCTTCGGATAATACCGGGCTTTAATTTAAATTATATTTAAATTAATTAACAAACTTCAAAAATTCATATCTTTCTCATACGAACTCCGTTTTCGACGTTCTTTATATCCATGCGAAGGTGAGACTACGATCTACAACTTTCGTTTAGACTCCATTGGCTAGTTTTGAACTTATTTTTAATATTATATTTTTAATAGGTCAGGATAGGAAATGTCCGTTAAAGTTCCATAACTTCTTCATCCGACGTCCGTTTTCGTCAGACTTTTTACCGTTGCGCTAGAATTCTTGATCCCTTTGATTCTCATTTAGGTTGTTTTGGCCAAAAGTCTCTCGATTTCTATTTCGAGTTTTTATCTGTCTACTGCTACATCTGTAACTTAGAAAAATCACAACTTCCTCATACGAAGTCAGATTTGGATGTTCTTTTTATGTACGGTTACGGTTTGACGATATCTATGACTTTCATTTAGACACCTAAGGTCAAAAAGTGTTTTATTGAAACTTTGCATTTTTACGTAACTTCGTATTGCCGGTTTTTGTCGGGATACTTAGAATGGTCATAACTTCTTCGTTATAACTCGGATTTTAGTGTTCTTTATATATATGAAAACCTTGTTACGATATCTACCACTTAGTATACCTAATTACGGTTTTATAAAAGTTTAAATTTTGACCTGAATTTTGTTGTTGTTACACTTATCCAAGTGGGAGACTGTTAGATATAGTGTCTAACTCCATAACTATATTTAGTATGTACTTGACCCGACCCGGCATGGTCCATTTGGGCTGCATGGCATTGCAATACATGGATAGACTAAATGAGAGAATATGGAATTTATGATTATTAATATATTATAAGTTCTAATATATTAATAATAGTGTTATTTAATTAGTATTGATCAAGTATTAATCTAGTATTAATTTGGTGATCAAAGTGAGATTAATTAAATATATAGGGTTGATTATGACAATCATCAATTCTTTTATGGTGGATTAATGATCCATGGTTTATGGGTTATAGATGTAACCGTTTGGAGCTCCATGGATAGTCCATTGGAGTTACAAACCCAGGGGTCATGAGAAATGAAGAGTCATGACAATTATTGGTCTTCTTAATGAAACCCTAATTGTGACACCACTATAAAAGGAACCCTTTGGCTAGCAAAATCGTGACCTAGTGTTACTAGAGAGGGCATAACCGATTTTGAGTGCTAGAAGTATTCTCTCAAGTTATTTCAAGTTTTGTGGTGTTGGGTGAAGCATTTGAGGCACAACATTTGGGGTGCTAGGCTCACAAAGTCTTGAAGGAATCCAAGAAACATCAAGGTATGTATTTCTACTAGTTTTATATTTTATTTATTCCCCATGCCATGCTAGTTAGGAGATAACCTTGAAAAAAAACTTGCATGTATATAGAGAAAACATAGATTAAAGCTTATTAGGGTTGCATGTACACTTAGGAAGTGTTAAAATGCTCAAAACCCAATAGGAGTTGGTCGAATAAGTCGTCGATTCGTGGTAGGGGATATTGGTTCTTGACGGTAAGTTTGTTGAGCCCTCGGTAGTTGATGCACATCCTAAATTATCCATCCTTCTTTTTCACAAACAACACTGGTGCTCCCCAAGGAGAGAAGCTCGACCTGATAAATCCTTTGCTGAGTAGCTCATTTAGTTGGCTGGATAGCTCCTGCATCTCCGCCGGGGCTAATCGATAGGGCGCTTTGGCTACCGGGGTAGCTTCGGGAATCAGATCGATTCTGAATTCGACTTGTCTCGCATGTGGTAATCATGGAAGATCTTCAGGAAAAACATCAGGAAACTTGCATACGTCGGGCACACTCTTGATGACCTGGACATCGCGTTTCACATCCACGGCATGTGCTAAAAATGTGTGGCATTCCTTGCGTAGGAACTTCTGAGCTTGGATAAACGAGATAATACGAAGAGTGGTACTAGGTTTGTTGTCATATATAATGAGGGTTTCGCCGGTTGGCAAATTAAGGCAAACAACCTTATCATAACATAAAATGTCCGCATGATGAGAACTCAGTCATTCCATGCCTATGATGTCATCGAAACTCTTAATCGAGACTGGCATGAGGTTGATTGGAAAAGGATTATCGTTTAGAGTTAGGTATAGTTTAATTATATCTCCTTAGTGCCTTCTGTTTTACCGTTAGCCATTTCTACTATAAACAGTTCACTTAATGATTGGGGTGTTTGTTTCAACAAGCCTTTAAAACTATGACTCACAAAACTCCTCTCTGCTCCACTATCAACCAAAATGCATGCATACGAGTTATCGAGAAGAAAAATACCTGTAAAAACAGTGGGGTCTGCAACGGCTTCATCCCGTCCCATTGCAAACACTCGGCCCCTTCCGCTGGTATTCCTGTTGCTTGCCTTCGGGCAATCCCTACGGTAGTTCCCTGTGGCTCCACACTCAAAGCAGGCGCAACTTACTCCAACATTAGCAGTGGGGGCAACTTGTTGGGCTGGCTCCTTGCAGAAGAGGACCGTATGCCCCTTCTTATTGCACCTGGTGCATTAGAAGTCACGGAAAGGACCGTGGTGGTGGAAGTTGCATTGGTTGCACTTCGGAAATCTCCCATTGTATGAACTTGTGGGTGCAATGATGGTAGGAATAGTAACAATGTGAGTCTCTACCACTTGTTGTTTCTTGGGGTTCCCCTATAGGTGTTGTCCCCTTCTCTTGTTCCAAGGCCTTCCCTGGCCCTGTACCTCCTTTGATGGATCGGCAGTAGCTGCAACAGTACCCTGTTTGACCCCGTGGTCGATGAGTCGTTTAGCCATGCGCTTAGCGCTGTTGAAAGTGACAGGGTTGGAGGCCAAGACATGACCTTGGATCTGGGGTGACAACTCCCAAATGTACCTCTCAACCTTTTTTGGTTATGGGTTGACAATGGTAGGGTACAAGGCAGCAAGGTCGCTGAACCTGGCTGTGTAGGCGACTAGGTCAGACCCAATCATCTTCAGATTCCAGAGCTCCTGCTCTAGCTTTTGTATCTCGCCCCTTGGGCATTATTCCTCCAGTAGTAGGACCTTCAAGTCCTCCCAACTTATGGCGTTGGCGACGGTGAGAGTCATCGACTTCACATGGATTTTCCACTAGGTGAGGGCTCGATCAGTGAGGAATCAAGCGGTGAACTTGACTTTGCTCGTTTCTTGGAAAGAGCAGATCTCAAAGACCGTTTCGGTCTTTTCGAACCATTGCATCAGTGCAATGACTACCCCAGTTCCTTTAAAAATTTTTGGCTTTGCGTTGGAGAACTCCTTATAAGTACATTCCCTTACGTGACCGTGACGAGTGCCATGGTTGGAATGATTTGTGTTGCTTCCTACCCCTCCATTTCCATTGGAGTTTATTTGTGAGAGGGGGCGGTTACTGCTGTTGTGACAATAGCATGGACCATGGCCGAATCATAACCTGGTGGTGGAGGTGGTGTTGGTATCGTGCCTGGTCTGGGTCTTAGGTTTGGACAAGGAGGCATCATGCTTCCAAGAAACAAAAATGAAGGATTATAAGTTTTGGTGGTTTAGGTTTGAATGATAATGAGTTAACTATCTTTAATAGTTCAAGAATTTGGTTTGACCTACACAGGGCTTTGAGTTTGATTCAAAAATGGAGTTTGAGTAAGAATAGATAAAACTCATGAACCCGAATGAAATGCAAATAATTAACACACGGAAGAGATATGGCCTATATATATATTAAACATATGGGTGGGTTACAATTGAAGTTAGTAATTTTTTTGACCTTTCTAAAGGTCTCCGATTACAAAAAGTTAAAGAAAGTAAGACTTTTAGCCGATGGTCCTATTCTATATCAAAATTTGGGAGTTAGGCAAGCACTACTTGCGGTGCGGAATGCACTTGGAGCTTGACTCCGCATCCAATTGCTTGGATCCCATGAGACACCTGTTAAAGGCAAGTTGTTGCTCCCTCAAATCCCTCATTTCGGAGAGAGCTGCAGTCATTTGCTCTTTGAGGGAGTTGGTGTGGAGTTAAGCATTCCCTTGTAGCATGTCTAGGCAACAGATGTCAGATGCGTTATCTTCCATCCTTATGTCAACCTCGCGAATCCGGTTTGCTTGCAGTCCGGATTGATAAGCCTGATTGGCAAGTTTTCCTACCACAAATGGGAGTGATCGATCAGCTGAGCTTCCTCCGCTGACATCGTAGAAGTCCCGAAACATACCATAAGGAGGACGCAGTCCTTGCTACTGGCTGCAAGGGTGGATATGGCTTCCCCAGATGGGAGTTGGTCCTTGAAATCCCATCCTGAAAGGATATCAGACGGATGGTGGTCGGACGGCTGGCGGATTGATTACCTTAGGATTTGAGGCTGAGCTATCTTAACCTTCCTCTTCCTCATTTTCCATGGGTTCCTCCTCGAGGTCATCTTCAATCCATCCCCCATTACCTTGGTTGGGGTAGTAGGGGTCATCGGGGTGATGGAATCCAACCATTGATTCTATACGAGAATAGGGATAAGAATTGACTATAAGCTAAAGCACATAAAATTTACCCTTAAGGTTGACGGTTTAAGATACCCAAATACTCCCATAGTATTCTTAATGATATGCTCTTCGTAAGTTTTAAATTTGTTGTCCACTGCAGACACTCCCTAGCATATGTTAGTCGGCTCTCGGACAAATATAGTTGATCAGGCTATATTCATCCCAGTTCCGATTACATGTCCCAAGCCACACCTGCGCTGCACAATTTATTTATAATACTTCTATATTGATCTATTTATAATGTTGTTATTTATATGAAATGAATGCATGCCTACTTTACAAAAATTAAATAAATTTAATTTTAAAAGTATGACTCTTACTCAGAGTGTTTTTGCCCAATTGTGTTTATAGTTGTATACCAAAGATGGTTTTGATATACTTAATTCACTATAAACAATGCTCTGATACCAATCTGTCACACCCCCAAACCAGAACGGCGGAATCGTTCGGGGGCAGAGGACATCATATTCGGTATCATAACAGTTCGTAGTAAGGAAAGTACACACCACCATATATATAAAGGTTTCAAAATGTTTACATAATTGTATTTATTACATGTTTAAAAGATAAATACATAAACATCTTTCAAAAGAAGTAATTAACGCTAGAGCGTTAATCCCTAAAAGTTGGTTTCCAAACCTACTTAGCGGTTCCCTGAGAATACAAGTTATTTCAAAGAAAAGTGTCAACAATTAAGTTGGTGAGTTCATAAGCGGTTTTGAGAAAATGTATGCCATTCCAAAGTTCGTGCGTTTTCCAAGAAAATCCTTTATTTTTTTTATAAAAGTATGAAATGCATATAAATGTTTGTGTTGTGAATTGTAAATAGTTGTACTAGGAATATCCCTTATTTTCCTATTAGTTGATTGTTTTGGATACATGAAAATCCCTTATTTTCCTAAAGTAACAAGCAGTCTCTAATGTCCAAGACCAAAAATCGCAAGCAACTGACATGCTTAAAAGGTTGAGGCATATTTTTATATAATAAAGCTATAAGAAGATCGCACTTGTTAGATGAAGAATATTTTTAATAGCTACTCACTGATAAAATCAGAATACCATAATAATTGTCTATCCAGTGAGTTTTATAACCATACTAAACATAATATGCCTATGGTGATGGTCTTCAGGCGTCGAAACGTTATGACAAACTGTCACCTAAACGACTGTAGCTAACAGTCAGGGTCTAGGATCATGACGTCCTGTATAGATCTATACACATTTGACACGCTCTCCAAACGGGAGACTCTGGTTTTAATAGTCAGGTTTTTAGGTAGTACCTTTTAACAAAAAGGTAGCATTGAAGATGTAATTGTCTCACAGATTCTCTACTAAGTCTGTATTAAAATAATAGTTTTGTATGCAATGTTTACCCTCTTTCACAATCTTTGACAAAGCATAAATCATAAGTTCTTTGAATGCATAAAAATGGTTTAACAAGGATGGCTATCATGGATACTATTCATTTTGTATAAATCTAATGCATGCACAGTATAACAAGAGTTTTCACGTTTTCACTCGGGATCTACCGTGTGTTTACTTGTATTCTCCCCCGAAATGTGTTAAAAGTACATTAGAAAGTATTTGAAAGTGTATAAAAGGGGGTATGAACTCACTTGATTGAAGTGGTTGTTTTGAAGTAGTCGAGAGAAGAATCGAGCGCTACTTCGACTAGTGAGAGTTGAATTCTCGGGAATCTCAGGAGTGTAGAACTTCCTTCTGATCTTGAGTATGAAAACCGGGGTGTCGAGTTGGCTTCGAGAGGAAAAACGTAGAGAAAAAGCGCAGGAAAAGAGAAGAATTAAACAAAAACTCGGAACCCTAGCCTCACTTTTATAGGAGGCTGAACCGCCTCCGTACGCTGGGCGTACACTCTTATGTGGGGCGTAGCGTACGTCAGCACTTACGTCAGCCTCCTGACGGACGATGGGATGTCTGCTGCCGAAGGGACTACACCCTTATCACCTGGTACACTGGGCGTACCCCTTTACGCGGGGCGTAAATCGATTTCCAACACTTCTAAATTCTGTAACTTTCGCGTACGAGCTCTGTTTCTAGCATTCTTTATATCCAGGCGTAGTTCAGACTGTAAGCTACAACTCTCTTTTAGACTCCGTCGGCTAGATTTGATTTATATTTAATAATACCTTTTTAGGAGGTTGACATTCTTCATCCAACGTCCGATTTTATCTGTTTTTTTACCGTTGTATTCCTATGGTCAGGGTCTTCAACTTTCATTTAGGTTGTGTTAGCCAAAGATCGATTGATCTCTAATTCGAGTTTTTAGCTGTCAACTGCTAGGTCAGAAACTTCATAAAATCATTACTTCCTCATACGAAGTTAGATTTAGGCGTTCTTTTAATGTATGTTCGTGGTTTAATGATATCTACGAATTTCATTTAGATACCTAAGGCTAAAAAGTGTTTTATTAAAATTTCTCGTTTTATGCTTAATAATGCTTTACCGGTAGTGTTACACATCTTTGATTGGTTATCCTTATCACGATATCTACCACACAGTGTACTTAAATGGAGGTTTTTGAACATTTCATTTTCGATGATATTCTTATTACTTCACAACAAGGTTACAAGACTCAACTTTTAGACATTACATTGACCTGAAATAACGGGTTGTTACAATTTCCATATTTGTAAGTTGGAAACTAAGAATTTATATATAGATTAGAAAATTTAATGCAAAATGAATGTTTAAAGGAATGTACTTTGAGTGAGACACATCACATCTATATAATTGTTTTGTAACAATTTCTGATAGTGAACATTGTAATTTCATTGGCGAAGTCTTGGTGATTTGGTGTTATGCCATCACGAAAGGATCGTTGCATAAAATATTGGAATCTAACGTATTCTGATAGTGGAAAGAATTTTGTATTCTTACACTAATAATGACGATTAGGAATTGTGAAATGAGCATCATTGGAAAAGTTTTCAGTTGATCTATTTCACAAAGCATGGACCATAGGAAACATAGTGTGCATGTTTGGTGCATGGGACAACTATTATTGAAATTTAAGTGTTAAGTTGATTATCTGAAACATTAAACAATGAATAATGAGTAGTCAATATGGTGGTTAAATAAAAGTGTTTTATTTACACTCAAAAGTTTTGGGGACATATATGATTAAGTATTAATATTGTGTTTAAAATTTTGCATGTTTTGACTTCCAGAATAACTGGGTTATTCGAACCTCCACATTCGGTCATACGTTGGAAGTAGGTATGAAGCAAGGCTGTCATGAATCTGTCTATAGATTGTCTAGAGTATTTAGACATAGCACAAGTTTGCTGCAAAGTTAATGAGTGTTTTGATAAGATTAGAGTATTGGATTAAACCCACGCTCACTTGAATCACTTCATGGTTTTATTTATCACGAGTGATTGTGAGACGATAACATTGTATATTCTTGAAACGGAGACGTGTGAGTTGTAATTATGATTCGGTTGCACATTGATAACATGAAAACGCACTAGTGACTTGGTGTTATAAAACATATTATTGTGTGTGATTTGATGAGTAAGAGCAAGAGAGTATTTGAGTCAAAGTTTATGGAGTCCTTTTACCCAAGGTGGGATAAAAGCAATATATGTGGGCCCCTCGATGATTTACTGATGACACCTAAAGGACTTGGCCAAGCTGGAACTAAGTTAATGTGTTCAATTGTAGTCTGTTGTCAGTCGTCATGAATCAAAAGTTGGGAAACAGTACATAGACATAGAGAATGATTAAAATCCATGTCTCGTGTCTATTCAATATCTTGAGAATGGAGGAATATATGATCCCTTATCTAAAGGACACGCGTATCTGATAAGACCAGAGTTGACAACCGCTTTTGAATGCTATGATTGTTGATCAGGTTCTGAAGTTATTGTCGCACCCCGAAAACCAAGGTGGAAACATTTCCGGGGCGAACTCCACGTTGAGTATCAAATCCAATGCACATAGTAAGCAAAGTAAACAACCATTACATTACATATGAACATTTACATTTGTTCAAAAGAAAAGTTGTACAATTGTGATACATATGTATATATATGAACAAAAACAAGACGTGTCTTCTACGCACTCCGTCTTCTACAAAAGGATCACCGGGTACCTGTCTAATGCGGACCTGAGAATATAAGCACTTTAAAAATCAGCATAAAGCTGGTGAGTTCATAAGCAGTTTTTTTTTTCTGAAAATGTACGAGTTTCCTTTTGATTTCTGAAAATGTTAAGACCCAAGAAAATCCCAGATTTTCTTATATGTAAAGTTTAGTTATCTGTTATGTTACACGGTTCTGGTTATGTTCAACTGTTATCCTAGGAAAATCCCATATTTTCCTAATGTGAAAGATGTATACTGAAAACCTGGTTATCCTTGTAAAGTGTATGTTAGTTCACCAATCCAAAATGTAATGTAAAAGATGTATACTGGAAATGTATTAGTTTTAACACGTATATAAAACTAATAACTACAAACTAACTGATTACTGAAATCCATTATTACTAAAAAGTAAATCTCTGTTATCCAAATTGCGAGTTCCGTAACCATACGATAGACTAATTATGGCAATAAGTAGTCCAGCACCCTTTATGACTTTCGTCACCTTTGAACCTTTCGGTTCGGCTGTAGCTAGCAGCCAGGTGCGGGGTAGTCAGCCCCGTATATATCTATACACTTAAGTCACGCTCCCTATCTAAGAGATTCTGGTTACGGGGGAGGTCCTCCACTCGCAAATCTCTGTGGAGTGTTCATCGAGGACGTGTCTCCAATTTATAATAATAACAAATTTACTAATAATAATACTGAAAGATCAAATGACTATCCTCCACTCGCGTATCTCTGTGGAGTGTTACCGAGGATAAAACAATGTTCTAAGTTTCATATTCAAAGTTCAATGTTATGCTTTTAACTGTTATGATGTGGGAAAACCATTTGTGAAAATATAAAATACAACAATTTATAATGTTTTCACAAATAATATGGTAGTGTGTTCTGCAAGTTCAAATGGTTATTTGTTATGATTGTAAGTGTTAAAAACATATGTAAAATGAAACACAACATATATAAAACAAGTTTTGAGTACATGTATTCCTTGTACTTTGCTTGTATTCCCCCCTGAAGACAGTGAAAAACATTGAAAATGGTTAGGGGTATGAACTCACCAGACGACAAAACGTGTCGGTTTGGATGCTATGTGTCGGTTCGAGGCTTGATAATGCGCGAGGTTCCTATGTAATATGAAATGATACACAATTGTATCTAATTAGACTTTGAACCACTAATTAGATTTGAATATACACTTTGAGATGTGAAAACACTTCAATACAAGTGTTCGGAGTGACCCGGGTGACATCTCTGGATGTGTAGGACCTAGATATGGATTTTACTCTTCAAAAGTAAACTCTTTGAGGAGTTTACGGTCCATTGACCATATCCCCATGAGTTTACGGCCGTAAACTCATGGGTGGTGTGTTCTTGGATGCCAAAAAGTCTAACAATGCAGACGGGGAAATTCTAGGGTTGATTCCATTTCTTAGGAAGTGATCGGGACTTGAAATGGCCTTGGAATTGGAGTTTATGGTCTATGAAGGTGTTCTTGGAGAGTTTACTACCTTAAACACATGATTTTGCAACCATAAACTCATGTTTATCCATGATTCATGGTTGTTGATGTTTGTAGGTTAATCACATGTGATTCTAGTCCAACATACAAGTCATTTAAGGTGATAAGGGCACTTAAACACCCATTTGAAGAGTTTATGGTCTAAGAAGATGAGTTTAAGCTCTAAGAATGTTCTTGGACCGTAAACTCTAGTTTGTCCCATTTATGAATGTTTTGGTGCATTTCTAGAAGGGTTATAAGGTTATATGCACTCATGGAAGTTCATTAAAGGTGTTTAGGGGCAAACTAACAACCTAAAAGGTGTTTAAGGTCTATGAATGAGGTTTTACGGTCCAAGCATGTTCTTGGACTGTAAACTCATGTTTGGTCCCTTCTTGTATGATTTGGTGCTTCAAATGATGGAGTAGAAGGTCCGAGACTCGTTTGAAAGCTTTTAGTGGTGTTTAAGGGCATTTTTAACACCTGAAGAGGTGTTTATGGTTCATGGATAGGGGTTTATGGTCCAACAAGGTTCTTGGTCTGTAAACTCATGTTCATACATCAAATGTCATGATTTTGGGGTCCTTAGTTCATGCATGCAAGTTTCTAAGTCGAATCTAAGCCCTAAATGTGGTTTGGAAGGGTTTTATGGCACAAAAGCCCTCATAAGAGGTGTTCACGGTTTTGGGAGGGTCCCCAAACCGTAAAAACATGTTCATATGTGTTTTGAGTGATTTCAACATGAATTTGCATGCTATTCAAGTTCAATAACAAGTTTAGGATGGATTGATTACCAAATGATGCTTGAAATGAGAGTTTTTGGATCAATTTCGAGTTCTAGAGAGAGAGATTAGTGAGAGAAAGTAGAGAGAGGGTGAAAAAGCTTCAAATGAGGCTCTATCAACTTTATATATGCTGAAAGTTTGAGACACGGTGGAATTCTACCCGATACCGACGTTATACGATGCTTTTGGTCGCACCCGATAAAACTGTTGTATTTACGACTTAAATAAAACTAAATAGTTTCTAAATGAAATAGAAAATATTTTAATGTTTTAAAATGTATTCCAAAACTTTTAAAACTTTAATAGAAGTCACAATAATTTATTTAAAATAAAGTTAACGGAAAATTTTGGAACTTAATGGCTTTATTAACGAAAACGGGTTACTGTGACGGAAAATAAATCACGGGTTGTCACATTATCCTCCCGTTAGAGAAAATTTCATCCCAAAATTTAAAAATTAAGATACTAATCATGGAATTTAAAAGAGTTTGCGGCTACTTCTGTTTCATCAAGTCTTTGCGCTCCCAAGTGAATTCCAGTCCCAGCTTGGCATTCTAGCGAACCTTCACTATCGGGATGCGACTTTGTTTTGTACGTTTGATCTCTCGATTCATGATTCTGATTGGTTCCTCTACAAAGTTTAGGTTTTTGTTGATCTTGATCTCGTCCAGGGGAGTCACGAGGGTTTCATCGGATATACACTTTTTAAGCTTTGAGACGTGGAAGACAGGATGAATGTTACTAAGCTCGTGAGGTAATCGAAGTTTATAGGCTACTGGACCGATCCTGGCTAGGATCTCGAAGGGTCCAATGTATCTCAGATTAAGTTCCCACGCTTTCCAAAATGTACCATGCCTTTCCAAGGCGAGACCTTCAACAAGATATGGTCTCCAACCCGGAACTCCAGAGGTTTTCGTCGTATATCATCATAAATCTTTTGTCGGTCTCGTGAAGCTTTCAGTCGTTCCCATATTTGGATTATCTTTTAAGTAGTTTCGCGGATGATTTTAGGACCAATGAGAGCATTGTCAGGGAATCAATTATTGGCTAGCTTCGTGTCCCCTACCTCAGTCCAGCATAGAGGGGATCTGCACTTGCGACCGTATAGGGCTTCAAACGGAGCAGCCTTGATGCTAGTGTGGTAACTATTGTTATACGAGAACTATATCAAAGATAGATGTGTGTCCCATGATTTTCCGAAATCAATGACACATGCTCTAAGCATGTCTTCCAGGGTTTGGATAGTTCTCTCACTCTGTACGTCGGTCTGAGGGTGATAAGCCCTGTTCATGTCTAGTTTAGTTCCAAGAGCCTTCTGAAGAGACTACCAAAATCTGGAGGTAAACCTGCTATCTCGATCAGAGATAATGGACGCAGGCACACTGTGCAGTTGAACTACCTCCTTGATGTAGATTTGTGTGAGTCTTTCCATTTTGAACGATTCTTTAATTGAGATGAAGTGAGCGGATTTTGTCAAGCGATCGACAATTACCTAAATGGTATCGTACCCATTCGGACATTTGGGTAACTTGGTGATGAAATCCATGGTAATCATCTCCCATTTCCACTCAGGTATCTCGGGCTGCTGGAGTAGACCCGAGGGTTTCTGGTACTCGACTTTCACCTTAGTTCAAGTCAGACACTTGCCCACAAACGTAGCAATCTCGGCTTTCATGTTTGGCCACCAGTATTGCTTCTTGAGATCTAGGTACATCTTATCAGAACCCAGGTGAACAGAGTATATGGTCTTGTGTGCTTCCTCCATGACAATCTCCCTGAATCCTCCGGACTTTGGAATCCAGATTCGATCCATGAAACAGTAGACTCCGTCACCTCTGATCTCAAGTTTCTTATCCACTCCCCTCAAGGCTTCGCTTGATTTGTTCTCAGGTTTAAGGGCTTCTATCTGGGCATCTCGGATTTGCATGGATAAATGGGAATGGATAGTCATCGTTAGTGTCCTCACTTTACGGCTTAAACTTTCCTTTCGGCTAAGGGCATCTGCTACCACATTGGCCTTGCCGGGATGGTAGCGAATCTCGCACTCATAGTCGCTAAGTAACTCTACCCATCACCGTTGCCTCATGTTTAGGTCTTTCTGATTGAGGATGTGTTGCAGGCTCTTATGGTCAGTGAAGATCGTACACTTGGTTCCATAGAGATAATGTC
The DNA here is from genome assembly GCF_052625555.1 of Lactuca saligna. Classification (NCBI taxonomy): domain Eukaryota; kingdom Viridiplantae; phylum Streptophyta; class Magnoliopsida; order Asterales; family Asteraceae; genus Lactuca; species Lactuca saligna. The sequence goes on from NC_136421.1 coordinate 128,332,360, forward strand.
TCCAAATCTTCAGTGCAAAGACTACGGCTCCTAACACCAAGTCATGCGTGGTATAGTTGACCTCATGTGCTTTCAGCTGTCTTGAGGCATAAGCAATTACTTTTCCTCTTTGCATAAGCACACAGCCTAAACCCTGATTACACGCATCACAATAGACAACAAAGTCTTCTGTCCCTTCGGGTAGGGTCAGAACTGGCGCGCTGCACAAGGCTTTCTTTAATGTCTGGAATGTTGATTATTTCTTTTCACTCCAACAAAAGGGTACACCTTTTGGTGTTAGAGTGGTTAGGGGTTTGGCGATTTTGAAAAAATTCTGGAAGAATCTTCGATAATAGCCGGCGAGACCCAAGAATTGACAGATTTATGTGGGTGTCTTTAGTGCCGACCAATTCTCTATCATTTTAATCTTGGAAGGATCCACATGAATACCCTCCTCGCTTACCACGTGACCGAGGAAAGTGACCTTCCGAATCCAGAATTCACACTTGGAAAATTTCATGTACAACTTCTCGGATCTAAGGGTTTCCAACACTAATCTCAAGTGTTGTTTGTGATCTTCTTCGCTTCTGGAGTAGACAAGGATATCATCAATGAACACAATGATGAATTTTTCTAAGAAGGGATGCCACACCCGGTTCATCAGGTCCATGAACACAGCCGGTGCATTGGTTAGTCTGAAGGGCATCACTACGAACTCGTAGTGTCCATACCGAGTTCTAAAAGTTGTTTTGGAAACATCATCCTCATGAACTCGTAGCTGATGGTACCCTGAACTAAGGTCTATCTTCGAGAAATAGCTGGCTCCCTGAAATTGATCGAAGAAGTCATCTATTCGTGGAAGGGGATATCGGTTTTTGACGGTCAGTTTGTTCAGCTCATGGTAGTCGATACACATCTGGAAAGATCCATCTTTCTTCTTCACAAACAAAATCGTAGCTCCCCAGGGTGAGGAACTCGGTCTGATGAACCCTTTGATGAGTAATTTGTTGAATTGGCTGGATAACTCCTGCATTTCTGCTGGAGCTAAATGATATGGAGACTTGGCTACGGGGGTAGCTCTAGGAATTAGGTCAATGTGAAATTCGACCTGATGTTCGGGAGGAGTTCCAGGGAGCTCTACCGGAAAGACATCAGGAAAGTTACAGACTTCGGGGATGATCGCGAGATCTTTAACTTCCTGTATCTCATTAATGACATGGGTTAGGAATGCTTTGCATTCGTTTTGAAAGAGTTTCTGAGCTTTGATGCAGGAAATGATGCGAAGGTTGGAGCTGAGTTTATCGCCATAGATTATGAGAGTTTGACCCACAGGAAGATTGAGACGGATGGATTTTTCATAGCAAAGGATATCAGCATGATTGGGACTCAACCAATCCATGCCAATGATAACATCAAAGCTCTTTATGGAGACTGGCATAAGATCGATGGGAAATGAATGATTATTCAGGGTAAGGGTACAGCCCATGAATATATCGCGAGCACTTTCTTTCTCACCGTTAGCCATCTTGACGGTAAACGTTTCGGTTAATGGTTTGGGATTAGGTTTTAGATTATGTTTGAACGAATGACTAACAAAGTGTCTTTCAACACCCGAATCGAAGAGAATACTAGCATAAGAGTTGTCGAGAAGGAACGTACCCGAAACAACGGTGGGATCGGCGACTGCCTCCTCCCGTCCCATGGCTAGGACTCTCCCTGTATTATCAATTGTCACCTTTTTGGGGATGTTCCTCTTGAAATGCCCAACTTCTCCACAATTATAGTAGGTTTGACCAACACCTGCTCCAGAAGATTGGTTTGCGGATTGGGCTGGTGCCTTGTAGAATCGGAACGTGTGCCCCTTTTTACCGTAGTTGGTGCATGACAGTTCACGGCAGGGGCCGGGATTATGGTGGTATTTGCACTTTTCACACTAGGGAAGGTTACCAGCATACCTACTGGTAGGGGTTTGGGCTGTAGATCCCACAACAGAAGCAGCAGCAACGGGGGTAGTAGCAGCATTGACTGCTACAGTCTGCTGTTTCTTTGAGGATCCTTGAGAAGGTTGGCCTTTCTTCTTCTTCCAGAACTTTCCTTTTTCACCACTCGTCTTGGTCAATTCAGGAGTGGTGGTTGTTTCCTCCACCTCATCACTATGATCAATCAAGGTCTGGGCTAAGCTTTTGGCACTGTCATATGTATCTGGCCTTGCAGATAAGACGTTTCCTTTGGTCGGTTGGGTCAGCCCCCAAATAAATCTCTCTATCTTTTTACTCTCCGGGGTAACCATTCCCGGACAGAGCAGTGCCAAGTCATCAAACCTCGAGGTGTATGCTGCAATATCAGAACCCTTCATCTTTAGGTTCCAGAGTTCGTTCTCTAACTTCTCTATTTCACCCTGGCGGCAGTACTCAGCTAGAAGAAGTTCTTTCATGGCTTCCCAATCCATAGCATTGGCAACAGGTAGAGTTAGGGATTTGACTCGGTCGTTCCACCAAGTCAGGGATTTATCGGTAAAGGTACAGGCTGCGAACTTTACTTTATCGGACTCCAAACAAGCACAAATTTCAAAGATGGATTCAATTTTCTCGAACCATCGAGTGAGGGAAATGACACCTCCAGTGCCATCAAAGGATGTGGGTTTTCGCTCATGAAATCTTTATAAGAACCCCCTTTCGGTGTCCTTGGATATCTTCTGGAATTTAGGGCTGGGGACCACCTCCTGAACTACTGGGGTTCATTTGTGACATGGCGGATGTCACTGTGGCAGTAATACTTGTCTGTAGCGTTACAAGATCAATTTGAGGAGAAGGTGGTGGCGGAGGGTTGTTGGTCTTTGAGCTGGGTCTTTTTCTTGGAGGCATCTTGATCTAATAAGATCAGGAAAGAGAGGATGGTAAGTCCTCTGAATTGAATCGAGAGATATGACAGTTATATATTCTGACTAAGCGATAAAGCAGGAAAGAGTTATCAAAACAGATAAATTATCACTAAAGGAATGATCAGGGAACAACGCTTGAATGAGGATTTCTACAAAGGATTGGCTCGAGAAATACTCCCATAGTATTTCATGATTCGCTACGACCATGGTTCGATGTTTGGGAGAGCTTCTCTTAGCTCTTGGTATCCGACACTCTCCATCCGATGATTTGTTGATTTTTGATATCCGGTCATTGGTTATCAAAAATAGGGAGAGAATATCATCCAGATTTGGTTATTATTGTTTGAGTTTGGATTTTTGAAGACTTCTGAAGATGATTATTTATTTAGTGATGCGATCTGGGACTTATTTTTGGTCTTCACGGATCAAATTTTTGGCATTACTTGATGTTTTCCAATTTAGATTATTTATTATTCGAACTCTACCATAGGATGATTTTGTGTTCGCATCTAGTTCAGATCTTATGGTTTCACGAGTTTGGATTTGTGATATGTTGAAGATGAAGATTATTTTGGCGATGTGACGTGGCACTTATTTTTGATCCTTGGATCAAATTTTCGACATTGCTAGACCATGTTTTTGGACTCACATTATTTTTATCCGGATTACATTTTATGGATGCTTCATATGTTTAGCAGGTTATTCTTTGAAGAATTTCGGTGTATTATGATTCGAGAACTCGAGATGTTTTTCAGACTTTTGAAGCTAAAGTGTTCCTTTTATTGGATCTTCTACTTGCTCATGGTGACCTCCTTCTTCGGGTGATTATGACTTGTTTGAAGATTTGGATCTTATTTTTTATTCTTCATTGGTTGTGCTTTGAAGCCGAAGACCTTCATTTCAGAGATTCATGGCCAGTTTCAAACTTCACAGAAACTGCAGAGTTTCAAAGATATTTCAGCACTTGATTCCATTTTATTACCACACATGCTAGTCGAATTACTGTATTATAGCATTGTATCACTTATTGTATCTCTCATCATTTGTATGCATTTAGGGTGAGAATGTTGGGGCATGTAAATGCTCCACAAATAATGAGTGATAGTTAGGTTATATTTTCCTTTTATTGTATTTATGGTGTAAATATTCTCCCTCCTATATAAAGGGAGAGTTGGTCATTCTTCAAAAAGGCTAGCTCATTTCTCATTTCTTAGAAGAGTTACAATTCTCAAAATGTAATTCTAGAGAGAGAAAGTGGTGGGTTCTCCACACCTAGGGAGAGTTTCTCTCCCACCATGTTCTTCAAGCAATATTATGATTATTCTCTCTTGTTCTTACTTCTTTTTTATGAACTCATATTATGTTCTTCGTGTTCATACTTCCAAAAACACAATTAATCTCAAGATCACTTTCTTCCGCATTCACCGTTCGTTAGAAAATTGGGTCTCTACAATCCAAGTTAAAGCAGGTTCAACTTTTGCATTTTTACCACTAAACTTGCAAAAATTTATTTTCAAGATCTTTGGTTCATGTAATGACTTCATAAAACAATCTTCATTACTATAAATGAGTAGATTCTTCAAGGTACAATGTCCTAATAAGTAAAAATTTAAAATTATAACACTATAATTATGTAACCTTCTCCAAATTTAAAGCCTTAATAGGAAAAAAAAAGAATTTTATTATAGAATGGAAATTCTATATTAAGTTCTAAAATATTAGCAAATTATATATGGTGTAGACTGATGTAAATTCAACCCTATAAAATGAAAAATATTATCTTTCAATTCCCCCCACCGGTTTCATTATGGGATGGTATCATACCAACACAAGAAGGTGCAAGATTTTCTATAAAAACCAAGAACATGTACAAGTTCATTAATTAGGTAAATCTACTTTTTTCACTTCGTATCTTCACCCATCGTTTATGAACATTAACGAAGGTTCACATATGGTTGTTTTGGTAATTTAACATTTTTTATAATTAGCAAGAGGGTATTTATCATATTTTTGTTATGCACTACAGAGTAAATGCACAACAGGAAAAGCTTTTCGTGGCATTGATTTACATGGTCTGGTTGTAGGTATCATATTGTAGCATCTGGATTCTTGGAGGTATTCAACTTTATTGTACTTTTGATCTTGTGTGGGACCACATTGTGGTGAAGGCATTCCACGACGTGGTGATAGTAGAGGTATCACAAACTTTAAATGCCTGCCACAGTGTTGCAGCATATACTCACGGCATGGTAGCTATTTAATGAGAAACCCTAATATCAGGGGTTTTCATCCTTATTTAAGGGGATGTGATGGCTAGGGTTGCTCACCCTCACCTTTCATCACATCCTCTTAGCCTCCAAGCAAACTATAATCTCAATTCTTGCACTCTAAGCTTTTTATGTAGTTCTTTGGGGATTAGAATATGAAAATGGTGTGATTTGGAAATGAATTCAACAATGAACTCTTATCCTCATCTTCTTATGCATCTTATGGAATCTTGTAAGTCCCCAAGTTCCATGATTTTTTGTTTAATGTGTATAGACCTAGGTTTTTATTCCTTATTCTTCATGTTGGAACACATTTGAATGTTGGGATTCCATAAAGTCGCCAACTTTATGGATCCCCAGAGTTGTGTGTGGTTAGGAGTGTTAGATTTGGAGTTTTATAGAATTTTAAACTCTTACATGATATCTTGGCCATTTTTTACTCTATTTCACCTATCTTGAGCTCAAAATTGTTAGATTAGTGTGTATGTCCATAACTATATTTTGTATGCACTGGACCCGGTTGTAGCATAGTCCTTTTAGGTTTCCTTCACAGGAGCAACTTGACTTGACGGTTAGTGGAGGAAGAGGATATTATGGTTTATTAATATATTATATGAATAATATATTAAAAGATAAATCATATTGATTAATTAATATTGGTCAAGAAATAATTAAGAAATTAATTTTGTGATCAAAAGATATTAATTAAACTTAGGGGATTGGAACTACAACTGTAAAATAATTGGATTTTGGGTTGTGGATCATATGGATAAAGGGGTGGACCAAATTAGGGTGGAAGCCTACCTTGCAATCATTCAAGGCCTTATTCTAGAAGGTTCCATTTGACTTCTTAAGGCCTAAGTTATCCAATTAGGGTTTTGACGGAAACCCTAGCAGCTCCACTATATAAGGACTCCTAGGGCTTTAGAAATCAGCCACCAGAAACCCTAAGAAGTCTTAGAGCCAATTTTGAGTTTCTCATCCACTCCAAGATCATCCAATTTGCTTTAGTGTGCGTGCTCCATTAGAGGCATCACATTTGACTTGCTAGGTTCTAGTAAGCTAAAGATCTTCATACAAAAATCAAGGTAACATTCTTATTGGTTATTTATGTTATTTTCAAGTTTTGTTGTATGCTAGATTAGGGTTTGTAAGATTTGGATGATTTGCATGTACAATAGAGAAACCTAGATCCAAAGCCTTAGGGGTTGCATGTGCATCATAGGATTAATGTTTTGCTCGAAACCCATAAGTGGTGTTAGAGCCTTAATTGGTTTCTATATAATGTATTTGATGCATTGTATGGGTATTCATTGCTTGAAATCGAAACTTTTGCTTTCTGCCTGGTAAACTCGTAGAGTCACCGGATGAACTCGACGACTCAGATAAACTCGATGAGTCTAGATGGTGACTCAGCAAGTTGGAGAGTCAGACAGAGGAAATTTCGGGATTTTGGCCTATTTTGACTTGGGATAATTACCAAAAACGTTTTTGATTAATAAAATCCAAATTTTATTAATATGATGTCAATATCCTTATCGAAATATAAGATAATTGTCAATTAATTAGATAATTACTGCTTTATATGATAAACTTTAATTATTTGAATTATCTTGCCATGGAATTCGATTTGGTCAAAATTAGATAATGAACAATTAATTGTTTAATTAAATTATTTGAATTTTGATCTAGAAAGTTTTGAAAAGTTTCAAAACTTTCCCTCAAGTTTTGGAATTTAAAATTTGATTGAAAAGTTTAATTTTCAAATATTTAAATTATAAACCCTAGAATTTTTCAAGTTTAAAATTCAACCCTTATAGTATTCTAATATTATAAGAATAATGATTATATAAGATGAATTTTAGTCATACCGTTAGTAGGCCTCATTCACGAAGCCGATCTATAAGGGGGTTATTTGGCTACTGCCTCTAAAATGGAAGTTTAATGGGTTTCCGCTCTCACCTACCGCTTCCTTGATTGGTGGCGGGTCGTTAGCCGAACGGGTAGGATACGACAACTAATTCCTCATTAAAAGTATAATGGTTAATAAAGTAACTAAATGTTTGTTTATAAAAATTCCCAATCTTAGTTACTTTAGGAAAAATGTGAAAATGATGCTATTCCATGAAATTACACGTTGTAACCTTGCCAAGACGTTAGTGGAGCGTGTGTGGTTAACCGGCACACTAAGTTGGGTCTAGAAAAGGTGGCAAAGGGTGACTCAATGTTTGTCATAGATCAATGGAGCGTGTGTGGCTAACCGAAACATTGATTTGGTGATTGTAACATTGAGGGCACTAAGTACATTTGCATAGTTATTCACACCTTGTTTGTGATCCTTGGTATCCCAGTCACAAACTTGAAGGGCATATCGAGATTTAAACATGCCATTGAAAAGTTCAATGAATCTTAAAAAGATCTAGGAGTGTCAATATATTTAAAACTTAATCTTTTTCATTTTTCATGGGGGAAATTAGTAAATCGCCATTCACTTACCTTCTGATTATTTGTGATTTAGATTACGACATCCCTCTTCTAAATTGTGAACAATGTTGTTGGATCCTAGCCCTAATTTCTCATTTGGGTATTTAACTGGGGATTCTTATTTAATCAAACTTTGTCTCTTTTCTTTTTCAGATGTCTACCTCAAACAACAACAATGCTTCTGGCTCGAACTCTTTCGGCTCATTCTCATTCATGAATTTGTGTGGGAGGGTGATTTTCGATGGGATCAATATCAATTATTGGATTCGTAACAATCGAATAGTTACCAGCTACGAGGACAAGGAGTATGTCCTCGACAAGGAGCTGAAAGAAGTGAATGTGAACACTGCTACTCCCGATGAGAACGCTGCATTTGAGGCTCATGAGCACGATGCTATGAAAGCCCATTGCATCATGCTCGTGACTATAACTGCCAAACTCCAAAATTCATAAGAGGACTTCTACCCCTATGAGATGCATCAAGATTTACTAGACAGGTACCACCAAAGTGCCTGGCAGGAGAGGTACGACATCATCACTTCGATGATCACTACCAAGATGAGGGATGAAGAGTCTGTCACGCCTGACTTGCAGAAAATGCAGAGATATGTCGAACGCCTGTTGAAGTTCAATGTTAACTTTGGTGAGGAGCTGGTGATTGATATCATTCTTCACTCCTTACTTACTTGTTACAACCAGTTCTACATGACCTACCACATGAACAAGGAGGAGGTCACTTTAACCAACCTTCAACGCATACTGAGGACTGTTGAGAGAAACCTCAAGGGAAAATCTGTTGCATCAACTCCTTGTGTTACTACCCCCGTCTTGGCTGTTGGGCAGGGGAAGGGTAAGAAGAGGAAGGATCCTTCCAAGAGCCACCATAAAGGAAAGTCCCACAATGACAACTCTTCTAGTGGAACCAAGGCTGGTCCCACTGCACCCTCCTCCAACCCGAAGGATGCAGAGTGCTACTACTGCCATGAGAAAGGGCATTGGAAATGAAACTGCTCGAAGTATCTGCAGGACATCAAGGATGGAAAGATAAAACCATCCTTCGCAGGTACCGATACTATTCAATCTAATAACTCATCACATGCTATTTCTTGGGTTCTTGTTACAGGATGTAGTTTTCACATTTGTTCTGATTTGTAAGGCCTAAGAAGAACTAGGGATGTGGAGTTTACTCTTTAGTTCTTAGTAGTGGGTTAGGACTAGATTTAAATAATTGTTGCAATTCACCAGAATTGGCAAGAAAAATCATTTCTTTTCAAGGTTTATATAAACAAGGTTTTATATTTTCGATTGATAATGAAAATGGTTCTATTAGTGCTTTCTTTGATGGTGGTTTATATTTTGAAGCTTTGCCTTGTAATGGGATATATGAAATCGTGATGGTTGTAGACAACTTAGGAAATGATGTGATGTATGTCGATTCTTCCAACGATTTGGATAAAGCATGCTTGTGGCATTATCGTCTTGGACATGTTAACAAGAAATGCATAACCCAAATAAAAAAGGATGGAGTGTTGGAGTCATTTGACCTTTGGGACGATGACATGTGTGAGTCTTGTTTACTTGGAAAGATGACCAAGTCACCCTTCACTGGTACTTGAGAAACGGGTGAGGGTTTATTGGATCTCATACACACCTATGTGTGTGGGCCTTTTAGATCCACCACAAACGATACAAATCGCTTCTATGTGACTTTCACCAATAATTATAGCAGATATGGGTATATCTACTTAATCAAGCACAAGTCAAAAACCTTTGAAAAGCTCAAAGAGTTTAAGCAGGAAGTGGAAAATCAGTTGGGCTGGAAAAAGATACTCCGATTCGAATGAGGTGGTAAGTACCTTAGTCTTGAATTCCACGACTACCTTAAGGAATGCAGAATCGTTTCGCAATTGACGCCACCTAGGATGCCGTAGTTGAATGGTCGGGCTGAGAGGCGTAATCGAACCTTGTTGGACATGGTTCATTCCATGATGATTCGTACTTCGTTACCTATCTCATTCTAAGGGTATGCCTTAGAGAATGTTTCCCATATCCTTAACCTAGTCCCTACATAGAAGGTTGTCAAAACACCTCATGACATGTGGACATTGAAAGCTCCCTCGTTGACACATATCATGGTTTGGGGTTGCGAGGCTTTTGTAAGACGAGAGACTCACGACAAGCTCGAATCTCGTAGTGAGCGGTGTACTTTCATTGGCTATCCGTAGAAGTCCTTTGGATATCTCTTCTATAGACCAAGTGACAATATTGTCTTTGTTGCAAGGAGAGGGGTTTTCCGAGAGTGAGGACTCATAAGCCAAGGAGATAATGGGAGGCAAATTGATCGTGAAGAGATTCAAAAATCGAACGATAAAGGAATGTCTAACACTGGCATTCAACCCGTGGAGGAAACTCCTATTCAACTTGTTGACGAGTCCCTATCTCTTAGACGTTCTAGTAGAGTTAGTGTTCCACCGAAGTTTTATGGTTTTCATATTACTACTGAAGGTGATACGTTTATTAGTGATAGTACACTAGTAAATTTGGATTAACCTAACAGCTACAAGGAAGCCATGACATGCCCGGAGTCTGAAAAATGGTAAGTGGCTATCGATAGCGAGATTCAGTCCATGTATGACAACCAAGTTTGGAATTTGGTTGACAATGTGCCAGGTCATAAGATGGTCGGGTGAAAATGGATATTCAAGAAGAAGACCGATATAGATGGAAAGGTACACACTTATAAGGTGCGATTGGTTGAGAAGGGATTTACTCAAACTCCTAGAGTTGACTATGATGAGACCTTCTCACCAGTTGCGAAGATAAAATATATTAGGGTTATGCTAGCCATAGTTGCGTTTCATGATTATGAAATATGGCTGATGGATGTTAAAACCACTATCCTTAATGGGAAGTTGGCTGAGAATGTTTACATGAGTAAGCTAGGGGTTTTTGTCGCTGTGAAACATCCTAATAGAGTGTGTAAGCTTAAGAAATCCATTTATGGATTAAAACAAGCATATCATAGATGGAATCTTTGTTTTGATGAGAAAGACAAAGAGTTTGGCTTCCTGCAAAGCGAGGATGTGTCATGTGTTTATGTCAAAGCTACTCTGAATATAGTTAGCTTCCTGGTATTGTATGTCGATGACCAACTTCTCATAGGAAACAACATTCCAAACGTACAGGAGGTTAAGTCCTGGCCTGTGAAGTGCTTCACTGTGAAGAACCTGGGAGAGGCTGCCTATATTCTAGGAATAAGGATAGTGAGAAACGGGAGTAAAATACTAATAGGGCTTAGTCAAAGTACTTACTTGGATAAGGTACTAAAATGTTTAGTATGAATAATTCCAAGAATGGGGAGTTGTCGATCCAAAGCAATACCAAGTTGAGTAAGACTCAAAGCCCGAGTACTGAAGTCGAGATAACAGAGATGAGTTGAGTACCTTACGCTTCCGCAGTTGGCTCGATCATGTATGTTATGACTTGTACTCACCCTGATGTGGCCTTTGCTTTAAGCATGGTCAGAAGTTATCAAGGGAACCCTAGTAGAGTTCATCGGATCGTAGTCAATAATATTCTTAAGTACCTTCGGAGGACCAATGAATGGTTTCTTATCCTCAGTGGGAGTGATGACTTAAGGGTACGAGGGTATAGTGGCACCAGTTTTCAAACTGACCGAGACAGCTTCCGCTCTCAGTCGGGCTAGGTCTTTACCCTGAATCAAGTAGAAGTGACTTGGAAAAGTTCCATTCAAGAGACCGTGGCTGATTCAAGGTGCGAGTCAGAGTACATAGCAGCGAGCAAAGCGTCAAATGAGGCAATATGGTGGAAGAACTTCATCGGAGATCTTGGAGTTGTAGCAGCCATAAAGGAGCCTAGGAAATTTTCTGTGATAACGAAGGTGTGGTTGCCTTAACCAATGAACCGAGTGATCATGGCATATCCATGCATATCGACATGAAATATCACTTTATTAGACACTGGGTAAATGAGGAACTCCTCGTAGTAAATAGGGTATCGTAAAAAGATAACTCAGATGATCCCCTTATGATGGGACTAAGTAGGGTTAAGCATTTCCACCATGCTATGAGCATTGGGATGAAGGATGATATAAATTTTAGTGATTAAATAGTTTTGAAACATGTAATAGATAAATTATAATTAACATTTGATGATTAAATAAAGGAGTATTATTTATAATTAAAGTTAATGTCTGGTGTTAATTATTTATCTATTGTTTCACTTTGCATGTTTTGACTTCCTGAATAATAAGATTATTTGAATATTTCACAGTCGTTCATATGTTGGAAGTAAATATGAAAGAACGCTATCGTGAATAGGCTTGTAGTTTGTCTAAAGTGTATTAGACATAGCAAAAGTTTGCTGCAACGTTTATGAATGTTTACGAAATAAGATTTGAGCATTGGATTAAACCCATGCTTACTTGTATCACGTCATCGAATTTATCACAAGTGATCATAAGACGATAATACCATATAGTCTTTAAATCTAGATATATGGTTTATTGTTTGCGAGTTGGTTATGCATTGATAATGCGTAAACGTATGAGTAACTTGATGTTATAAAACACATTGTTGTGTATGATTTGATGAGTAAATAGTCAATGCAAATAAGTCCAAGTTTATATTTTCCTTTTATCCTAAGAGGGTAAAAGCGATATCTAGGCCCCTCGATGATTTGGTTTGACTGTCGGGCTTGGTCAGGATTGAGTTGATGTGTTAAATTAAGTTTTATGTCAGACATATCAGAGATCGAGAAACAAACTGTGGGACAATAAGTATGACTATGTTCCAGGTAATTATCCACACAATATATTAAGAATGGAAGATTGTACGATCCCTTATCTAAAGGATGATTCAGAGTTCAACAGTTGCTTTTGAGAGCTATGATTGCTAATCAGATTTGGAAGTCATACTTGCATCTATAGTTATTAAACTTATCTAAGTGGGAGACTTCTGGATTGGTGTCTAAGTCCATAACTATATTTTGTATGTACTTGACCCGGTTGTAGCATGGTCCTTTTGGGTTGCCTTCACCAGAGCAACTTGACTGGATGATTAGTGGAGGAAGAGGATATTATGTTTATTAATATATTATATGAATACTATATTAAAAGAGAAATCATATTTATTAATTAATATTGGTCAAGAATTAATTAAGAAATTAATTTTTTGATCAAAAGATATTAATTAAACTTAGGGGACTATAATTGCAATTATAAGATAATTGGATTTTGGGCTGTGGATCATATGGATGAAGGGGGTGGACGAAATTAGGCTGGAAGTCCACCTTGAAATCATTCAAGGCCTTATTCTAGAAGGTTCCATTGGACTACTTAAGGTCTAAGCTATGCAATTTGGGTTTTGACTGAAACCTTAGCAACTCCACTATATAAGGACCCCTAGGGCTTTAGAAATCAGCCATCAGAAAGCCTAAGAAGTCTTAGAGTCGATTTTGAGCCTCTCATCCCCTCTCTATATGATTATCCAATTTGGTTTAGTGTTTGTGATCCATTAGAGGCATCACATTTGAGGTGCTATGTTCTCATAAGCTAAAGATCTTCAAGCAAAAATCAAGGTAACATTCTTATTGGTTATTTATTTTATTTTCAATTTTTGTTGTATGTTAGATTAGGGTTTGTAAGCTTTAGATGATTTGCATTTACATTAGATAAACCTTGATTTAAATCTTTAAGGTTTACATGTGCACCGTAGGATTGATGTTTTGCTCAAAACCCATCAGAAACATGCATTGGACATGCATGTCTAGAAAGTAACGATTTTTATGGCCCATTAAATGAGAGAATGCCTTCTGGGAAGATTGAATGACTAGTTATATGGATTAAGAGCTTTTTGGATTAAGTTTCTCTGAACAGTCCTCACAACATAGTGAAGGGTTACCATAACATGGTGGGTGGCATCCTTACGACTGTTTTGTATTGTAGTCTCCATGGCATGACTAAAGGCTAGCCATGACGTGATGACTGAATAATTTGACTTTCGAGCAAGATTTTTAACAAAGTTTGACCTAGGGGTATTTTGGGTATTTTAAGAAATACTTTGAGTCTAGGTCACTTTTTATTATACATTTAGCCTGTAGAGTTGGTATTTGGAGTTGTATTGTGTTCAACTACCTTTTAAGAGTGAGATATGAGTTTTCCTCTATAAGAGTCAAAGTATGTTGTCATTAGTTGAAGTCTGTCAAATACTCTTCGTATGTTTTGTAATGTATTTTACTAAGGTCCTTTTATACGAAGCTTAGTGTCAATGACTTCGTATTTTTTTGTACATTTTCTGTTTCCTATAAATAGGGACATTTATTAGAGTTAGATAAGAGATTTTTTTTACAGAAACCTGTATTTGTACTCTATAAACATTCGAAAGCGTAATAGAGCTCAAAACAAGATCATATTTACATTCGTTTTTCAATCTCGCATTCTTACATACTTTGATTTGTTAATTGCTTGATTCATTGATTCTTCATCCTCACTGTACTTGTGGATCGAAGGTACCAATGCCGGTCCACGAGGTTATGTATCCTAGTATATTCGATGTTATTTTGAGGTAGTGATTGGTATACATTCGAAGTTTCGTGAGTGATTACATGTGGCATTTTCTGAAACATTTATTGGTATGTTGTTCACAAGATGATCTGGTTTTGGATCTGGAACGGGTGTCCACGATTGGTTAGGGTTGATTGATGATCAGATTCGAGAGTTGATCGCCACCGAGGTGGTTACTAATGTCATGGGTTCTATTATGGGGTTTTTTAGGTATATCAACACCGTTATGATCAAGCTATTTAATGATCGTTATGTTGCCCTCACTGAGGCTGTTGCTGCTGTGGGTATTCGAGAGCATAGATCATTCTTGTATCGGGACTTCAATAACTCAAAGGCCCCGTAGTTTGATAGGTTCAAGGACCAGATTATAGCAATCAGGTGGTTGTCAGATGTAGAGGGTTGTTTCTTCACATCTTCTTACCCAAATGACCAGAAGGTCAAGTGCACCGTGAACCTTCTCCAGTTAGGGCTAAAAGATTGGTCGAGATCAATGACTGATTCTTATACTCCTGAGCAAAGGGCTGCTTGTTACTTGGGATTAGTTCTTAGAGACATTTCATATGAGATATGTTCCCCAGGTGGAGAGGGAGATATTAACCCAGGAGTACCTGGATTTGTGACATATGACTTAGAGGGTGACGAAGATCACCAAGATGTTCACAAAGAGGGATCTTTTCTGCCTTAAGTTTTCTGTTTCGGAGTAGGCTCAGATGACTCGGTACATGAGCATGCTCATGATGAATATTTGACAGTTTGTGTCTAGCCAACATTACGATACCCTTGTTGAGCTTCAGCATGCCTCGAGGAGACGAGATTGAGGTAGAGACCCAAACAAGGGAGCAACATTAGGCTTCAATTAAGTCTTAAATGTGCATGATTATCTTCATCAGGCCATAGTACCAAGCACCGAGATTTTTTATCATTGTGATCAGGATGTCCATGTGAAGGTTGATTGTCTCTTTCTCGGTGCAAGGCCGGTGTAGGCTCCAACACTTGCCACTTTAAAGATCACGAATCGATGCCAAGGTAGGGTAGAACCCCCAAGCGCTCGAGGTTGTGCTTTCCAATTTACTGTGGAGGATGCCAGGGAGGTGTTGGACGTTGTTACTCGCATGTTTCATTTATTATTCTATTAGTTATTTCATTGTATTCTTATACTCATGATTCTACTAGGTACCTTCTTAATGAACTCCTTGTGTGCTCTTGTTCTTTTTTACTCGGGTGCTAGTTGATCTTGTGTGTCTCAGTCTTTCAGCAGGAGTTTTTTTTACTCTTGGAGAGTTGGATTGTCCGTTGCGGGTTTCTATCACCAAAAAACTTGGGGTTTCCACATCAAGCATTTATCAGGGTTGTGTTTTGGAGATTTTTAGGGCGCCTTATCCAATTGACCTGGTGTCTATTCCCATAGGAGATGTATGCGTGATTGTAGGGATGGAATGGTAAACTAGGTTTGTGCGATGATTGACTGTGAGTCAGTGAGTGGTGGTTCGAACCCTAAGTGGGGGGGAGAACTGACTATTTGTTGAGATATTACCAAGGTCAGATAATCTTTTTGTTCTGCCACCAGGGCTCGACCATATCTTTAACATGGGTTTTTAGGTTATCTTGTGTATGTGGTCGACACCCGGGTCGGAGAGGAGGTTTCGTTTTTGGATGTGTCTGTGATCAGGGAGTTACCAAATGTGATTTCAGACTAATTTCCCGGTGTGCCTTCCGAGATGCAGTTGAGTTCAGGATCAATTTGATCCCTGGTATGACCGCGATTGCTAAGGCACCATACCGATTAGCACCATTAGAAATGTAAGAGTTGTCCTCTTAGCTTCATGAGATTTTGGACAAAGAAATTATCATACTGAGTAGGTCTTCTTGGGGAGAACCAACATTGTTTGTGAAGAAGAAGGATGGGTCTCATCGTATATGTATTGTTTATCGGGAGTTGAACAAGTTGACATCAAATAACTATTACCCACTTGCATGGATTAATGACCTTTTTATCAGTTGAAGTGTGTATCTTGGTTCTCCAATACTGATTTGAGGTTATAATATCATTAGATGAGGGTTAGAGATGAAAACATGGACAAGACAATGTTTGAACTCTTTATAGTCATTACGAGTTTGTGGTGATGTCGTTTGCGCTCACCAATGCGTCTGCGACATTTATAGATTTGATGAATTGAGTGTGCAGGATGATGCTTGATCGATTAGTCATCGGTTTTATTAATGATATCTTGGTTTATTCCAAGACTAGGGAGTAGCATAAGGAATATTTGCAAGAACTAATGGGAGTTATTATGTGGTAACAGTTGTATGATAAGTTCTCAAAGTGTGAGTTTTAGATATGGGAGGTCTAGTTCTTAGGACACCTCACTAACCAAAATACGATTATGGTGGACCCAGCAAAGATTGCGGTTATTATGTAGTAGGAGGTTCTGAAGTCCTTCAGATATCAAGAGTTTTCTAGGATTAGCAGGCTATGATCAGGGATTAACTCGTGACTTCTTCAAAGTTTCTATAACCCTCACTTATCTGACGAGGAAGGTCATGGATTTTCGTTGGGTGGCTGAGCAGCAGGTTGCATTCCAGGCACTGAGACATAATTTATATGAGGCCTCAATGTTGACCCTTCCGGAGGGTATTGAGGATTTCTTTTGTTTATTGTGATGCTTCCATCACTGGTCTGGGGGTAGTTCTTATACAGTGAAGAAGGTTTACTATGTATACATCTAGGCAATTGAAGTCGTATGAGGTTAAGTATCCGACACATGATTTGGAGTTGGGAACAGTTGTGTTTGCTCTCAAGATTTGGCGACATTTTGTGTATGGGGTCCAATGTAACTTTTACACGGATAACAAGTGTTTGAGATATCTCATGGATCATCCAAATCAAAACAAGAGACATCATAGGTGGCTGGACATATTCAACAGTTATGACTACGTGATTCTGTAACACCCTGGGAAAGCGAATGTGATCGTTGATGCTTTGAGCTGCAAATCAGCTAGTTCTTTTGTAACATCCCAAAAAAATAGTCTAAAAATTTCGTTTTAATTTAATAATAAAACCATAGTCATCATACGTCACAGAAAAATCATAAACAATGTATCTTAGAATACTATAATAACTGTCATATATATCAGAGTATAAACATCCCAGGCTGAACAAATGGTATGTGTACTGCAACATTCTTGAGCTCCTCTTTTGAAACATGAAGTACCTGAAACGAAAACTGAAAACTATAAGCACAAAGCTTAGTGAGTCTCCCTAAACTACCATATACCATACAATAACGCATATAGCACACACTGGGCCTTGCCCACTGCATCGGGCCCCGCCCGGCATCAGACTGAAGTCCGGACTAGCTTGGGCCCCGCCCATTGCATCAGGCCCCTCTCGACATTAGACCAAGTCTGGAATAACATGGGCCCCGCCCAACATCGGATCGAAGTCCGGAATAGCTTGGGCCACGCCCACTGCATCGGGCCTTGCCCGACATCGGATCGAATCTGAAATAGATTGGTCCCCTGCCACTGCATCGGGCCCCACCCAACATCGGACTCATGTCCATAATAAAATTAATCATAACATAAACTCAGAGATATAGCATACTCACATAAACTGCTTCGGTCTTGCCCGGCATCGGACCGGAGTACAGAATACATAAGACATAACATAAACATCCATGACTCAAAAAGACATCAAGCATACAAAACTACCTCTTGGGATTGCCCCGACATCAGAACAAAGTCCAGAAAACATAACATATAACATGTAAGCTAAACCACTGCATCAGGCCCCGCCCGACATCGTACCGAAGTCCGGTACTACTAACGTCGAACATGTAAGCTAAATCACTGCGTCGGGCCGCGCTCGACATCGGACTGAAGTCCGGTACTACTAACATCTAAATGGGCCGGCATTGTGGCCTTAGATCCATTCCTACTGGAAGATGACTCACCTCAAATTGTTGAAGTCTTGCTGACAAAACCATAGCTTCTGAATGATAGATTCTCGGTCTGTCAATATCAAAATAACACCCAATTAATAATTGGGTTCCAACTCATCACCATAAGTCCATACTTGGGGTAAAAGACTACTTTACCCCTGTCTTAGCTTGACTCAAGCCCAAGGCCCGATCCAAAGGCCCAAAAGTCTAATAATGGACCATGGCCTAACTATGGCCCAATTTTCCAAATTTGGCCCAAGCTCCTTACGTGGGCATTACCCTAAGTCCATTTGAGTGCTCTTGGATGGTCCATTATTATCCCAATCACCAAGGTGCAATAGGAAGGCCCAACTCAAGTCCAAGTGAAATTAGGGTTTCATATAAAATGACAATTAGGGTTAAGTGTTTCTCACTTAACCCATTAATGACTTAATCCATTAAGTCCTTTACTCTACTAGATAAATGATATTGAATAATTTGGGCTTAATACACAATCCATCTAATGGCCCAAAAGTGGGTCCCAATAAGTCTAATGCCCAAATACTCACAATTAGGGTTTTCACCTAACATGGCCCAATAGGCCCAAAATTAATCTTTAAGCCCATTAGGGTTTTGCTAGGTCCATTAGGGTTTTGCTAGTGGGGCACCACCCACTACCACCTCGGGTAGTGGTGGTCAACGCGGTTTACGGCGGTGGCAACCACCTTAAGGTGGTGGTTATGGTTCTTTTCATTATTCTTTGCTAATTACAATTACATTGCTTAATCCAAAAATAGACAAACACACACACACACTAACTAATACACACACACAACCACCCTAGTGGCGGCCGACGGTGGCATGTGGCAGCAGTGGCTTTTTCCGGCTAAAAAAACACCCAACACTACATCATTGAATAATACACCCACAATTACTCCATTCTTAGAATTGTAACACAGCCATCCACTTGGTGGTGTTTGGCGGCGGCACGACCCCAGAGAGGCAGCAGTGGTGGTGGTTTCGCAATGATAGCTGACGGTTTCTCTTGATTCCCAATCAAGCAAACCTATAAGCACGCTCGAATACATGGTCTAAAGGCCGAGACATCTCAAACTCAGCCACTACAGGTGGCAGGCGACGAACGCAACCCTAGAGATGGCGACCAACAGTGGCGGCGACTCAAACAGCGACCATAGGGCTACTGGCGGCATCACCCGACATATACAACACCAAATCACAAAAAAAAACAAAGAAGAAACAATACATGGGTGGTTTGCTGTGGACTAACCGAGAGTTTTGTTGGGTTATGAGCATTCTAACACTCCTAAGTGTACATGCAACCCTAAATACCTTGGATCTATGTTTTCTCTATTATACATGCAAATATGAATATCCAAGGTATTATCCTAATCTAGCATACAAAACTATCAATATAAGAAGATAGAATACATACCTCTTTGATGGTGCTTGTCTTCATGAAGCTTGAGTGCCTAGTGCCCCAAGTGTGACACCTCAAATGGTTCACAATCATCAAAACACTTAGAATAACTTAGAGAGAATTCTACACTTCATGAAAATCAGCTAGCCCTTTCTTACTCTCACTAGTCGCCGATTTTCCTCAAGAATAAGATGCTTATATAGTTATACAATTAGGGTAAACCGTAATTGTCATGACTTTCCATTTCCTTGGATGCATGGGTTCAAATACACCATGGAGCATCCATGGAGCATCATATGGGTTTTGGCCCAACTAGATAATCCATGGAGCATTAGCCCACTATACAAGTATGGATGATTTACACAATCAACCCACATATTTAATTAGTCTTCTTTTGATCACTCAATTAATGCTAGATTAATTCTTGATCAATACTAATTAAATAATCTCATTATTCTTATTATTAATATACTAGAACTTATAATATATTAATAACCATAAGTGTTTTATTTCTCTCATTTAGTCTATCCAAGTGCATGATGGTATGCAACCCAAATGGACCATGCCGGGTCGGGTCAAGTCTTACCAATTATAGTTATGGACTTAGACATTAATCCAACAGTCTTCCACTTGGATAAGTCTAAAACTATTATTGCGTATGACTTCAGGAACCAACTAGCAATCGTAGCTCTCAAAAGCTTCTGTCGAACTCTGACCTTGTAGATGAACTCTGATCTTGTCAATGACTTGTCCATTAGATAAGGGATCATATATTCCTCCATTCTAGATATCATATGGACTGAGACATGGATTATAATCATTCTCTCTGTCCATTTGTTGTTTCCCGATTTCCGATTTATGAAAACTGACTAATTGAACAAATCAAATCAGTCTTGGTCCGGCCGAGCACTTCCATTTTTCAGCATCCAATCATCGAGGGGCCCACAGATATCGCTTTTATCCCGAAGGTAAAAGGAATGGATAAACTTCGACTCATATGGCTTGTTCTACTACTTGTTGAATCATACACAAAGGCACGTTTTATAGCACCGAGTTACCAAATGCAGTTTCGTGCAATCAATGTACAACCATCTCATAGTAACAACTCATATCTCTAGGTTTGAAGAATATAAGATATTATCGTCTCATGATCACTCGTGATAAAATCCATGAAGTGATTCCAATGAGCGCGGGTTGAATCCAATACTCAGAACTTATGAGCACTCATGAGTGTTGTAGCCATTTGTCCAACACCTTACACCTCTACAAGCCAACCCATGACAGTCTTAATTCATATCTACTTCCAACATATGACCGACTGTGGATGGTTTAAATAACTTAGTCATTCCGGAAGAATAACCTAGTTTATTCGGGAAGTCAAAACATGCAAAGTGCAACACAATAATAATTGAATCCAATATGGTCTCAGAACTTATGAATATAAATAAAACACCTTTTATTTATCACCATATGATTACACATTATTCATTGTATACTGTTTCAGCTATCAACATTATTCTTGAATTTAAAACAATAGTTGTCCCATGCTCCAAGCATGCACACTATGTTTTCTAAACACTAGTCATGCCATACACCAAGTATGCATACTATGTTTGTCTATGATCTTTACTTTGTGAACTAGATCAATTGAACATAACTTCAATGATTCTCTTTTCACAGTCCCAAATCTTTACTGCAAATGCAAGAATTCCAAATTCATGTCATTTACTAAAATCTGTTAGATTCTAAACTTATATGCATTGATCCTCTTGTAATGATTATTTGCAAAGTCAGAAAGACTTGGCAACAATCATTACAGAGTATTCCAAAGGAGATCAATTCCTTGGAAACATCCTTCTTGCATTAAGTTTCCTTAATCTTACACAGATTGAAATTCATGACTTTGAAACATTTCCAGATTCATTTTGACTATCACTTCTGAACAAGAGTTGCCTGCTTACAGATTATGTCAATATGGTCCTTCCAGAATTATCACTATACTTCCAATTGTCCTTGAGAAACCAGTCCTTGGTAAACCTTAGATTGTCCTCGACAATTATTTAATCCTTTTAGTCATATCCAGTTCTAAACCTTTTCCCTTCTTAATGCCCCAGGCATTTGAAAACTTTTAGAAAGGATGAATATAGCACACGTAATCGAACCTATATCCGAAGCATATGGGACACGATTCATGATGTCTCACATAAAGACTAAGCCAGTCTTTTGCTATAACATTTCCATTTCTATTTGCTAAGTTCTCATAATTAGATTATGAAAAGGGATGCCGTAATCATAATCGAATTTAAGAACGCAAATAATGGACCCATATATAGAATTTCCTTATGTTGAGCCATTCCAACATGAAATTCATATATATTTCCTTGACTAAATGATTAAAACCTCACGATCTAAGCTTATAGATTTGAGATGAAGTATAATTTTCTCCCTTAATTATAGCAAAACAACTCTTTCCCAGTTGAAACTTTTGTTTTCTATAATTAACATTGCTAACTTTCAATACTTATCATAATTATCATGCTCCCACTAACATGATGATCATTAGCATAACACTTATGCTCCCACTAGCTTTGACATGTACTCAGAGATCAGCTGGACTTCTAGAAATCAATGCTTTATTGACTTCCTTATCAAAGTTCAGATTTCTGATACTAGATTGTTTTGATAAGACTTTATCAAAAAACATACACCTTCCCTTAGATAGCACACTTGTGTGTCTAAACAATTATGAAGAGGGATGTCGTAATCATAATGGTTAGACCTTTTTGCCACTTCTCACAAGTCCAGGTTAGTGTGCCGGTAAACCACACACGCTCCACTAACGACTTTGAGAATGCAAATATCACAATTGCTATCTAACTAAAACCTACTTAGTGAAAGTGTTTCCTCACCATCATTTTCATGAATCGAAGAGAAACCTTATGACACTTAGATTTAATGGTGTATGTGTTCTTATCCATGTAAATTGTCAAAACCATAGTCACAAGACAAGGATAATGACAAATCCGAACTCATATGGACTGAACTCAATCTTAACTTCTTGCCACCTGGCAGCTCAAGGGCCTGCCATTGCTTCCAAGTTATTGTGCAACCAATTGAGAACTCTAAGAACTCATATGCAAAGCCAACTTTAACTGGAATGGGCATAGAATATGTCAACACGATAGGTTATAAACCTCAAGTTGTGTGCTAGTGAGGAACTTCAGGTTTCATTCTTGATTAGTTCTTGAGACTTTCAAGACCTTTAAGACTCCCACTATCCTCTTGACCTATAAGACTCCCTTGTCAAACATCCAAGAGATAGTGCGGATTCTAATCAAGACAAACACTTCACACAATTGGCCTTAGTTGGTCTTTGTTTTATCCAAAACATCACAACTTACCAATTTCAAATGTACAGGAGTAGAAAACTTTTACTCTTACATTTGATAAGTGTTTTTAAACCTTCTTAAAGACATGTCACTCAAATTATAATCTTGGAGTATGACTCTAAGACTTGTATAGGAACGAAGTATGACTCATCTTCTTGATTTAACCATTTCAACAATTCAAGATCCCTTCTTCTTAGTCATAAGAATGCACTAAGACTTCCTTAGAGAACTAATTTTTATATGGTTTCTTAATCATTAAGATGATCACAAAACTGATACTAAAGTACTCTCCCATCTTTTCAGATTTGAGAAACTTTTATCCTTCTGCCTAATTTGATTCTTCTTATTCGCTCTACCTTACATTGGAACCTTTTCCAATGTCTCAGAGTTACACTTAAGCTTGTAAGTATAATCATATTTACCGAGCTTTAGTAAACTATGACGAATAGCCTTATATCTTTTGTGGTGGACTTAATCAGTGCACATGACTATGTACTCGATCCCTTAGTCCATTACTTAACTCACACATCCATGTGAACAAGTAATTAGTCTTAATTTTTCCAATACTTAAAAGTTCTCATTCATCATGCTATACAACTTGCATGATTCCAATCCCCGGTCCAATTGAGACTTTGGATGATGAGAATTTTTCCTTATTTGGTAAATTTAGACATTACCTCAAATGAAGGAATCAATTTCATATTTTCACTCTTGCTATTAATGGAATCATATAAGCAACAATTTTTCCTCAAATGCTATTGTAAGGATATTTTAAAATAAATAAAATCAAAAATTTTCTTTTATTTTAAAACTATGAGGAAAAATTTATCCTTACAATCCATATGAAAACTTTTTGTTATCTATTCCGAAGCAACATCTCATAACTCCTAAGAAGTAGCTCAAGAATCCGATTTTTCAAACTACGCGATAGAAATCCATCTATGCGATCAGATTCAGCATATTCTTTCTTTAAGTTCCTTTACTTTTCTTTGATTCTTAAAACATTACCATGTGACCCAGTCACATCATGTATCAGGAATCTCATAATAGAAACTTAACAGAGTTAGATTAGTGGACTTTACCTGAAGTAGAGTCAACCTTATTGACTTTAACATCCTTAGGTAAATTTGGCAGCTTCATAACTAATGCCCCTTCCTTTGGCAATATAAACATATGGACCCTTTGATAATGGTACACGGGACTATTACAGACTTAGCCTTTTCTCTTTACCATTTGGTCAACCTAGTTGATTATGGTCAATCCCTTTCCTTGGGAAGAGAATGCTTTTTCTGTATTTCCAGTGTCACCATTGTCAATGTCCATAAAGTTTTAGGAAGTTGATCTTAGCAAATAGATAAGATCATTAAGGGTCTTGTCATAGTCTGTTTCATAGGTGTTCCAAAAGAACTCACTATGTGACTTAGAAAGTGATTGAACCACCAGCTTTCTCAAGACTTTGACACCCAACTCTCCCGGCTTTTCAATATGTGACTACATCTCCAAGATATGATCACACCTAGACCTTGCCTTGCCAATAGGGCTTGAGTGACCTTAAATTTTTCAAGAACTTGTGGGGTACGGTGAATAATTGGAGGAGGTGAAAGAAGTATGATTTCCATTGGAACATCATCTTCATTTAGGAAAGCTTGTTTCAAGAGATTTGGGAAGATCATAAATGTCTAAACCAGACATGTTTTGGGAGATATTCAAGATAGTTGATTTAAAGTCCTTAATATGACACCCAATATGAAATATTAAGGCTAGGACCCAACAAACTATTTTATAACTTAGAAGAGGTATGCCGTAATCCAAGCTATAAAACAATTTAAAGGTAGGTGAATGACGATTCACCAATTTCCACCAAGATAAACAAAATGTATTATTAGGTTTTAATTGGTTTTGAAACTCCTAGATCTTTTGAGATTCATTGAACTGTTCAATGGCATGTTTCAATCTCGAGTGTGCCCTTCAGGTTTTGTGACTGGGATGCCGAGGATCACAAAACAAGGTGTGAAGTAACCATGCAAATTACTTGGTATCCTTAAGTGTTTACCCCTTAATCGATGTGCCGGTTAACCACACATGCTCCATCGATACTATGATAAATATTAAGTTACCCTTTACCTACCTTGTTAAGTCCAAGTTAGTGTGCCGGTTAACCACACACGCTCCACTAACGACTTAGACAAAGTGTAAAGTGTAATTTCATGGATTAGCACCTTATTCACATTTTCCTAAGTAACTAAGATTGGGCATTATTAACAGTTTAGTTACTTAGTATTTATCATTAATACTTTTAATGAAGGGAGAATTATAGTCATGTCAAACCCGTTCGGCTAACGACCCTCCACCAGTCAAGCAAGCGGTGGGTGAGAGTGGACACCCATTAAGCTGCCATTTTATAGGCAACAACCTTATACCCACCTTATAGACCGGCATCGTGAATGAGGCGTACTAGCGGTAAGACCGGCTTTATTCTTATACATATATATATTATTAACTTATAATATTATAAAGTATAAGGGTTGAATTTTAACGTTTAAAATTCTAAGGGCTAACTTGGAATTAAAGTATTCATATGAGAAAACTTTACAAATTCCAAAACTTGAGGGCAAGTTTTGAAACTATTCAAAACTAATTAATTCCATAACTTATGTATTTAAAGTAGTTTTAATCCAAAAACTCTTCAAGTTCCATAACTTGAGGACAAATTATGGAAGACTTTAAACTAATAAAGAATTAACTTTTTCTTTATTTTATAACTTATGAAATTAATTAAGGTTACATTAATTTTTTTTTATTTATTTAATGAAGAGACTCTTGGTCCTCCATAACTTGAGGACAAATTATGGAGTCATAACTCCAATTAATTAGAACTAGACTCTTCATTTTTGTAACCTTTGCCAACTTTTATGAGTTTTATGAAACTTAAATGTGACTTTTCATATAACTTGAGGACAAGTTACAAAAACACATTTTAGAATCAACTCTTAGATTAATTTGGATTGGAAACAACTATTTCATTCAACTTTTCTATTAATCTAAGCAACTCATAAGAACAAGATAATTCAAATCAAACTTTTTCATGTAATTAGTCTAACCTTTAAACTAATACAAAACATGAATCTATTGACAATTATCTTTGAAAATGGATTAGCATGAACATTACCACATTAAAAAACAAGTTTATAAGTTCAAAAACAACTTAGGGTAATGTTCCTAGTCCATTTCTAGCCAAAAACCTCGAAGATATGCCGTATGGGGTCCAACTCGTCGAGTGCATGAACATAACTCGGCGAGTTGGATGCATTTTGCCTTGGACTCGTCGAGTCCCTTCATGGACTCGGCGAGTCTGCTGGGTAGACAGCAACAAAACTCGATTTTTCAGCTTCTATTGCAAGTATAACAAGAAAACAAGCCTAGGCTCTGATACCACTGTTGGTTTATGAGCATTCTAACACTCCTAAGTGTACATGCAACCCTAAATACCTTGGATCTATGTTTTCTATATTATACATGCAAATATGAATATCCAAGGTATTATCCTAATCTAGCATACAAAACTATCAATATAAGAAGATAGAATACATACCTCTTTGATGGTGCTTGTCTTCATGAAGCTTGAGTGCCTAGTGCCCTAAGTGTGACACCTCAAATGGTTCACAATCATCAAAACACTTAGAATAACTTAGAGAGAATTCTACACTTCATGAAAATCAGCTAGCCCTTTCTTACTCTCACTAGTCGCCGATTTTCCTCAAGAATAAGATGCTTATATAGTTATACAATTAGGGTAAACCCTAATTGTCATGACTTTCCATTTCCTTGGATCCATGGGTTCAAATACACCATGGAACATCCATGGAGCATCATATGGGTTTTGGCCCAACTAGATAATCCATGGAGCATTAGCGCACTATACAAGTATGGATGATTTACACAATCATCCCACATATTTAATTAGTCTTCTTTTGATCACTCAATTAATGCTAGATTAATTCTTGATCAATACTAATTAAATAATCTCATTATTCTTATTATTAATATAATAGAACTTATAATATATTAATAACCATAAGTGTTTTATTTCTCTCATTTAGTCTATCCAAGTGCATGATGGTATGCAACCCAAATGGACCATGCCGGGTCAGGTCAAGTCTTACCAATTATAGTTATGGACTTAGACATTAATCCAACAAGTTTCAGGTCATTCATGGGTCTCAGTGGCTCCCCTGACTTCCTTACGTCCCCGGTGGCAGCGATGTGGTGGTACTCGACGGTGATGCAGCGGGTGATGCTCTTGACTTGTCGGAAGAACAAGAAGAATGTGGTAGCTGAAAGTCTAACACATGGTGGTGGCGGCTGGAACCTTTTGGTTTAGGGTTTGGGAGTAATAAGATGATTGGAAGGAAAGGTCACCGGGTAGATCCACTCCCATACTAAATCCCTTTCACTTTTGTCACATACAGCCCCTCCTTATCAGTTATTCATCACATTAAGCCCCAAAAATTACCTTTTAGCCCCCGCCTCCAAGAATCTAGTGAATCTAAGTCCATCATTTACCATTTATACCTTGCCTTATGAATTCCATTTTATAATAAGTGCTAATAATTACCAAACATACCCCCACTTCTAAAATCCTTCTCCAATTAAATCCAGGAATTTACTAAACGCCCTCAACTATCAAAATTCTTCACAATTTAGTCCAGGAGTTACATTTATTAATTTATTTGTCTATTTATTAATTAAAAGGGGTGTTACATCTTCTGTTGGGGGTCTGTGTATGAGGATTTCGATTGATCCGTCATTATTGGATTTGATTATGGAGGCTCATGCTGATGGAGTCAAGAATGATAATTGGAAGAAGGAACGAATCAGGGGCGAGATTGATAGGTTATATACCGATAGTCGTGGATTGTTGACCTGATGCAGTGAAGTTTGGGTACCAGATTTTGGTGGTGTTAGGAAAACTATGCTGGAGGAGGCACACAAGTCCAGATTATCGATACACCTTCGGCGCACCAAGTTGTATCAGGATTTTTGATTTAGTTACAGGTTGTCATGCATGAAGAGGGAGATAGCATGATATGTAGAGAGGTGCTTATGTTGGATGGTCAAGGCCGAGCACCAAAGGCCACATTGAAAATTTCATCCCTCGAGGTTCCTATGTGGAAATGGTATAAATCACCATGGATTTCATCACCAAGTTACCTCGAACGACTAGGTGGTTTGATGTGATTTGCGTGATAGCAGACCGTATGATCAAGAGTGCACACTTCTTAGCTATTCATGAGAACTCCTCGGCTACGAAATTAGTCGGTGTTGATGTGAAAAAGATTGTCTCTCAACACAATGTTCTAGTTTCGGTTCTATCTGATCGAGATGTTCGGTTCACTTCTCGGTTTTGGCAGAGGTTTAATGAGGAACTAGGTACGAGGTTGCATTTTAGCACTGCTTATTATCTTCAGACTAATGGCAGAGCGTGAGGACCATTCAGATGCTTGAGGATATGTTATGAGCACGTGATCATTTTTTGTGGGAGTTGGGACTCCTACCTTCCCCTAGTAGAGTTTTCATACAACAACAATTATCACTCTAGTATTGGTGCACCACCATTTGAGCTTCAATATAGGAGGAAATACTATAGCCCAGTCTATTGGGGAGAGGTTCGTAACAGGGTCATGAGGAAGACTAAGGTAGTTCTTTAGAAGATAGATCTTATTCAATGGATCAGATACAGACTGCAGACAACATTGGGCCGAGATAAAACTTATGGCGACAGGCGTCAATCCGAGTCCGAATTTCAGGTTGGTGACGTGGTTTTACTTAATCTATCACCCTGGAAGGGTTTAATACTCTTTCGGAAGAAGGGCAAGTTAAGGCCCCAATACAACATACTATTTCGAGTGATTGCCAGGGTTGGAAGGCTGACCTATTGGTTGGATTTTCCTGATGAGCTTAGCTAGATTCACAACACATTCTATGTTTCCCAGCTTCGAAAATCTATGGCCGATGATTCATTTGTACTGCCTTTGGATGATATTCAAGTTAATGAGCACCTCAATTTTGTTGAGAGACAAGTGATGATTTTGGATAGGAAGATGAAGGCCTTGCGTAAAAAGGTGGTATCATTAGTTAAGGTCCAGTGGCAATATAAGAAGGGTTCCGAGTGGACCTAGGAACCTGGGGTAGAGATGAGGATGCATTACCCAGAGATATGTGCAGGAGCAAACTTCAAGAATGAAGTCTAAAACAAGTGGGGGAGAATTGTAACATCCAGATTATTGGAGGTATTCAAGTTTATTGTAATTTTGATTTTGGGTGTGACCACGTCGTGGTGAACACATTCCACAACATGGTGATGGTCGAGGTATTGTGGACTTTAAATGGTCGCCACAGCGTGGCAGCATATAGCTATGATGTGGTAGCTGTTTATTGAGAAACACTAATATCTAGGGTTTTTGCCCCTATTTAAGGGCATGTGATAGCTAGGGCTGCTCACTCTCAGCCTCCATCACACCCTCTCAGTCTCCAAGCAAACCCTAACCTCCATTTTTGGCCTCTAAGATTTTTTTGATAATTTTTAGGGATTACAAGAAGAAGAAGGTGTCATTTGGACTTGGATTCAGCGAGTACTCTTTTCATCATCCTGTTGTGCATATTCTAGACTCTTGTAAGTCCCCAAGTTCCATGCTTTTTGGTTTAGTGTGCATAGATCTAGGTTTCTGTGCCTTATTCTTCATGTTGGGACACAATGGAGTGTTGGGATTCCATAAATTTGCCAACTTTATGGATCCCCAGGGTCCTTTTGTGGTCAGGTGTGTTAAATCTAGAGTTTTATATAGTTTTGAACCGTTGCATGAGATCTTGGCCCTTTTTACTCTATTTGACCTAGCCTAGGATGAGGACATGCCTTGGATATGCATGCCTATAGACAACGATTTTATGGCCTACTGGATGAGAGAATGATGTCTAGGAAGATTGAATGGATAGTATTATGGATTAAGAGTATATTGGACTAAGTTGCTATGAATAGTTCCCACGTCGTGATAATAAGTCACCACGACGTGGCGTATGACATCCTTGCGACTGTTTGTCATGTAGTCACCACGACATTGCTAGAGGCTATCCATGATATGAAGACTAACTAAGTTGACTTTTGATAAGGATTTTTTACCAAGTTTGGCATAAGTGTATTTTATGTATTTTTAAGCAATAATTTGAGACTAGGTCACTATTTGTTATATAAGGTACCTGTATAGTTCTTATCGGGAGCTATGTTATGTTTAGCTACCTTTTCAGACTGACAGACAAGTTTCACTCACTGTACTTGTGGGTCAAAGGAACCAATGTCGGCCCACTAGGGTATGTATCCTGGTATCGAGGATGTTATTATGCGGTAGTAATTGGTAGATCTGCTTGTTAGTTTTTTTTACTTCGTTATATTATTATATGTTTGTTGGATATATGTTATTTGTTATGTAAATGTCGACACAATATGGATGGGTTGAGGAAATGCTGCTTTGTATGTAAGTGAATAAACTTGGGCGCAAGTTAGTAATAAGTTGTGGGCCCGAGAGTCAAGTCAGACTTATGTTGTGGGCTCAGGAGTAAGTGATAGATGAGCTCTAGGCTGTAAGGCAAACGAGACTCATGTTGTGGACTCAAGGGTAATCAGTCTATTAGGTGTGGACCCAATATGCATATTTTTATATGTTTTGTGGTGGTACTTGGGGGAACTCACTAACCTTTGTCTTATAGATTCAATTTATTGTTTCATGTACTTTCGATGATCGTGGAAAGGCAAATGCGTGGTCGTACACATTCTTCAATGACATGTTCCTTTGGGATTTGTGACACACTGATCTTGGGATATTTGTATTTGGTACCTGGCTTGGATATGGGTTTTGTTTGAAAACAAGTATATCTTTTAAATTTAAAAATGAGATGTTAGTCGTGATTTTGGATTGTTACATAAGTTGCCCTCACATGCTGGTAAATCCAGAGCATATTATGATTATATATGTATAAAAAAGATTAAAATTTTGGTTTCAAGGTGATCATAGATAGATTTAAACATGTCATATTGAATTTTGAATTTTTATACCTAACCCATCAAAACATCAACAAAACTGCATACGAAGACATGTTGAAACACATCCACAACCTGTCTTTTGTATCCAAATATCTATATTTTTTGTGTATTCGTAAGTGTTCATATTTTTTTGGCTATTTATTGTATTCTCTATAATGGAAAAATCATTAATTATAATGAATTCGCAAAACTTTCAAATGTCTTTTACCCACTAGTTAAGTAACAAAAAAACACTATTAAACAAATAATCATGGTAGTATTATTTTGGTTTGGGGGATGGATGGATAAACAAGAATTACATTGAAACAAAAATCTTGTAGGGTTCTTAATGTTTTTGTTAAATATTATAGGAATTGATTGAACTATATAATCTTTTAGAGTCATATTATATTATATATACATGTGCAATAAAGAGTATATGTGAAATAGAAAGCTAAGTCAATATCCATTATTGGAACTAATAAAAGAAAATAGAAAGTTTGTTAGTTTGCTTGTTGACCAGTAGTGTCGGTGTAGCATCTGGTTCTTGGTATGTATTTATTTTTATTTTTATCAAAGTATTTTGCATTTTTGGCCTTGGACTCGCCGAGTAGAAATGGGATGGGACGCGGGGTTTAAGAAATGGACTCGACGAGTCGGCTGCTGGACTCGACGAGTAGATCCTGTATGGAAAAAACCCTAATCCAAGGGTTTGCACCCTATTTAAACAATGTTATGTCAGCAACAACATCCCATATGCTCCCAGAAAACCTCTCATTGAAACCCTAGCCGTTATTGAAGCAATCGAAGCCTTGTTGGTGGATTTTGGTGCTTGTGGTCTTAAGAAGGAAGGAGAAAAGCTTGAGAAAGGAAGTAGAGACCAAGGGAACCTAAGTTTATGCACCTTCTAAAGTTCATTGAAGATAAAAACATGTAACCTTGCTCTTTCATTTGTTAGATCCCTCTTTTGGGAGATTTAGGGCTTTTATAAGCCATTTTTAATGATCAACCATGATTGTAAACATGGTTGGGGGTTGGGTCTTGTAAATCAAGTCATTAAAGGGGTCACTAGGCAGATATGGGTTGCTTTTGCACCTATGGAAGGTCCCATGCATCATAGGAGCTTGTTTTATGTCTTTTTGAGCTGAAAGTCCCATTCAAGCACGTAAAGTTTGTAACTTTACGTGCTAGATCGATTGTAGAAGCTTGGGTCTCTCTTTTGATCAATGGTTGTACATCAAAAATTGAGGAATTAGAGTGTGGATGTAACCGACTTGGCGAGTCCATTCCCGGGACTCGACGAGTCCGAGGCTTCGAGTCCCATATCTGTTGAGGGTCAAAGGAACCCAGTTGAGTGTTAGAAAGGTTGTAACCGGACAGAAAGAGTTACCCAATGCATTGGACGTTATTTTAGACCTGGAGTTCATGGGACTCGATGAGTACTAGAACAGAATTGGCGAGTCCAAGGCAATCTTCTTAAGATTGAAGATGAACTCGACAAGTTGTTCATACAACTCGGTGAGTCGAGGACAGGACTTGTTCATCTGATGAAGGTGGACTCGATGAGTGTTCACACAACTCAGCGAGTCAGATGAGTTTTATGCGATGTTCATATGAGAGAGGAACTCTTCGAGTCGATGCCAAACTCAACGAGTCGAGACGTGTATAAGGACTAGTAAAGGTTAAGGGACTCGACGAGTTAACGGCCTAAATCGGCGAATCGGGTCAACTTGAAGGTGACTTTGTCTGGACTTGGACTGACCCTGTTTAGGGTTGTACGTGTTGTGTGTTGACTTGAAGGTTGTCATGTAGGGATCGAGGATTCGTAGGGAGTCGACTTGTGCGCCGAGAATAATTCAAACACTACACGACATTGAGGTGAGTTACCTTCCAGTAGGGGTGGGTCTAAGGCCACAATGTCGGCCCACCAAAAAGGGGTATTTAGAAGATAATTATCTTCGACTGGTTATGTGTTGGTTATGAGATTTATCTTAATGATATGTTATGTGTATAGTAGGGATTAGTTTCCCTAACAATGGTCCATAGGACCTAAGGGTAGGTCAGTACCCGGATATGCTTGACTGTATGTTTATATATGTTGATTGTATGCTAGTGGTAAGGGGTGAAATATTCTCCAGTTACCGGTTGAAAGATACGAATGATGGATATCGGTTGAAAGATACCGATGTTGATTACCCGTTGAAAGATACAGATGATGGTTACCGGTTGAAAGATACTGATGAAGGTTACCGGTTGAAAAATACCGATGAAGGTTACTGGTTGATAGATACCGACGATATTGTATTGTATGTGGTTTGATGGGGGAACTCACTAAGCTTTGTACTTACAGTTTTGGTTTTGGTTTCAGGTACCTCTTCGTCAAAGAGGAAGGAGCCGGCGGTGTAGCAGCGCATCACACACACAAACATGGTTTCCGCAAGGAGTTTTTGGGACTGTACTCTGATTTTCATTACTTTTGATGTTATGGTTTGGCGCACAACATTATGATTTTGTGACGTGTTTTTTATTTGACAATATTTTGGTAAAAATGTTTATGGAATTGTTAATTCAAAAATGAAATTTTCGGGCTTGAATTTTGGGATGTTACAAGTTGGTATCAGAGCCCTGGTTTGAGGGATTCGGACACACCCTCGGGGGTATCTAAACTCAAACAGAGGGACTAAAAGATATTTATAAGGAAAATGGTTTTCTAAAATCTAAATGGAAGGATTTTATGAAAGACGAAGTGTGTGATGCATGCGACCGGCCGGGCTCAAGTAGGTTCTCCCCAAGATATCCATACTTGCTATGTTATGTTATATGGTGTTGATTTAGAAAACTGCATGCAAAAATAGGACTAAGGATCTAGTAGGATGCCTTGTGTGCCTGATATATGGTTCTAAAAACTGCATGCTAGTTAGGGCTACGGGTCAAGAAAGCATGCCTTATATGCCTGTTGTATGAGCTATGTGCTAGGATTGTTTAGTAAGCAGTAGGATGGCCTATGTAGGTTATGTCTGATTTTGGTTACCAATTGCACGAATGCTGCTTTCTTCAACTAGCTAACGAACGGATATGTAACAGTATCCGCAAGCTAGTTAGGAGGAGGTGGTGAGGACTCCTAGTGATCTAATGGTGGAGGGTAGGTCGGAGAGTGCCCTACAGAAGCCTAGGATGAGTTCAGTGGAAAGGGTATTGGTAAAAGGGACTTGGAGAAGTCGAATCAATCCTTGATAAAAGTACGGGTAGATGTGGAAGGTAGTATGGGCCCGTACTACTGAAAGTAAAGGACCCGTAGTCGAATCAAGGAGGGCTTAGATGGAACCTGGATGTAACGACCGTGTTTCTAGGTTAAGCATTAATTTAATGGTTTAATAGTTAGGGTCAACACTTATAACCTACTTTGAAATAATAAATAGGAATTATTTGAATATTATGTGATTTTATGTGCCTTATACATAATTATAAGATATAATAAGTTATGAATAAAAATAAGCGCCAAATAAAAATAATAATAATAAATAGGTCCAATATCTATGAAGAAAGTTGTAGTGGCCAGGACAACATGTAACATCCCCCTCTGGCACGTATCACAATATTGTCCACTTTGGGCCACTCGGCACGAGGACTTCCCAGGGGGAAGTCCATCCTAGTACTACTCCCGCCCGAGCACGCTTAACTGCAGAGTTCTTATGGGATCTGCTGCCCTCACGGCTTTAAAACGCGTTTTGTTAAGGAAGGTATCCACACCCCTTATGAGGAATGCTTAGTTCTCATTCCCAGCCGATGTGGGATCAAATCTAACCCACTTTCACCCCTCATTATAGGGTTCGACGTCCCTGTCGAACACATCGACATGTGCCCTAGCTCTGATACCATTTGTAACATCCCCCTCTGGCACGTATCACAATATTGTCCGCTTTGGGCCACTCGGCACGAGGACTTCCCAGGGGGTCACCCATCCTGGTACTACTCCCGCCCGAGCACGCTTAACTGCAGAGTTCTTATGGGATCTGCTGCCCTCACGGCTTTAAAACGCGTTGTGTTAGGGAAGGTATCCACACCCCTTATAAGGAATGCTTAGTTCTCCTTCCCAGCCGATGTGGGATCAGATCTAACCCACTTAAGTTGTAACATCCGGATTTTTACCAGGTATCTTGTGAATCTAGTTTTGTCATATTGTGAGAGGGACTCGGCGAGTTGGAGCTCAGACTCGCCGAGTAGGGACGCGGAATTTAACATTGGTGCGCGCCTGGACTCGGTGAGTCCAGGATATGGACTCGGCGAGTCTGCGCTGTGTAATGAAACCCTAAATCTCCGGGTTTGAGGCCTATTTAAAGGGCCTTATGGCCATCATTTGTGCTCACCCAACCCTCAGTGAGTGACCCTTGTGTCCTTGAGCTATTTGTGAAGAGAAAGGAGCCATTCTTGATCTTGTGTGTGTTATTTAACAAGAAGAAGGAGACCCTAGGCAAGAGGAAGCAAAGGAGGTTGCTATTTCGTGGATTTGGAGCTTAGATCATCACTCTAGAGGTATTATCTCGGACCATTTTCTGTTTAGTGAAGCATGATGCAATTTAGGGCTTGTGGTGGTCATTTATGGGATGATTTGATGCCCATTGGTTCCCTCTTTGAGTTGAGGCCATGGATCTGGATCCATAGAGGTCCAGAGAGCCTCACTCATCAAGCTTTATGGGTGACAATAGAGTCTTTGACCTTGTGTTGTAGTATTTGAGTCATAAACATCATATATGGTCATATAGAGGTTGTATGTGCATCAAGATTGTAACTTTACGTGCTAAATGAGCTTGGAGGGACTGGATCTATGGATTAATGAACTGGATCTGACCTTTAGAGCAAGATTGAGTCAGTGCATGGCACGGACTCGCCGAGTCCGAAGAACAGACTCGGCGAGTAGCATGAATGTTACCCGACCACACAGTGAGTGGCCTCGCCGAGTTGAGAAGGGTGGACTCAGTGAGTCAAGGGGGAGTCAGAATGGATCGGTGGATTGAGTCAAACTGGACTCGCCGAGTTGTTTTGAGACTCGGCGAGTTGAGTCGTGGTGGCCCCACAACTCATGCCAGGTAGAACTCGTCGAGTTGAGTGAATGCTCGACGTGTCAAGGGAGGATTCCAGGGAAATTGGTGTATACGCCCAGACTCGCCGAGTCGCCTTGGTACTCACCGAGTCCGGTCAGAGGTGACCGTTGACCGTTGACCAGAGTTGACCAGTGTTGACTCCTTTTTGATAGTCAACCTTAGAGATATAAAGTGTTAATTAGAAGCATATAATGTTATAGGAGGATTAGAGCTCGGAGGATCGAGCACGAGGGATTTCCAGGATTCGTGAGATACCGAGATACGCGAGGTGAGTCTTCTCACTATACTTTACCTTGAGTAGGTAACCAGAGTTATGTGATAAAGTATTTGTATGCTATGTATGTTGTGTGTTGTACTGCATGATTTCTATGTGATTTATGTGGTGCGTGTTTATCAGAGCTAGAACCTGAGGGTTCACAGAGTTTGGGTGCACGGACCCACAGAGTTATAGCCTAGAGTGGCTAATATGTGTTATATGTGGTATTTTGGGGAACTCACTAAGCCTTGTGCTTACAGTGTTGATGTTATTTGTTTCAGGTACTAGTGATGACCGCGGGAAGGCGCCGGCTTCATCCGTATACACACACGTTCGGAGCTTGATATTATGATCTTGGGATTTTGTACTGTTTTGTTGGATAATTAAAATGGTTGTTTTTATGAATATCGATGGAAATATGTTTTATAAAAATTGAAAAAATTTGTTTGAAATTTTCGGTGTTACAAATTGGTATAAGAGCCTTGGTTTGAGGGATTCGGGTACACCTTCGGGGGTATTTGAACTCAAACTGAGGAATTGAAGAGATATTTCAAAATAAAAACCAAAATTTTCTAAGAGTAAAAGATTTTCCAGGGAGAAACGTGTGTACGATCAGTCAGCGCCCGAACGGTGAATTCCCAAAATACTTTTATAGTATGTGATAATTATTATTAATGTGATGTGTTTGCATGCTAGAGTAGGTTAGGTATTGCTAATAGGACTAGAGTGGCCTGTTTTGTGATGCCTTAGCCTAGGGGAGGGTGAGCTGCTATGAGATGCTGAGAGTAATTAGGTAGCAGCTAGGGCTTTGTGTGAGACCTGTTACAGAGTGATTTAAGTATAATAGAGTACTTGGGGATTGGGATCCGAAGAGGAAGATTTGGGGTGTGTACTGAGACGGTGCGGACAGTAGTATTGGGCCCGTACTACTGAAAGCACCGGTGCGGTACACAGTCCAAATAAGAATCTTGGGATGCCAAGAATCAAGGAGGGGTGGACTGTCGAATGTAAGAGTGTTCGAGTGAATTCTAATTATCGGATATTGTATTTAAGAGGTTGATCATGGTGAGGACGCGTCATATGCCAGAGGATGCCGGGGCTAGTGATGAGGAGATTCGACAGATCATTCATGAGGAGGTGGCTGCGGTCATCAGAGCTGAGATACCAGAGATGTTCGGGTCTATTAAGACCGCTTTGATTGAGACATTTGACGAGCGCTATGCCGCTCTTTCTGAGGCTGCGGTTGCAGCGGTTACCGCAGCGATTGCTGCGGCAAGACCCCAGGGAGGTGATGCGACATTGTTTAGGGAGTTCAGCAACACCAAGCCACCAGAGTTTGATGGTACGTAGGATCCGGTGGCAGCTATGAGGTGGATATCTGATATGGAGGGATGCTTCTTCACTTGCTCGTCCCCTGAGCATTTGAAGGTTCGGTTCGCACTGAACCAGCTTCGCTTGGGAGCGAAGGACTGGTGGAAGTTTGTGACGGCACACTTCACACCGACTGAGCTTTCGGCAGTGACCTGGGAGAGGTTCACTACCATGTTCCGAGATGAGTATGTTCCTCAGGTGGAGAGGGAGCGTCTGACACAGGAGTTCCTGACCCTCAAGCAGGGTACCGAGTCAGTTACGGCGATTACGAGGATGTTTCATGAGAGGGCGATGTTCTGCCCTGAGCACGTGTCCACCGAGCAGGCACGTATGAGCCGTTACCTGAGCATTCTGAGACGGGATATTCGGGAGTTCGCTGCGAACTCCTCGTATCGGACATTTGCCGAGCATCAGGCAAATGCTCGAAAGAGGGAGATTGAGCTTGAGACTCAGGCCAGGGAGGAGGCGGAGTCTCTAGGGAGGGATCGGTGGCCGGCACAGTCCCAGCCGGCAGCCAAGCAGGCCAAGCCCGCTGATCCCAGACCCGGGAGCCAGAAGGGCCGCACTTGTGGAAAGTGCGGCAAGGGTCACGATGGAGTCTGTCGAGCAGGATCTTGCTACAAATGTGGCAAGGAGGGGCATATGGCCAAGGACTGCCCCAAGGGATTTGCAGTGTGCTTCCACTGCAACCAGACCGGACACCGGAAGGCAGAGTGTCCGCTGCTGCGCGGAGCATCTCAGGGGTCTTCTCCCGCCGCCATCAGAGCTACTGCTACAGAGAGTCGGCCCGTGAAGGCCGAGGCACCGAGGGCTCGGGGGAGACCCTTTCAGCTGACTGCGGAAGAGGTCCGTGCTGCACCCGACGTTGTGGCTGGTACGCTTCCTTTTCATTATTTATTTATGGTGTTGAGATATTATGCTTATATTATGCTATGCATAGGTACATTCCTTGTGAATTCTGTACCTGCTTTAGTGTTATTTGACTCGGGTGCGAGTCGATCTTTTGTATCCTTGACATTTAGTCAGCATATCAGTGTTAGTCGTGGGGCACTGAGTCGGCCCCTGTGGGTTTCCATAGCCGCCGACAGAGTGATTTGTGCCACGGAGGTCCTTCGGGGATGTGTATTGGAGATTTTTGGGGTTGAGTTCCCGATCGACCTGATTCCTATTGCGATGGGTGATGTCGGTGTTATAATGGGCATGGACTGGTTGAGCCGATTCGGTGCGGTTATTGATTGCGAGCGTCAGCTGGTGACTATACGAGATCCTAGTGGGGGAGTTCTTTCGGTTTACGGCGAGGGTACACGTTCTGGATCAGCCTTCTGTTCGGATGCTAGGGCGAGGCAGTGTTTACAGCAGGGCTGTAAGGGTTTTGTGGTGTATGTGATGGATACGCGAGTGATCTCCGAGAGACCGAGTTCGGTGGATGAAGTTCCGGTGGTGCGTGAGTTTCCAGATGTTTTTCCCGAAGAGTTACCAGGTGTGCCTCCCGTGAGGCAAGTGGAGTTTGGTATCGATTTGGTTCCGGGAGCCACGCCTATCGCTAAGGTGCCGTATCGCCTTGCGCCTCCAGAGATGCAAGAGTTATCCTCGCAGCTTCAGGAGCTGCTGGGGAAGGAGTTTATTCGGCCAAGTAGCTCGCCGTGGGGAGCACCCATCCTGTTTGTGAAAAAGAAAGATGGCTCGCATCGCATGTGTATTGATTACCGGGAATTGAATAAGCTGACGGTCAAGAACCGTTACCCGTTGCCGAGGATCGACGATTTATTCGATCAGTTACAGGGAGCATCTTGGTTCTCCAAGATTGATTTGAGGTCGGGCTATCATCAGGTGAGAGTGCGGGACGAGGACGTCCAGAAGACAGCATTCAGGACGCGTTATGGGCATTATGAGTTTGTGGTGATGCCTTTTGGGCTCACCAATGCCCCGGCTGTGTTCATGGATCTCATGAACAGGGTATGTCGGCCGATGTTGGATCGGTCGGTGATAGTGTTCATTGATGATATTCTGGTATATTCGAGATCTAGAGAGCAGCACGAGGAGCATTTGAAGGAGGTTCTTGGAGTTTTGAGATCGGAGAAACTCTATGGAAAGTTTTCCAAGTGCGATTTCTGGTTGCGGGAGGTCCAGTTTCTGGGACATCTCGTTAACCAGAAGGGGATATTGGTCGATCCGGCCAAGGTTGACGCAGTGATGAGGTGGGAGGTGCCAAGGTCACCTTCTGAAATTCGGAGTTTCC
Organism: Lactuca saligna; assembly: GCF_052625555.1. Classification (NCBI taxonomy): domain Eukaryota; kingdom Viridiplantae; phylum Streptophyta; class Magnoliopsida; order Asterales; family Asteraceae; genus Lactuca; species Lactuca saligna. The sequence goes on from NC_136421.1 coordinate 128,372,343, forward strand.
TTGGGTTGCCAGGGTATTATCGGAGGTTTATTAAGGATTTCTCCAAGATTGCGGTTCCACTCACCAGTTTGACCCGGAAGGGTGTTACATTTTTATGGGGTCCCGAGCAGCAGGCCTCCTTTGAGACGCTTCGCCAGAGGTTGTGTGAAGCTCCGGTATTAGCTCTTCCGGAAGGGATGGAAGGTTTTGTGGTATTCTGTGATGCATCGATTTTAGGACTGGGAGCAGTGCTGATGCAGAAGGGACATGTGATAGCATATGCATCGAGGCAGTTGAAGCCTCACGAGACGAGGTACCCCACACATGATTTGGAGTTGGGGGCAGTGGTGTTCGCCCTCAAGATTTGGCGGCACTACTTGTATGGGGTTCGTTGCACGATTTACATGGACCATAAGAGCTTGAAGTACTTGATGGATCAACCTAACCTTAATATGCGGCAAAGGAGGTGGTTAGATGTGGTCAAGGATTATGATTGCGAGATATTGTACCACCCAGGCAAGGCTAATGTGGTAGCCGACGCGTTGAGTCGCAGGGCGGAGAGTACTCCACTGCGAAATGTATGTTTGAGATTGACCGTGATAGCTCCAGTTCTGGACGCCATTCGTGGGGCACAGGCCGAGGCTGTGCGTCCGGAGATGCAGAAGAGAGAGCGGGTCGTTGGGTTGGTTTCTGAGTTTGTATCGGATAGTCGAGGGCTTATGACGTATCAGGGTCGGATCTGGGTACCGTTTGTGGGCGGTACGCGTACTACATTGATGGAGGAGGCTCATAGATCGAAATTCTCGATCCATCCCGGCGCTACGAAGATGTATTTGGACTTAAGAAAGGAGTATTGGTGGCCTTGTATGAAGAGGGATGTCGCATGGTTTGTCGAGAGGTGTTTGACCTGTCGAAGGGTAAAGGCCGAACACTAGAGACCGCATGGCAAGTTGCAGCCATTGGATTTCATCACCAAATTGCCGAGGACTGCCAGAGGAGTCGATGCAATTTGGGTGATCGTGGATAGGTTGACAAAGAGCGCTCACTTTCTTGCCATCAGTGAGAGTTCTTCGGCGGAGAAGTTGGCGGAGATTTATGTGAGAGAGGTTGTATCTCGGCATGGAGTGCCGATCTCGATTGTTTCAGATCGCGATGTGCGTTTCACTTCCCGTTTCTGGAAGAAATTTCATGAGGAGTTGGGTACTAAGTTGCATTTTAGTACCGCATACCACCCCCAGACCGACGGCCAGAGTGAGCGGACGATTCAGACACTTGAGGACATGCTTCGAGCATGTGTATTGGAGTTTGGGGGTAGTTGGGACACGTATTTGCCCTTGGCAGAGTTTTCCTACAATAACAGCCATCATTCGAGCATCGGTATGCCGCCCTTTGAGCTGTTGTATGGTAGGAGGTGTCGGACTCCCATATGTTGGGGAGAGATTGGGCAAAGGGTAATGGGTAGTACAAAGATCGTGAATCAGACAACAGAGCAGATACAGCTGGTCAGGCAGAGGTTATTGACCGCTCAGAGCCGACAAAAGAGTTATGCGGATAGGCGCCGGTCCGAGCTGGAATTTCAGGTCGGCGACTTCGTTCTCCTGAAGGTTTCTCCTTGGAAAGGAGTGATCCGGTTCAGGAAGAGGGGCAAATTGGGGCCCCAGTTTATAGGTCCGTTTCGTGTGATTGCCAGGGTAGGCCGGGTAGCCTATCGGCTGGAGTTACCAGCAGAGTTGGGGCAGATTCACAACACTTTTCATGTATCGCAGTTGAGGAAATGTATAGCCGACGAGTCGACAGTGGTTCCATTAGAGGATATTCAGGTAGATGCAAGCCTGAATTATGCTGAGAGACCAGTGGCTATTAGGGATCGGAAGGTCAAGATTTTGAGGAACAAGGAGGTACCTCTGGTATTGGTACAGTGGCAACATCGGAAGGGATCATAAATGACCTGGGAGCCGGAGGGTATGATGCGGGAGCAGCATCCGGAGCTATTTTAGAGCGAGACTTCGAGGGCGAAGTCTAGTTCTAGTGGGGGAGAGTTGTAACATCCGGATTTTTACCAGGTATCTTGTGAATCTAATTTTGTCATATTGTGAGAGGGACTCGGCGAGTTGGAGCTCAGACTCGCCGAGTAGGGACGCGGAATTTAACATTGGTGCGTGCCTGGACTCGGCGAGTCTGCGCTGTGTAATGAAACCCTAAATCTCCGGGTTTGAGGCCTATTTAAAGGGCCTTATGGCCGTCATTTGTGCTCACCCAACCCTCAATGAGTGACCCTTGTGTTCTTGAACTATTTGTGAAGAGAAAGGAGCCATTCTTGATCTTGTGTGTGTTATTTAGCAAGAAGAAGGAGACCCTAGGCAAGAGGAAGCAAAGGAGGTTGCTATTTCGTGGATTTGGAGCTTAGATCATCACTCTAGAGGTATTATCTCGGACCATTTTCTGTTTAGTGAAGCATGATGCAATTTAGGGCTTGTTGTAACATCCCGAAATATCAAGAGTAGAGCTGAAGGGCTAAAAGAGTAAATTGGGAAAGAGTGACTCGGCGAGTCCATGTGCGGACTCGGCGAGTAGAGTCGCGACCTGGTCGCGTGTTAAGTGGCCGACTCGGCGAGTCAGTGTAATGGACTCGGCGAGTAGGCGTTGAGTGGAGAAAACCCTAATTCTCGGGGTTGAGCCTCATATAAAGATCACTATGTTTTCCTCCCAGCCTCTTTATCACCCCTTGAGCCCCAGAAAACCCTAAATCACGGAGAAGCACCATTGTTGAGTGGGTTGGAGCTTGGAGAAGTAATGGTTGAAGGAATTTTGGGAAGATTGAAGGCTTGGAGCAAGGGGATTTGCTTGGATTCGAATTTCATTGCAGTTGGGGCATCACTTAGAGGTAATATCTCGTTATTGACATGTTATTATGTTGTTTCTTCATTTTGGGGTTTGTGAGAAATTGTCTATGGATGAAATGGGAAGTCTAGAGGTTAGATCTGAGGTTGCTACCTCAGATCTGGAAGGGAGAAGAATTAGAGAGCATGAAAGTCCCTGTGTTGGAGTGTTTAGTGAAGCTTACATGTCCCAAACCCTAGCCCCAATGTGCAAACGGCTTAGATCTCTTTGGATTCACGTAAAGTTTGCCACTTTACGTGATGGATGGGTTGTAGGAGGCTAGATCTATGTTTTGGATCAATTGCATGACCTGGAGTGCTTCTGAATGGATTCAGAATGGTGGTACTCGGCAAGTCACATGGGTCGACTCGACGAGTTGGAAGAACAACTCAGCGAGTAGGTTGAAGATAGCCTTGGACTCGACGAGTCTTGTCGAAGAGTCCCAAATATTCTCTGGTTGAGCCGAGAATCGGGGAGTCGAGGGATGACTTGGTGAGTCGAGTGCGAGTGGACTCAGAGTTGTTGGACTCGGCGAGTCTCGGGGTGACTCGGCGAGTTAGGTCGTAGATTGAATAAAGTTCTGATTATGGGAACTCGACGAGTCACAGGGTTGACTCGGCGAGTAGGGTCAGTCAGGGGTTGACTTAGACTGAGGACTTTGATTTCGACCAAGGGTTGGCCGTTGACTTTTAGGGTTTGGTCAGCGATGTGGCCTTTGTGCCAAGAGAGAGGTAAAATAGTCTTTTAACCATAAGAGGGTGTTATGAGAGGATTTATTCTAGTCTCGAGAGTTATATTCATGAGAGTATTTGCCTTACGTGTTAGGCGGTGGCGAGTTCGAGATTCAAGTGTGGGGATATCTGCTTCCTGCTTGCTAGGTGAGTCTTCTCACTATACTTTACCTTGAGTAGGTAACCAGAGTTATGTGATTAGAGTATTTGTATGCTATATGTACGTGATGTGTTGTACTGCATTATTTCTATGTGATTTATGTTGTGCATGTTTATAGAGTTGGAACCGGAAGGTTCCCAGAGTTAGAACCTGAGGGTTCACAGAGTTTGGGTGCACGGACCCACAGAGTTATAGCCTCGAGTGGCTAATATGTGTTATGTGTGGTATTTTGGGGAACTCACTAAGCTTCGTGCTTACAGTGTTTTGTTTGATGTTTTTCAGGTTTCTTCCAATATCACGGGACAGCACCGGCTTGATTGTACACACTAGAGAAAGAGTCATATTTTGGAGGATCCTGGTTTTCTATGCAAGTGAAAATGGAGTTATGTTCTGTAAATCGACTATGAATAAGATTTTAAACAAGTGTTTCTAAGAGTAAAATGATTATTTTAAATGAAAATTTTGTCTTGAAATTTACGGTGTTACAAGTTGGTATCAGAGCCTTGGTTTGAGGGATTCGGATGCGCCTTCGGGTAAATCTGGACTCAAACTGAGGAAGTAAGAAAAGTTTTAAGGAAATAATTTTCTAAAAACGAATAAGGGTTCAAAGAGGAAGCAAGAAAGAGCAGTGTGTACAATCAGCCAGAGCCCGAACGGTGATTTCCCAAGATACCCTTATTTTGTGTTATGAGATATTTATGATGCACTTTATGAGATATTATTGCATGCTAGAGACAGGCTAGGTATTTCATATGTTAGGACTAGAGTGGCCTGATTTGTGATGCCTTAGCCTAGGACTCGTTGTTATATGTGTTATGCTTTTGAGTATGTGATGAGTGAGAGTATCCAGTTAGAACCCATGAGGGGTAGAGTTACAGAGTTTGGTGGTACTTTCGAGGATGAGCCGAGAAGGTGGAGTTATCATAGAGAGGGAGTCCTATGTATTCTTCGATGCTCGAATGCTGCTTGCTTTGTGCTGTGGAACTCTCGATGATGGGAGTCAGCTACCAAGTGAATATGACGATATTCAGGAGGTAGATGGCTGGCATCATTAGGAGCTCTTCAGCAGCTGATAGCAAAGAAGGGGAGGACAATGGAAGAGCCTAGGGAGTAACCCTAGCCAGATGAGTGCGCTTGCAGAGTAGAGAATTTCGCTGGGGAGCGAGCACGCGCGATGGGATTAGTGAAATGGCAGGTCGAGCAGCTACTTAGAAGCTCTGGGATGGTCCGTGTGGAAAGTATGGGTAGATGTGGCAGGTAGTATGGGCCCGTACTACTGAAAGCAGAGGACCCATACTTGATACAGGGAGTATTCGGAAGGTTCTAAGGAGCGGATTGAGGAGTGATGTTATGGTTCGGGTACCATACATCAGAGCATATTGAGGAAGTGACGTTATGGTTCGAGTACCATACATCAGAGCAGATTGAGGAGTGATGTTATGGTTCGGGTACCATACATCAGAGCAGATTGAGGAAGTGATGTTATGGTTCGAGTACCATACATCAGAGTAGATTGAGGAGTGATGTTATGGTTCGGGTACCATACATCAGAGCAGATTGAGGAGTGATGTTATGGTTCGAGTACCATACATCGGAGCGGATTAAGGAGTGATGTTATGGTCCGGGTACCATACATCGGAGCGGATTGGGGAGTGATGTTATGGTTAGGGTACCATACACCGGGGCATATTGAGAAGAGATGTCATGGAATGAGTACCATGGGTCGTAGTGAAGGATGTTTGTGGTTCTCTGGTTATTTGGTTATGAGTAAGTTCGATGAGGCGTCCCTTGAGAGGGAGATCGAGAGCCCCTCAGAGTATTTTAGTAAGGAGTCAGTGAGAAGGGAGAATTTCGATCTGATTTGGGCAATCCGTCGATAAAGGAGATGTCACCTCCTATGATCGGGGAGGTACTGATTATGTACTTGTGAAAAAAAAATGAGGAGCATGATGTTTTAGTTTTGGGTTTAGGGGTAAACCCTACAGGTCGTCATTGACGATGATTTCCCACCAGAGTATCAGGTAGCATGTGTGCTGCGAGGCAGTGATCTATCATGAGCAGATAGTCAGTTGGGACTAAGATAGTCGAGGGCCACGCTATACCTAATTGAGTTTAGTCGGGTGTACGGTAGTGGTATCAGCGGGGAGTTCAGTTGAGTTCAGCGGTGCCGAGAGTTTTCTATCCATGGGGTGTTGAATTTGGGAGTGGGTTTCTGTTCTTGGGATGATCCCGGTGTTGGAGCGTTGGTTAATGAGTTGAGGTGAGGGGTATGATGGTTTTATGGTTCAGTCTATGAGCTAGGGATGTTATCGAGCAGTTGAGTTGTTTGGTACTAAATTGGTACGAGATTTGGAACGGCTAGAGGCAGACGTGACGAGAAGTTCTTGAGGAGTTCACCAGAGGTTCAGAGTATATGAGGTCGATTCATTTCCTTAAGGGGGGGTTATCGGGCGTTGTGTAGCACTTTCCGGGGGGCAGGTGCGATTTTGGTGGATAATATAGTTATGGGTTAGTTGCGTGCTATTTGGTAATGGTTCGAACCCTAAGTGGGGGAGAACCGGGTGCCGTATGTAAGAAAGCAGAGATTTGTCAAGAGCAGGTATAAGTGGAGTATACAGATATGTGGTAAGAAATCATGAGACCAGAGATGTCGGTGATCGAGGAAAGGGGTCAGAGTGAGTTAATGCGGGAAGTACTTGTTTGAAAAGGATGAATGTCTCCACGACAGGTGTTTATTAGTCAGGAATCTGGTATTGATCGGTGTTGGGGCAAGTAGATAAAGAATGATTGGGCAGCCAACTCCCGGGTCGGTATGCGTATCCTTGTTTGGATTTTGAGCGACGGGAAAAAGGGTTTCGGAGAATTATCAGCGTATTTCGTAGCGTTAGTGTTTCTTCGTATTGCAATTGAGAAATTGAATACACCGAAGTTGCAACTTGGGAAAAATGAAGATCTAGTTATGGGGTTCAGAGGGAATGTATTATTGCATCTATATGGTGCTTGGGGCAGGAGATCTGTGGTTGTGGCAGGATCTTGTGATGTTCAGTGGGGGTGTTCCGATGTATCCGGGTATTGATATCTTTATTTTGAAGTTATTCGTGAATCTTGAGTTGAGACGACTTGTGGTATATCAGGTATCTATGGAACTAGTGATAGCCCTTCGAGTATAGGCATCCAGGGAGATTACTTGGGAGAGTGGATCTTCGCAAGGGTGGGCATCTGTTATGACGATTGCCTCCAGAGTCTGTGATGAATATTCGAGACGAGTATGGGTAGTCGCCTATGATAGTCTGTGGAGCACGAGCTAGTGGAGTCAGAGGGTGTTTTGATACTGCGGGGAGCCGTAGTACTCACTAGTCAGAGGGTGTTGTGATACTGCGGAGAGCCGTAGTACTCACTAGTCAGAGGGTGTTGTGATACTACGGAGAGCCGTAGTACTCACTAGTCAGAGGGTGTTGTGATACTGCGGGGAGCCGTAGTACTCACTAGTCAGAGGGTGTTGTGATACCGCGGGGAGCCGTATTGCTCACTAGATGGCAAGAGAGTGTGATGATGGAATGTTCTCCGATCAGTGTATGATGTGGAAGAGTTTTGGGCTTGAGTAGCCCTAGTATTGAGTTTTTGGAGCCTGGATGTTGGACCGGGGGTGAGACTGGGGTCCCCGTCTCTGTCGGGGAATGTGGTGAGATGGCAAGGGATATGCGCAGCAGAAACCAGAGATCAGAGTGGAGACGATCCTCAGTTGGATTGCACTTTCTTGCATAAGGAAAAGAGAATTTCGTGACTTGCGTGTCACGGGGCTGGGATAGTGGTCACGGGGAGGAAGTTAGTGGGATATTTGGATCATGATTTGGGTGACCTTTGGAGGCTTAGCTGTGGAGTCAAAAGCTGACCTGGTGCCCAGTCTCGAAGAGGGATATGTGATGAGCTAGAGCTTATCCTGGTGATGTCGGAGGACACCTCAGAGGGAGTGAACGATTCAGATGCTCAAAGACATGCTTCGGGCATGTGTATTAGATTTCGGAGGGTGTTGTGGCACGTATTTATCCTTGGTTGAGTTATCCTATTTCAACAGCCATCATTAGTGCATTGGTATGCCACCCTTTGTGTTGTTGTATGGGAGGAAGTGTCGGACCCTCATTTGCTGAGGAAAGTGTCGATTCGCGGAAGTGGAAGTTGTAGTGAGAATGGATGATTTGGAGTCTGATGGTCGAACATTGTGTCTGTGACAGTGGTATGGAATGACATCATGATGGGATGTCTGCTGAGGATGCGGAAGGGATTCCGCGGGTGTAGAGCCAAGAGTCTCAGGATGGATGTAGGGATGGAGTCTGGGACTCCCAGCTTGATTCTGATCAAGGGTCGTGTGCGTAGTGGTGGTGTCTCCTGGGGATGTTAGAGATGTCATCAGTGCGACGGGTTCTCCTAACCCGAGAGTGCGAAGGTTGGTGCGGCTTGGGTGCTTGAGTGCAAGAAGAGGACTCATGAGATTTGCTCTGGGATTGAAGAGTGGGCCTTTCTGTCATCACGGATTGGATAGGATGGGATTTGGATCGGGGATCCGATGGTTCATGGCTTCTAACCTTTATGGGTCAAGTGATTGTTGAGATTTGGATCAGTGATGCTTCATGGGTAATTCTCGGATCGTTGAGTGTGGTTATCTGAGGGTACATCCGGTGCCCGGTTCGAGACAGTGGTCAGGACACCGTAAGGAAAGGGAAAGTGTGTTCGAGTTTCGATGGGTATGCCTTGTAAGATCGGGTCCGATTAAGGCCAGGTGGCACGTTGTGGGAGTATTTCTAGAGTTGAGTTGTTGTAGGCTTCGAGGGTGAAGCCTAATTTAAGTGGGGAGAATTGTAACATCCCGAAATATCAAGAGTAGAGCTGAAGGGCTAAAAGAGTAAATTGGGAAAGAGTGACTCGGCGAGTCCATGTGCGGACTCGGCGAGTAGGGTCGTGACCTGGTCGCGTGTTAAGTGGCCGACTCGGCGAGTCAGTGTAATGGACTCGGCGAGTAGGCACTGAGTGGAGAAAACCCTAATTCTCGGGGTTGAGCCTTATATAAAGATCACTATGTTTTCCTCCCAACCTCTTTATCACCCCTTGAGCCCCAGAAAACCCTAAATCACGGAGAAGCACCATTGTTGAGTGGATTGGAGCTTGGAGAAGTAATGGTTGAAGGAATTTTGGGAAGATTGAAGGCTTGGAGCAAGGGGATTTGCTTGGATTCGAATTTCATTGCAGTTGGGGCATCACTTAGAGGTAATATCTCGTTATTGACCTGTTGTTATGTTGTTTCTTCATTTTGGGGTTTGTGAGAAATTGTCGATGGATGAAATGGGAAGTCTAGAGGTTAGATCTGAGGTTGCTACCTCAGATCTGGAAGGGAGAAGAATCAGAGAGCATGAAAGTCCCTGTGTTGGAGTGTTTAGTGAAGCTTACATGTCCCAAACCCTAACCCCAATGTGCAAACGGCTTAGATCTCTTTGGATTCACGTAAAGTTTGCCACTTTACGTGATGGATGGGTTGTAGGAGGCTAGATCTATGTTTTGGATCAATTGCTTGGCCTGGAGTGCTTCTGAATGGATTCAGAACGGTGGTACTCGGCAAGTCACATGGGTCGACTCGATGAGTTGCTTGAAGATGGCCTGGAACTCGACGAGTTGGAAGAACAACTCAGCGAGTAGGTTGAAGATAGCCTTGGACTCGACGAGTCTTGTCGAAGAGTCCCAAATATTCTCTGGTTGAGCCGAGAATCGGTGAGTCGAGGGATGACTAGGTGAGTCGAGTGCGAGTGGACTCAGAGTTGTTGGACTCGACGAGTCTCGGGGTGACTCGGCGAGTTAGGTCGCAGATTGAATAAAGTTCTGATTATGGGAACTCCACGAGTCACAGGGTTGACTCGGCGAGTAGGGTCAGTCAGGGGTTGACTTAGACTGAGGACTTTGATTTCGACCAAGGGTTGGCCGTTGACTTTTAGGGTTTGGTCAGCGATGTGGCCTTTGGGCCAAGAGAGAGGGAAAATAGTCTTTTAACCATAAGAGGGTGTTATGAGAGGATTTATTCTAGTCTCGAGAGTTATATTCATGAGAGTATTTGCCTTACGTGTTAGGCGGTGGCGAGTTCGAGATTCAAGTGTGGGGATATCTGCTTCCTGCTTGCCCGGTGAGTCTTCTCACTATACTTTACCTTGAGTAGGTAACCAGAGTTATGTGATTAGAGTATTTGTATGCTATATGTACGTGATGTGTTCTACTGCATTATTTCTATGTGATTTATGCTGTGCATGTTTATAGAGTTGGAACCGGAAGGTTCCCAGAGTTCTAACCTGAGGGTTCACAGAGTTTGGGTGCACGGACCCACAGAGTTATAGCCTCGAGTGGCTAATATGTGTTATGTGTGGTATTTTGGGGAACTCACTAAGCTTCGTGCTTACAGTGTTTTGTTTGATGTTTTTCAGGTTTCTTCCAATATCACGGGACAGCACCGGCTTGATTGTACACACTAGAGAAAGAGTCATATTTTGGAGGATCCTGGTTTTCTATGCAAGTGAAAATGGAGTTATGTTCTGTAAATCGACTATGAATAAGATTTTAAACAAGTGTTTCTAAGAGTAAAATGATTATTTTAAATGAAAATTTTGTCTTGAAATTTACGGTGTTACACTTGTGGTGGTCATTTATGGGATGATTTGATGCCCATTGGTTCCCTCTTTGAGTTGAGGCCATGGATCTGGATCCATAGAGGTCCAGAGAGCCTCACTCATCAAGCTTTATGGGTGACAATAGAGTCTTTGACCTTGTGTTGTAGTATTTGAGTCATAAACATCATATATGGTCATATAGAGGTTGTATGTGCATCAAGATTGTAACTTTACGTGCTAAATGAGCTTGGAGGGACTGGATCTATGGATTAATGAACTGGATCTGACCTTTAGAGCAAGATTGAGTCAGTGCTTGGCACGGACTCGCCGAATCCGAACAACAGACTCGGCGAGTAGCATGAATGTTGCCCGACCACACAGTGAGTGGCCTCGCCGAGTTGAGGAGGGTGGACTCAGTGAGTCAAGGGGGAGTTAGAATGGATCGGTGGATTGAGTCAAACTGGACTCGCCGAGTTGTTTTGAGACTCAGCGAGTTGAGTCGTGGTGGCCCCACAACTCATGCCAGGTGGAACTCGTCAAGTTGAGTGAATGCTCGACGTGTCAAGGGAGGATTCCAGGGAAATTGGTGTATACTCCCAGACTCACCGAGTCGCCTTGGTACTCGCCGAGTCCGGTCAGAGTTGACCGTTGACCGTTGACCTGAGTTGACCAGTGTTGACTCCTTTTTGATAGTCAACCTTAGAGATATAAAGTGTTAATTAGAAGCATATAATGTTATAGGAGGATTAGAGCTCGGAGGATCGAGCACGAGGGATTTCCAGGATTCGTGAAATACCGAGATACGCGAGGTGAGTCTTCTCACTATACTTTACCTTGAGTAGGTAACCAGAGTTATGTGATAAAGTATTTGTATGCTATGTATGTTGTGTGTTGTACTGCATGATTTCTATGTGATTTATGTGGTGCATGTTTATCAGAGCTAGAACCTGAGGGTTCACAGAGTTTGGGTGCACAGACCCACAGAGTTATAGCCTAGAGTGGCTAATATGTGTTATATGTGGTATTTTGGGGAAATCACTAAGCCTTGTGCTTACAGTGTTGATGTTATTTGTTTCAGGTACTAGTGATGACCGCGGGAAGGCGCCGGCTTGATCCGTATACACACACGTTCGGAGCTTGATATTATGATCTTGGGATTTTGTACTGTTTTGTTGGATAATTAAAATGGTTGTTTTTATGAATATCGATGGAAATATGTTTTATAAAAATTGAAAAAATTTGTTTGAAATTTTCGGTGTTACACAACAATTTCAGAGATATAAAGAACGCCGAAATCCGAGTTATAATGAAGAAGATATGACATGTCGAAGTTTCGCGTCAAAACCGGCACGACATTGGGAAACGTAAAATTTAGTTTATGATAAACTATGTTAGGAGTCTAAATGAAAGTTGTAGAGTACGTCTCCACCTATGTGTAGATATAAAGAACGTCAAAAATGAAGTTCGTATGCAAAAGTTATGGCATTCCGAAGATTTAGCTTTTAAAAACCCTAAACTAGCTAATTGACGATGTGAGTTTTATGACACTGATGAAAGTCTGTCATAATTCGGAATCTAGAAGCAGCGAGAGGATAAGATCCAATTCACGACCTGCCTTTTATGACGCTCAAGAGATGGTATCATAATTCGAAATCTAGAAGCTGCGACAGGATAAGATCCAATTCACGACGTGAGTTTTATGACACCACAAGGTGAGGTGTCATGGCCACAATTCGTCATGAGATTCACGACGTGAGTCGTATGACACTCACCAAGTGAGTGTCATAGCAACTTACTATAAATAGCAAGATCGACCCATTCACTTCCTTACACCATTTCTCACTTCTCTCTCTAACTTCTTTCTCTCTCTAGCTCTCCTAAACCCCCCTAAACCCTAAGTAAACCCTCTAGCTCCCAAAAGAAGCCCCGAGGCTCTCAGAGTCCCGAGAAAAAGAGTCTTTCGGTTTCGAAACGCGGCTCCAAATAAAGCTCAGTTTTCTTTAAAATCCGCTGTAAGTCAGCTACGCTTACGCAATTTTTAATATAGCTTTCAAAGAATTATAGTAATGTTATTAGGTCCATAAAATAATTATTTGGCCTATTATTATGAGTTATATTAAGTGTTATTTAACGCTTATATAATAGTAATAATAATAATAGCTGGACTATTAATTAGTCACGGTTGTCGTTAGGCTAAACCCTAGTGGAATTGATACTAGGTTTTATCGAAGGAAAATTGTTTTGAGAGTATCGAACCACTATCCGAGTGCTGAGTCACCACCTACTCAATTAAGTGCATAGTTACTTTCATCTTACACATAGATATGAAGTATTTTATATATTACGTGATATGTGTGCATATTATCTGTATACTTGCTATCTATGTTGGATGACTGTTTTTATACAAGTTTTAAATGATTTAAACTGTATATGTATTTTATATCTACAAAAATGTTGGGGTAAAACATGGGTAGATGTAATAAGACGATGTGTGATAAAATGATGAGAGGCCTCGATGTTGTCGTTGTTGATCCAGTCATCTAGCGGAGAATAGATGATGACCACGGACACTTCTAGACAGTCCAGTGGAATGCTATCAGGCTCGCAACCCGTAGGTGTTGTGAATGATGTGTTCACCGGTGTACTCCATCCCCCACATGGTTTCCTTTAGGACATTTATTGCTAAGGAGCCCCCTTAGCAGTAGTGTCCATCCCGATAATAATCCTAAAGCTAGATCCTTTACAATATATGTTTAGGGACGTAAAGTGAGGGTAACGGGAATGGATAATCAGGTTATTGTTGGTTGATGAAATTAATAAACTTATTTATTAAGGGTTGAAAACCCTATGTGCTCACGAGGCTCCCAAGCCTGACCCACTCAGTTTTCTCATATACAGGTAGTGGAAAGAGTGCACAGGAGTGATGATCTGAGGAGAGATCAGTGGATTATAGGCTACTAGAATAAATAGATATCATAATGCCTATGTTTATGCTTTTGATCTGTATTAATAATGATATCCCAAGGTTTTTAATATGATACATTTCTACGGAAATGCTTTGATAAATTCTTTTTTTATATTTTTTGGGAACAAATTCCGCATTATATTTCTTTAAAAATATACTCTAATTTTCAAATAAAGCATAAACAAATCGGTCTTTTCTGGCCGTGAATTTGGGGATGTCACACTGGAAACTTGGAAAGTGTGTGTGTACGGATCAAGCCGGCGCCTTCCCGCGGTCGTCAAAACAATTTTTTCAAATTTTCATAAAACATAATTCATTTAATATTCATAAAATAACCATATTAATTATCCAATGCAAGTAAATACAAAATCCCAAGATCACAAATTTATAAACTCCGTGTGTGTGTACGGATCAAGCCGGCGCCTTCCCGCGGTCGTCACTAGTAACTGAAACAATAACATCAAACGCTGTAAGCACAAAGCTTAGTGAGTTCCCCAAAATACCATATACAACACATATTAGCCACTCGAGGCTATAACTCTGTGGGTCCATGCACCCAAACTCTGCGAACCCTTAGGTTCTAACTATGTAAACATGCACAGCATAAATCACATAGAAATAATGCAGTACAACACATAACATACATAGCATACAACACTCTATCACGTAACTCTGATTACCTACTCAAGGTAAAGTATAGTCAGAAGACTCACCTCGCGTGTCTCGGTAAGTCGTGAATCCTGAAATCACTAGTGCTCGATCTCCCGAGCTATAGTCCTCCTAAATCACAATACATCTCTAATTAACACTTTCCCAACTAAGGTTGACTACTCTTAACAAGTCAACTTAGGTCAACGCTGGTTAACGGTCAACTTTGACCGGACTCGGCAAGTGCACTATAGCGACTCGGCGAGTCTGAGCGTATACACTGATTTCCCTGAATTCCTCCCTTGACACGTCGAGTATCCTCCTAACTCAACGAGTTCCACCTGACATGAGTTGTGGGGCCACCACGACTCAACTCGCCGAGTCTCAAGAACAACTCGGCGAGTCCAGCTTGACTCAGTCCACCTGTCCACTCTGACTTCCCCCTGACTCACTGAGTCAACCCTTCCCAACTCGGCAAGACCACTCACTGTGTGGTCGGGCAACATTCATACTATTCGCCGAGTCTGTTCTTCGGACTCGGCGAGTCCGTGCCATGCAATGACTCAAACTTGCTCATAAGGTCATATCCAGTCCATTAACCCATACATCCAGTCCTTCCAAGCATATTTAGCATGTAAAGTCACTATCTTGATGCACATACAATCTCTATATGACCATAAATGATGTTTTTGTCTCAAATACTACAACCAAAGGTCATAAACTCGATTGCTACACATAAAGCTTGAAGAATGAGGCTCTCTGGACCTCTATGGATCCAGATCCAGAGCCTCAACACAAGAAGGGAACTATTTGGCATCAAATCATCCCATAAATGTCCATAAGAAACCCTAGATCCCATTATTCATCACAAAACAGGAAATAATCCGAAATCATACACCTAGGTTGATGATCTAAGCTTAAAATCCACAGAATAGCAACCTCCTTTGCTTCCTCTTGCTTAGAATCTTCTCCCTCTTTGCTAAATGACACACACAAGGGTTAAGAATGCTTCCTTTCTCTCTCAAAACGTTCAAGCACATAAGGGTTTCTCTCTAAGGGTTGGGTGAGCACAAATGACAGCCATAAGGCCCTTTAAATAGGCCACAAACCCCGGAAATTAGGGTTTTACCACACAACGTGGACTCGCCGAGTCCACTCTTGGACTCGTCGAGTCCAGACGCGAACCCGTGCCCAAATCCGTGATCCTACTCAGCGAGTTTGGGCTCCAACTCGCCGAGTCCACTCACAATTTCCATAAATCATTCAAAAAAAATAAATACCTGAATATTCCGGGCTGTTACAATTCTCCCCCACTAGAACTAGACTTCGCCCTCGAAGTCTCACTGTGCAAATAACTCCGGATACTGCTCTCGCATCTCACGCTCCGGTTCCCACGTCATCTCGGACCCCTTCCGATGCTGCCACTGAACCAAAACCAATGGTACTTCCTTGTTCCTCAGAACTTTGATTTTCCGATCTCTGAAGGCCACTGGTCTCTAAGCATAATTCAGCTTGCATCCACCTGAATATCGTCTAATGGAACCACTGCTGACTCATCGGCTACAGACTTCCGCAATTGCGACACATGGAAAGTGTCGTGAATCTGCCCCAATTCTGCTGGCAAATCCAAACGATAGGCTACCCTGCCTACCCTCGCGATTACCCGAAATGGTCCGATATATCGGGGCCCCAACTTGCCCCTCTTCCTGAATCGGATCACTCCCTTCCAAGGAGAGACCTCCAGGAGCACAAAATCACCGACCTGGAACTCAAGTTCGGACCGGCGTCTGTCCGCATAACTCTTCTGCCGACTCTGAGCAGTCAGTAACCTCTGTCTGACCTGCTGTATTTGCTCTGTCGTCTGAAGCACTATCTTCGTATTGTCCATAACACGTTGCCCGACTTCTCCCCAGCAAATAGGGATTCGACACTTCCTCCCGTACAACAGTTCAAAGGGTGGCATACCGATGCTCGAATGATGGCTGTTGTTGTAAGAAAACTCAGCCAACAGCAAATACGTATCCCAACTTCGCCCAAAATCCAATACACATGCTCGGAGCATGTCCTCGAGGGTTTGAATCGTCCGCTCACTCAGTCTGTCTGTCTAGGGGTGATATGGGGTACTAAAATGTAGCCTAGTACCCAACTCCTCGTGGAACTTCTTCCAGAACCTGGAAGTGAAACGCACGTCCTGGTCGGAGACAATCGAGATCGGCACCCCATGCCGAGATACCACTTCCCTCACATATATCTCTGCTAACTTCTCTGTGGAAGAACTCTCACTGATGGCAAGGAAGTGAGCGCTCTTCGTCAACCTATCCACAATTACCCAAATTGCATCAACTCCCCGAGCAGTCCTTGGCAGTTTAGTGATAAAATCCATGGTGATCTGTTCCCACTTCCATTCGGGAACCTCCAATGGCTGCAACCTACCATGCGGCCTCTGATGCTCGGCCTTAACCTTACGGCAGGTTAAGCACCTCTCGACGAACCATGCAACGTCCGTCTGCATACAGGGCCACCAATACTCCTTCCTCAAATCCAAATACATCTTAGTGGCCCCAGGATGGATCGAGAATTTCGACCGATGAGCCTCTTCCATCAAAATGGCAGGCGTACCTCCCACGAACGGTACCCAAATACGCCCCTGAAAAGTCATAAGCCCCCGACCATCAGTAACGAACTCTGATACCAATCCAACAACTCGCTCTCTCTTCTGGTTTTCCAACCTCACCGCCTCAGCCTGTGCTCCTCGAATGGTGTCCAACACCGGAGTCATCACGGTCAAACGCAAACATACACCTCGCAACGGGGCACTCTCCGCCCGATGACTCAGGGCGTCGGCTACCACATTAGCCTTGCCCGGATGGTACAGGATCTCACAATCATAATCCTTAACCACATGCAACCACCTACTATGTCGCATATTTAGGTTGGGCTAATCCATCAAATACTTCAGACTCTTATGGTCTGTATATATCGTGCACCGAACCCCATACAAATAATGGCGCCAAATCTTGAGGGCGAACACCACTGCCCCCAACTCTAGGTCATGGGTGGGATACCTCGACTCATGAGGCTTCAACTGCCTCGATGCATACGCTATCACATGCCCTCTCTACATCATTACCGCTCCCAATCCCAAAATCGATGCATCACAGTATACAACAAAATCCTCCATTCCCTCCGGGAGGGCTAACACCGGGGCCTTGCATAACCTTTGGCGAAGCGTCTCAAAGGAAGTCTGCTGCTCGGGACCCCATGAAAAAGCAACACCCTTCCGGGTCAACTAAGTGAGTGGCATTGCGATCTTGGAGAAATCCCAACTCATAACTGCCTCCACTTTGGCCGGATCGACCAATATCCCATCCTGGTTAACAAGATGTCCAAGGAACTGGACCTCTCGGAACCAGAAGTCACACTTGGAGAATTTGGCATAAAGCCTCTCTGATCTCAGAACCCCAAGGATCTCCCTCAAATGCTCCTCATGTTGCTCCCTAGATCTCGAATATACCAAAATGTCATCAATAAATACGATCACCGACCGATCCAACATCGGCCTGCATACTCGGTTCATCAGATCCATAAACACTGCCGGAGCATTGGTGAGCCCAAAAGGCATCACCACAAACTCATAATGCCCATAACGCGTCCTAAACGTTATCTTCTGGACGTCCTCATCCCGTACCCTCACCTGATGGTATCCAAACCTCAAATCGATCTTGGAGAACCAAGATGCTCCCTGCAACTGGTCGAACAAATCATCGATTCTCGGCAACGGGTAACGGTTCTTGACCATCAGCTTGTTCAACTCTCGGTAATCAATACACATCCGGTGTGAACCATCCTTCTTCTTTACAAACAGAATGGGCACTCCCCACGGCGAGCTACTCGGCCGAATAAACCCTTTCCCCAGCAGCTCCTGAAGCTACGAGGATAGCTCTTGCATCTCTGGAGGTGCAAGACGATAAGGCACCTTAGTGATAGGTGCCGCCCGCGGGACCAAATCAATACCGAACTCTACTTGCCTCACGTGCGGCACCCCCGGCAACTCCTCTGGAAAAACATCCGGAAACTCACGCACTATAGGAACCTCCTCCACCGACCTCGGCCTCCTAGAATCAACCCGCGTATCTGACACGTATGCCACAAAACCCTTACAGCCCTGCTGTAAACACTGCCTCACCCTAGCGGTCGAACAAAATGCTGATCCAGAATGGGTACCCTCGCCGTACACTGTAAGAACTCCCCCACTAGGGTCTCATATGGTCACTAGCTGTCGCTCGCAGTCGATAACCGCACCGAACTTGCTCAACCAGTCCATGCCCACGATGACAAACACATCCCCCATGGCAATAGGAACCAAATCAATCGGGAACTCAACACCGAAAATCTCAAGTACGCACCCACAGATCACCTCTGTGGCATATATCGCCTTCTCGTTAGCTATAGAAACTCTTAGAGGCCGACTCAGCGCCTCACGACTAATACTGATGTGCTGACTAAAAGCCAAAGATACAAAGGACCGACTCGCACCCGAGTCAAATAATACTAAGGCAGGTACATAATTCACAAGAAAAGTACCTACGCATAACATAATATAAGCATAATATTTCAACATTTTAAATAAATACACGAAAGAATACATACCAGCCACGACATCGGGCGCTGCGCGGACCTCCTCCGCGATCAACTGAAATGCTCTCCCACATGCCCTCGGCTCCTCGGCCTTCACTGGCCCACTCCCGGTAGTTCTGATGGCGGCAGGGGCAGATTCCTGAGGTGCTCCCTGAGCTGATCCCCGCAACTGCGGACACTGCGCCTTCCGGTGTCCGGTCTGGTTGCAGTGAAAACATACTGCAAATCCCTTGGGGCAGTCCTTGGCCATATGCCCCTCCTTGCCACACTTGTAGCAAGATCCCGCTCTACACACTTCATCGTGACCCTTGCCACACTTTCTACAAGTGCGGCGCTTCTGGCTCCCTAATTTGGGATCAGCGGGCTTGGCCCGCTTGGCTGCCGGCTGGAATTGTACCGGTCGCCGATCCCTCCCATGAGACTCAGCCTCCTCCCTAGCCTGGGTCTCCAGCTCAATCTCCCTCTTCCGGGCATTTGCCTGAAGCTCGGCAAATGTCCGGTATGAAGAGTTCGCCACGAACTCTCGAATGTCCCATCTCAAAATACTCAAATATCGACTCATACGTGCCTGCTCAGTGGACACGTGCTTAGGGCAGAACATCGCCCTCTCGTGAAACATCATGGTGATCACTGTAACAGACTGAGTACCCTACTTAAGGGTTAGAAACTCCTGGGCCAACCGCTCCCGCTCCACCTGGGGAACATACTCATCTCGGAACATTGTAGTGAACCTCTCCTAGGTCACTGCCGCAAGCTCAGCAGGCGAAAAGTGTGCTGTGACAAACTTCCACCAGTCCTTCGCTCCCAAGCGAAGCTAGTTCAGCGCGAACTGTACTCTCAGATGCTTAGGAGATGAGCAAGTGAAGAAACACCCCTCTATGTCAGAAATCCATCTCATGGCCGCCACCGGATCCTGGGTCCCATCAAACTCCGGTGGTTTCGTGTTGCTGAACTCCCGGAACAGCAACGCGTCACCACCCTGCGACCTAGCAGCAGCAACAGCTGCAGTGGCCGCTGCAACTGCAGCCTCAGAAAGAGCGGCATAACGCTCGTCGAAAGTCTCAATCAACACGGTCTTAATAGACCCGAACATCTCTGGTATCTCTGCTCTGATGACCACAGCCACCTCCTCATGAATGATCTGCCTGATCTCCTCATCACTAGCCCCAACACCCTCCGGCATATGACGTGTCCTCACCATGATCAACCTATGAAATACAACATACGATAAATTAGAATCCGCTTGAGCATACTCACACTCGAAAACTCATCCCTCCTTGTTTCTTGGTATTCGAAAGATTCTTATTTGGACCGTGCACCGCCCCGGTGCTTTCTGTAGTACGGGCCCAATACTACTGTCCACACCGTCTCAGTACACACCCCAAATCCTCCTCTTTGGATCCCAAATTCCAAGTACTCTATCACTCTCTAACAGATCTCTCATAAACTCCTCGCTGCTACCTATTCGCTCTCAAGCATCTCATAGCAGCTCACATCTCCCTAGGCTAAGGCATCACAAATCAGGGCACTCTAGTCCTAATAAGAATACCTAGCCTACTCTAACAAGAGAATACACCATAAACATATAATATAAAGGTATTTTGGGAAATCACCGTTCGGGCGCTGACTGATCGTCCACACGTTTCTTCCTTGAATTTCTCTAAAAATCTTTTACACTTAGAAAAGTTAAATTTTCTTTTGAAAATATTTTTCCGAATCCTCGGTTTGAGTTCAAATACTCCCAAAGGTGTACCCGAATCCCTCAAACCAAGGCTCTGATACCAAATTGTAACACCGTAAATTTCAAAACAATTTTTTTCAAATTTTCATAAAACAAAATACATTTAATATTCATAAAACAACCATATTAATTATCCAATGCAAGTAAATACAAAATCCCAAGATCACAAATGTATAAACTCCGTGTGTGTGTGTACGGATCAAGTCAGCGCCTTCCCGCGGTCGTCACTAGTACCTGAAACAATAACATCAAACACTGTAAGCACAAAGCTTAGTAAGTTCCCCAAAATACCATATACAACACATATTAGCCACTCGAGGCAATAACTCTGTGGGTTCGTGCACCCAAACTCTGTGAACCCTCAGGTTCTAACTCTGTAAACATGCACATCATAAATCACATAGAAATAATGCGGTACAACACATAACATACATAGCATACAACACTCTATCACATAACTCTGATTACCTACTCAAGGTAAAGTATAGTGAGAAGACTCACCTCACGTGTCTCGGTAAGTCGTGAATCCTGAAATCACTAGTGCTCGATCTCCCGAGCTATAGTCCTCCAAAATCATAATACATATCTAATTAACACTTTCCCAACTAAGGTTGACTACTCTTAACAAGTCAACTTAGGTCAATGTTGGTCAACGGTCAACTTTGACCCGACTCGGCGAGTGCATTATAGCGACTTGGCGAGTCTGAACGTATACACTGATTTCCCTGAAATCCTCCCTTGACACGTCGAGTATCCTCCTAACTTGACGAGTTCCACCTGGCATGAGTTGTGAGGCCACCACGACTCAACTCGCTGAGTCTCAAGAACAACTCGGCGAGTCCATCTTGAATCAGTCCACCTGTCCACTCTGACTTCCCCCTGACTCACTGAGTCAACCCTTCCCAACTCGGCAAGACCACTCACTATGTGGTCAGGCAACATTCATACTACTCGCTGAGTCTGTTCTTCGGACTCGGCGAGTCCGTGCCATGCAATGACTCAAACTTGGTCATAAGGTCAGATCCAGTCCATTAACCCATAGATCCAATCCTTCCAAGCATATTTATCACGTAAAGTCACTATCTTGATGCACATACAATCTCTATATGACCATAAATGATTTTTTTCTCAAATACTACAACCAAAGGTCATAAACTCCATTGCTACACATAAAGCTTGAAGAATGAGGCTCTCTGGACCTCTATGGATCCAGATCCGGAGCCTCAACACAAGAAGGGAACTATTTGGCATCAAATCATCCCATAAATGTCCATAAGAAACCCTAGATCCCATTATTCATCACAAAACAGGAAATAATCTGAAATCATACCTCTAGGTTGATGATCTAAGCTTAAAATCCACAGAATAGCAACCTCCTTTGCTTCCTCTTGCTTAGAATCTTCTCCCTCTTTGCTAAATGGCACACACAAGGGTCAAGAATGCTTCCTTTCTCTCTCAAAACGTTTAAGCACACAAGGGTTTCTCTCTAAGGGTTGGGTGAGCACAAATGACGGCCATAAGGCCTTTTAAATAGGCCGCAAACCCCGGAAATTAGGGTTTCACCACACAGCGTGGACTCGTCGAGTCCGGACACGAACCCGTGCCCAAATCCGCGATCCTACTCGGCGAGTCTGGGCTCCAACTCATCGAGTCCACTCACAATTTCCAAAAATAATTCAAAAAAAATAAATACCTGAAAATTTCGGGCTGTTACAGTGTGTGAGACCTCTAAAAGTTATATGTGACCCTGACAATCGTATGTTTATTTTCAGAATGGTGGTCACACAACATGGAGCAGGAGGTTTAGGATCTGGGTTAGGATTGGGCTCGGGCGTAAGATTCGAGCATGTGGCTGATGGGTTACGTAAGTTCATCGCGTCCGAGATCACGAGGGTTCTCCTTGATGCAACATCGGTGATCTTCTGGTCGATAAAGCAAGGGATCATTGAGCTGATAGGGGATCGCCTTATGGCGTTCAGGAGTGACATGGCAACCAACCAGTCAGGGTCACACACATTGTCCTTTAAGAACATCAAAGGGAGTGGTGCACCAGATTTCCATGGGGTGAAGGACCCTATTGCTGCTAGGAGATGGATCGCAGACATCGAGTCTATGCTGCTGACAAGCTTCTGCTCGAAAGGGTCGAAGGTCCATTTAGCTGCAGAGTGTTTGAGAGACAGGGCTAGAGATTGGTGGGAGTCGGTTAGTGACTCTCTGGGAGCCTCGGCTGTTGAGGCTATGACCTGGTCAGACTTTATGACCAGATTTAGGGTGGAGTTTGCACCAGCTGTGGAGATTCAGTAACTGGCCAGGGAGTTCTTGGACATGAGACAGATTATGGAAACTGTGGTGGAGATCACCTCCAAGTTCCGGGAGAGGGAATTGTTGGTGCCTCAGTATGTGGGTGATGAGGACATGAAGAGGACCCACTACCATGACATGCTACGAGCTGACATTCGGGAGCATATCAGTTTCTCCGCTTGCCATACCCTGGATTGCATGATTGCTAGGGCTAGGAAGAGGGAGATTGATCTGGAGCACATCCGGAAGAGGAAGGCAGCAGAGGGACTGACGATGGGGGCTTCGGGGAAGAAGCCCAAGGGATCCAATGGTAGGCCAAAAGGCCAGTCACGGTGGGACCGCTGTGGGAAATGCGGTCGGTCACACGAGGGAGCTTGTCGCACTGGGTCGGGTTCAAGCAACTACAAGTGTAGCAAGGTTGGGCATTTTGGCAAAGATGGTGCTGTCCCTACTCCTACAACTCAGATATCTAACCTGATTTGCTTTCATTGCAATCAGAAGGGCCATAAAAAGCCCAATTACCTAGATTGATAGCAGCATTAGCGGCGCCGGCGGTGGCACCGACTCCAGCGATAGCACGAGTTGTGGATGGCCGAAAGGCCAAGTTGGAGGCTCTAGTGGTTCGGAGCCGAGCATTTCAGCTGACAGCCGAGGAGGCACGCAATGCTTCCGATGTGGTGATGGGTATGATTTCTTATTTTATGCTTTTATGTTATGTCGCTGTGATTTTGATATTTTATGTGCCTTGCTTAGGATTGTTCCAAGTGAATAGTATCCCAGTTCAGGTGTTGCTTGATTCGAGTGCCACTCAATCATTTGTCACTCTTGAGCTTAGCAAGAAGTTTTTGGAGTCTTCTGGCATGTTGGATTGCCCTCTAGAGGTCAAGATTAGGGACGACAGGTCGGTACGAGCGTCAGAGGTCTTCTAGGATTGTGTTTTGAGGCTGTTTGAGGAACGTTACCTGGTGGACTTGGTTCCCATACCTTTGTGGGGGAACAAGGTCATTATTGGTATGGACTGGCTGAGCCCCAATGGAGTAGTGATCGACTGCGCGCAGCTGTCAGTGCGGATTAGGACCCCTAGTGGGTGAGACATGGTGGTTTAGGGCGAAAGGCCACAATGAGGACCAACTTTATGTTCAGCAGCGAGGGCTAGGCGCTACCTTTAACAGGGTTGCGCAGGTTATGTTGCATACGTTACGAAAACCCGGGAGGCGGGTAGGGTAACGGTGGGTGATGTGCCCGTAGTACGGGAGTTTGAGGATATATTCCCCGAGGAGTTTCCTAGGGTACCTCCAGAGAGGCATATGAAATTCAGAATCGACCTGGTCCCTGGTGCGGCTCTGATAGCCAAGGCACCATATTGCTTGGCTCCTCCTGAGATGCAGGAGTTATCTACATAGTCGTAGGAGCAGTTAGACAAGGGATTCATTAGACCGATCAGTTCACCCTGGGGAGCCCCGATTTTGTTTGTGAAGAAGAAGGACGGGTCGCATCAGGTGTGTATAGATTATCAGGAGCTGAATAAGGTAACGGTGAAGAACCGTGACCCACTCCCGAGGATTGATGACCTTTTTGACCAGTTAGAGGGAGCATCTTGGTTCTCTAAGATTGATCTACGCTCAGGATATCATCAGATGAGGGTCAGAGAGGAGGACGTACAGAAGATGGCGTTCCGGACACTACAAGTTCGAGTTCGTGGTGATGCCTTTCGGGTTCACCAATGGTCCCCCCGCGTTCATGGATCTCATGAATTGCGTGTACAGACCGATGTTGGATTGGTCTGTGATAGTCTTCATCGATGACATCTTGGTCTATTCCAAGACATAGAAGGAGCATGAGGACCATCTGCGAGAGGTTCTGGAGACTTTGAGAAGGGAGAACTTGTATGCTAAGTTCTCCAAGTGTGAGTTCTTGTTGCGTGAGGTGCAATTTCTTGGGCACCTTGTCAACCAAAACGGGATTTCGGTAGATCTGGCCAAAGTGGAGTCCGTGATGAGATGGGAGGTTCCGAGGT
The DNA here is from genome assembly GCF_052625555.1 of Lactuca saligna. Lineage (NCBI taxonomy): Eukaryota > Viridiplantae > Streptophyta > Magnoliopsida > Asterales > Asteraceae > Lactuca > Lactuca saligna. Next base: position 128,397,047 of record NC_136421.1, read on the forward strand.
CCCCATATGAGATTCGGAGTTTCCTAGGATTTGCCGTCTACTATCAGAGATTCATCCAGGATTTCTCGAAGGTACTCGTACCCTTGACCAGGATAACGAGGAAGGTCGTGGTCTTTCGTTGGGGGACTGAGTAGAGGCTGCATTCAAGACATTGAGGCAGAGATTGTGCGAGGCACCAATCTTAGCCCTGCCAGAGGGCATGGAGGATTTCATCGTGTACTGTGATGTGTCCATCTCGAATTTGGGCGCAGTATTGATGCAGAGAGGGCATGTCATTGCTTACGCTTCGAGGCAGCTGAAGCCTCACGAGGCGAATTACCCGACGAATGATTTGGAGTTGGGGGTTGTTGTCTTCTCCCTCATGATTTGGTGTCATTACCTTTATGGGGTTCGTTGTACGATTTACACGGACCAAAAGAGCCTGAGGTATCTCATGGACTAGCCAAATCTTAATATAAGGCAGCGTCGGTGGCTTGATGTGGTAAAGGATTACGATTGCGAGATCGTTTACCATCCGGGGAAGGCCAAAGTGGTGGTCGACACGTTCAGCTGCAAGGCAGCGCTGATTAGGGATGTCTTTCTGAGGATAACAATGGTGAATCCGCTGTTGGAGCAGATTCGGGAGGCCCAATAGGAGGCCATGAAGGAGGAACATCGGAAGAGTGAGCGAATTGTGGGATAGGTTTCCTCTTTTGACTATGACAGCCGAGGATTATTGACACTAAACCGTAGGGTGTGGGTGTCGTACTCCGGGGGTGTGCGCCAGGTTCTGATGGAGGAGGCGAACAAATCTCGATTCTCCATTCATCCCAGGGTGACAAAGTTGTATAGGGATCTTCGCCTGGACTATTGGTGGCCCTGCATGAAACGAGATGTAGCATGGTACATGGAGTGGTGCTTGACCTACAGGAAGATGAAGGCGAGCACCAGAGGCCACACGGCAAGATGCAGCTGTTGGACATTCCGTTGTGGAAATAGGAGGACATTACGATGGATTCTATCACAAAGCTTCCTAGGACCGCGCAAGGGGTGGATTCGATTTGGGTCATCGTCGATCGATTCACCAAGAGCGCTCATTTTATTCCGATTCTGTAACATCCAGATTTTACCAGGTATCTTGTAAATCTAATTTTGTCATATTGTGGGAGGGACTCGGCGAGTTGGAGCTCAGACTCGCCGAGTAGAGACGCGGAATTGAACATTGGTGCGCGCCTGGACTCGGCGAGTCCAGGATATGGACTCGACGAGTCTGCGCTGTATAATGAAACCCTAGATCTCCGGGTTTGAGGCCTATTTAAAGGGCCTTATGGCCGTCATTTGTGCTCACCCAACCCTCAGTGAGTGACCCTTGTGTTCTTGAGCTATTTGTGAAGAGAAAGGAGCCATTCTTGATCTTGTATGTGTTATTTAGCAAGAAGAAGGAGACCCTAGGCAAGAGGAAGCAAAGAACGTTGCTATTTCATGGATTTGGAGCTTAGATCATCACTCTAGAGGTATTATCTCGGACCATTTTCTGTTTAGTGAAGCATGATGCAATTTAGGGCTTGTGGTGGTCATTTATGGGATGATTTGATGCCCATTGGTTCCCTCTTTGAGTTGAGGCCATGGATCTGGATCCATAGAGGTCCAGAGACCCTCACTCATCAAGCTTTATGAGTGACAATAGAGTCTTTGACCTTGTGTTGTAGTATTTGAGTCATAAACATCATATATGGTCATATAGAGGTTGTATGTGCATCAAGATTGTAACTTTACGTGCTAAATGAGCTTGGAGGGACTGGATCTATGGATTAATGAACTGGATCTGACCTTTAGAGCAAGATTGAGTCAGTGCATGGCATGGACTCGCCGAGTCCGAAGAACAGACTCGGCGAGTAGCATGAATGTTGCCCGACCACACTGTGAGTGGCCTCGCCGAGTTGGGAAAGGTGGACTCAGTGAGTCAAGGGGGAGTCAGAATGGACAGGTGGACTGAGTCTAACTGGACTCGCCGAGTCGCCTGGGTACTCGCCGAGTCCGGTCAAAGTTGACCGTTGACCGTTGACCAGCGTTGACCTAGATTGACTTGTTATAGTGTGGTCAACCCTAGTTGGGAAAGTGTTAATTAGAGGTGTATTGTGCTATAGGGGGACGACAGCTCGACAGGTCGAGTGATTAGCGATTTCAGGTTTACGATTTACCGAGACACGCGAGGTGAGTCTTCTCACTATACTTTACCTTGAGTAGGTAACCAGAGTTATGTGATAGAGTATTTGTATGCTATGTATGTTATGTGTTGTACTGCATTACTTCTATGTGTTTGATGTTGTGCATGTTTACAGAGTTAGAACCGGAAGGTTCACAGAGTTAGAACCTGAGGGTTCACAGAGTTTGGGTGCACGGACCCACAGAGTTATAGCCTCGAGTGGCTAATATGTGTTATATGTAGTATTTTGGGGAACTCACTAAGCCTTGTGCTTACAGTGTTGATGTTATTGTTTCAGGTACTAGTGACGACCGCGGGAAGGCGCCGGCTTGATCCGTACACACACACATTCGGAGCTTGATATCATGATCTTGGGATTTTGTATTGTCTTGTTTGGATAATTAAAATGGTTGTTTAATGAATATCAATGGAATTATGTTTTATAAAAATTGAAAAAATTTGTTTTGAAAAGTTTCGGTGTTACAAATTGGTATCAGAGCCTTGGTTTGAGGGATTCGGGTACACCTTCGGGGGTATTTGAACTCAAACTGAGGAATTGAAGAGATATTTCAAAATAAAACCAAAGTTTTCTAAGAGTAAAAGATTTTCCAGGAAGAAACGTGTGTACGATCAGCCAGCGCCCGAACGGTGAATTCCCAAAATACCTTTATATTATGTGATAATTATTATTAATGTGATGTATTTGCATGCTAGAGTAGGCTAGGTATTGCTAATAGGACTAGAGTGGCCTGTTTTGTGATGCCTTAGCCTAGGGAGGGGTGAGCTGCTATGAGATGCTCAGAGTAATTAGGTAGCAGCTAGGACTTTGTGTGAGACCTGTTACAGAGTGGTATAATAGAGTATTTGGGGATTGGGATCCGAAGAGGAAGATTTGGGGTGTGTACTGAGATGGTGCGGACAGTAGTATTGGGCCTGTACTACTGAAAGCACCGGTGCGGTACACAGTCCAAATAAGAATCTTGGGATACCAAGAATCAAGGAGGGGTGGATTGTCGAATGTAAGAGTGTTCGAGTAAATTCTAATTATCGCATGTTGTATTTCAGAGGTTGATCATGGTGAGGACACGTCACATGCCGGAGGATGCCGGAACTAGCGATGAGCAGATTCGACAGATCATTCATGAGGAGGTGGCTGTGGTCATCAGAGCTGAGTTACCAGAGATGTTCAGGTCCATTAAGACCGCGTTGATTGAGACATTTGACGAGCGCTATGCCGCTCTTTCTGAGGCTGCGGTTGCCGCGGCTACCACAGCGATTGCTGCGGCAAGACCCCAGGGAGGTGATGCGACATTGTTTAGGGAGTTCAGCAACACCAAGCCACCAGAGTTTGATGGTACGCAGGATCCGGTGGCAGCTATGAGGTGGATATCTGATATGGAGGGATGCTTCTTCACTTGCTCGTCCCCTGAGCATTTGAAGGTTCGGTTCGCGCTGAACCAGCTTCGCTTGGGAGCGAAGGACTGGTGGAAGTTTGTGACGGCACACTTCACACCGGCTGAGCTTTCGGCAGTGACCTGGGAGAGGTTCACTACCATGTTCCGAGATGAGTACGTTCCTCAGGTGGAGAGGGAACGTCTGACACAGGAGTTTCTGACCCTCAAGCAGGGTACCGAGTCAGTCACAGCTATTACGAGGATGTTTCATGAGAGGGCGATGTTCTACCCTGAGCACGTGTCCACCGAGCAGGCACGTATGAGCTGTTACCTGAGCATTCTGAGACGGGATATTCGGGTGTTCGCTGCGAACTCCTCGTATCGGACATTTGCCGAGCTTCAGGCAAATGCTCGGAAGAGGGAGATTGAGCTTGAGACTCAGGCCAGGGAGGAGGCGGAGTCTCTGGGGAGGGATCGGCGGCCGACACAGTCCCAGCCGGCAGCCAAGCGGGCCAAGCCCGCTGATCCCCGACCCGGGAGCCAGAAGGGCCGCACTTGTGGAAAGTGCGGCAAGGGTCACGATGGAGTCTGTCGAGCGGGGTCTTGCTACAAATGTGGCAAGGAGGGGCATATGGCCAAGGACTGCCCCAAGGGGTTTACAGTGTGCTTCCACTGTAACCAGACCGGACACCGGAAGGCAGAGTGTCCGCTGCTGCGCGGAGCATCTCAGGGGTCTGCTCCCGCCGCCATCAGAGCTACTGCTACAGAGAGTCGGCCCGTGAAGGCCGAGGCACCGAGGGCTCGGGGGAGAGCCTTTCAGCTGATTGCTGAAGAGGTCCGCGCTGCACCCGACGTTGTGGCTGGTACGCTTTCTTTTTATTAGTTATTTATGGTGTCGAGATATTATGCTTATATTATGCTATGCATAGGTACCTTCCTTGTGAATTCTGTACCTGCTTTAGTGTTATTTGACTCGGGTGCGAGTCGATCTTTTGTATCTTTGACATTTGGCCAGCATATCAGTGTTAGTCGTGGGGCACTGAGTCGGCCCCTGCGGGTTTCCATAGCCGCCGACAGAGTGATTTGTGCCACGGAGGTCCTTCGGGGATGTGTATTGGAGATTTTTGGGGTTGAGTTCCCGATCGACCTGATTCCTATTGCGATGGGTGATGTCTGTGTTATAGTGGGCATGGACTGGTTGAGCTGATTCGGCGCGGTTATCGATTGCGAGCGTCAGCTGGTGACTATACGAGATCCTAGTGGGGGAGTTCTTTCGGTTTACGGCGAGGGTACACGTTCTGGATCAGCCTTTTGTTCGGCTGCTAGGGCGAGGCAGTGTTTACAGCAGGGCTGTAAGGGTTTTGTGGCATATGTGATGGATACGCGAGTGATCTCCGAGAGACCGAGTTCGGTGGATGAAGTTCCGGTGGTGCGTGAGTTTCCAGATGTATTTCCCGAAGAATTACCAGGTGTGCCTCCCGTGAGGCAAGTGGAGTTTGGTATCGATTTGGTTCCGGGAGCCGCGCCTATCGCTAAGGTGCCGTATCACCTTGCGCCTCCAGAAATGCAAGAGTTATCCTTGCAACTTCAGGAGTTGCTGGGGAAGGGGTTTATTCGGCCGAGTAGCTCGCCGTGGGGAGAACCCATCCTGTTTGTGAAGAAGAAAGATGGCTCGCATCGCATGTGCATTGATTATCGGGAACTGAATAAGTTGACGGTCAAGAACCGTTACCCGTTGCCGAGGATCGACGATTTATTCGATCAGTTACAGGGAGCATCTTGGTTCTCCAAGATTGATTTGAGGTCGGGCTATCATCAGGTGAGAGTACGGGACGAGGACGTCCAGAAGACAGCATTCAGGACGCGTTATGGGCATTATGAGTTTGTGGTGATGCCTTTTGGGCTCACCAATGCCCCGGCTGTGTTCATGGACCTCATGAACAGGGTATGTCAGCCGATGTTGGATCGGTCGGTGATTGTGTTCATTGATGATATTCTGGTATATTCGAGATCTAGAGAGCAGCACGAGGAGCATTTGAGGGAGGTTCTTGGAGTTTTGAGATCGGAGAAACTTTATGCAAAGTTTTCCAAGTGCGATTTTTGGTTGCGGGAGGTCCAGTTTCTGGGACATCTCGTTAACCAGAAGGGGATATTGGTCGATCCGGCCAAGGTTGACGCAGTGATGAGGTGGGAGGTGCCAAGGTCACCTTCTGAGATCCGGAGTTTCCTTGGGTTGGCAGGGTATTATCGGAGGTTTATTAAGGATTTCTCCAAGATTGCGGTTCCACTCACCAGATTGACCCGGAAGGGTGTTACATTTCTATGGGGTCCCGAGCAGCAGACCTCCTTTGAGACGCTTCGCCAGAGGTTGTGTGAAGCTCCGGTATTAGCTTTTTCGGAAGGGATGGAGGGTTTTGTGGTATTCTGTGATGCATCGATTTTAGGACTGGGAGCGGTACTGATGCAGAAGGGACATGTGATAGCATATGCATCGAGGCAGTTGAAGCCTCACGAGACGAGGTACCCCACACATGATCTGGAGTTGGGGGCAGTGGTGTTCACCCTCAAGATTTGGCGGCACTACTTGTATGGGGTTCGTTGTACGATTTACACGGACCATAAGAGCTTGAAGTACCTGATGGATCAGCCTAACCTAAACATGCGGCAAAGAAGGTGGTTAGATGTGGTCAAGGATTATGATTGCGAGATTTTGTACCACCCGGGCAAGGCTAATGTGGTAGCCGACGCATTGAGCCGTAGGGCGGAGAGTGCTCCACTGCGAAACGTATGTTTGCGACTGACTGTGATAGCTCCAGTTCTGGACACCATTCGTGGGGCACAGGCCGAGGCTGTGCATCCGGAGATGCAGAAGAGAGAGCGGGTCGTTGGGTTGGTTTCGGAGTTCGTATCGGATAGTCGAGGCCTTATGACTTATCAGGGCCGGATCTGGGTACCGTTTGTAGGCGGTACACGTGCTACATTGATGGAGGAGGCTCATAGATCGAAATTTTTGATCCATCCCGGGGCTACAAAGATGTATTTGGACCTAAGGAAGGAGTATTGGTGGCCTTGTATGAAGAGGGATGCCGCATGGTTTGTCGAGAGGTGTTTGACCTGTCGAAGGGTAAAGGCCGAACACCAGAGACCGCATGGCAAGTTGCAGCCATTGGAGGTTCCCGAATGGAAGTGGGAACAGATCACTATGGATTTCATCACCAAATTGCCGAGGACTGCCAGAGGAGTCGATGCAATTTGGGTGATTGTGGATAGGTTGACGAAGAGCTCTCACTTTCTTGCCATCAGTGAGAGTTCTTCGGCGGAGAAGTTGGCGGAGATTTATGTGAGGGAGGTTGTTTCTCGGCATGGGGTGCCGATCTCGATCGTTTCAGACCGCGATGTGCGTTTCACTTCCCGCTTCTAGAAGAAATTTCATGAGGAGTTGGGTGCTAAGCTGCATTTTAGACCGCATACCACCCCCAGACCGACGGCTAGAGTGAGCGGACGATTCAGACACTTGAGGACATGCTTCGGTCATGTGTATTGGACTTTGGGGGTAGTTGGGATACGTATTTGCCTTTGGCGGAGTTTTCCTACAATAACAGCCATCATTCGAGCATCGGTATGCCGCCCTTTGAGTTGTTGTATGGTAGGAGGTGTCGGACTCCCATATGTTGGGGAGAGGTTGGGCAAAGGGTAATGGGCAGTACAGAGATCGTGAATCAGACGACAGAGCAGATACAGCTGGTCAGACAGAGGTTATTGACCGCTCAGAGCCGACAAAAGAGTTACGCGGATAGACGCCGGTCCGAGCTGGAATTTCAGGTCGGTGACTTTGTTCTCCTGAAGGTTTCTCCTTGGAAAGGAGTGATCCGGTTCAGGAAGAGCGGAAAATTGGGGCCCCGATTTATAGGTCCGTTTCATGTGATCGAAAGGGTAGGCCGGGTAGCCTATCGGCTGGAGTTACCAGCAGAGTTGGGGCAGATTCACAACACTTTTCATGTATCGCAGTTGAGGAAATGTATAGCCGACGAGTCGGCAGTGGTTCCATTAGAGGATATTCAGGTAGATGCAAGCCTGAATTATGCTGAGAGACCAGTGGCTATTAGGGATCGGAAGATCAAGATTTTGAGGAACAAGGAGGTACCTCTGGTATTGGTACAGTGGCAACATCGGAAGGGATCAGAAATGACCTGGGAGACGAAGGGTATGATGCGGGAGCAGCATCCGGAGCTATTTTAGAGCGAGACTTCGAGGGCGAAGTCTAGTTCTAGTGGGGGAGAGTTGTAACATCCGGATTTTACCAGGTATCTTGTAAATCTAATTTTGTCATATTGTGAGAGGGACTCGACGAGTTGGAGCTCAGACTCGCCGACTAGAGACGCGGAATTGAACATTGGTGCGCGCCTGGACTCGGCGAGTCCAGGATATGGACTCGGTGAGTCTGCGCTGTGTAATGAAACCCTAAATCTCCGGGTTTGAGGCCTATTTAAAGGGCCTTATGGCTGTCATTTGTGCTCACCCAACCCTCAGTGAGTGACCCTTGTGTTCTTGAGCTATTTGTGAAGAGAAAGGAGCCATTCTTGATCTTGTGTGTGTTATTTAGCAAGAAGAAGGAGACCCTAGGCAAGAGGAAGCAAAGGAGGTTGCTATTTCGTGGATTTGGAGCTTAGATCATCACTCTAGAGGTATTATCTCGGACCATTTTCTGTTTAGTGAAGCATGATGCAATTTAGGGCTTGTGGTGGTCATTTATGGGATGATTTGATGCCCATTGGTTCCCTCTTTGAGTTGAGGCCATGGATCTGGATCCATAGAGGTCCAGAGAGCCTCACTCATCAAGCTTTATGAGTGACAATAGAGTCTTTGACCTTGTGTTGTAGTATTTGAGTCATAAACATCATATATGGTCATATAGAGGTTGTATGTGCATCAAGATTGTAACTTTACGTGCTAAATGAGCTTGGAGGGACTGGATCTATGGATTAATGAACTGGATCTGACCTTTAGAGCAAGATTGAGTCAGTGCATGGCATGGACTCGCCGAGTCCGAAGAACAGACTCGGCGAGTAGCATGAATGTTGCCCGACCACACTGTGAGTGGCCTCGCCGAGTTGGGAAAGGTGGACTCAGTGAGTCAAGGGGGAGTCAGAATGGACAGGTGGACTGAGTCTAACTGGACTCGCCGAGTCGCCTGGGTACTCGCCGAGTCCGGTCAAAGTTGACCGTTGACCGTTGACCAGCGTTGACCTAGATTGACTTGTTATAGTGTCGTCAACCCTAGTTGGGAAAGTGTTAATTAGAGGTGTATTGTGCTATAGGGGGACGAGAGCTCGACAGGTCGAGTGATTAGCGATTTCAGGTTTACGATTTACCGAGACAAATGAGGTGAGTCTTCTCACTATACTTTACCTTGAGTAGGTAACCAGAGTTATGTGATAGAGTATTTGTATGCTATGTATGTTATGTGTTGTACTGCATTACTTCTATGTGTTTGATGCTGTGCATGTTTACAGAGTTAGAACCGGAAGGTTCACAGAGTTAGAACCTGAGGGTTCACAGAGTTTGGGTGCACGGACCCACAGAGTTATAGCCTCGAGTGGCTAATATGTGTTATATGTAGTATTTTGGGGAACTCACTAAGCCTTGTGCTTACAGTGTTGATGTTGTTGTTTCAGGTACTAGTTGCGACCGCGGGAAGGCGCCGGCTTGATCCGTACACACACACATTCGGAGCTTGATATCATGATCTTGGGATTTTGTATTGTCTTGTTTGGATAATTAAAATGGTTGTTTAATGAATATCAATGGAATTATGTTTTATAAAAATTCAAAAAATTTGTTTTGAAAATTTTCGGTGTTATAGATTCAGGAGAGCATCTCGGCCGAGAAGCTGGCCGATATCTATATTAGGGAGGTGGTGGCATGGCACGGGGTTCCAGTGTCGGTGATTTCACACAGAGGTGTGCAGTTCACTTCCAGGTTGTGGAAAAAGTTTCACGATGAGCTGGGTACTCATCTGCATTTTAGCACCGCATTTCACCCTAAGACGGATGGTCAGAGCGAGCGGACCGTCCAGACTCTGGAGGATATGCTGTGAGCATGCGTGTTAGACTTCGGAGGTAGTTGGGATACCTACCTCCCTTTGGTGGAGTTCGCCTATAATAAAAGTTATCACGTGAGTGTTGATCGTCCTCCCTTCGAGATGTTGTACGGGAGGAAGTGTAGGACCTCGATATGATGGAACGAGGTTGGCCAGAGGGTAATGGGGAGCACCGAAGTAGTGCTCAAGATGACAAAGAGGATCCAGCAGGTCCGGAGTAGGCTTCAGACTGCTAAGAGTTGGCAAAAAGGTTATGCCGATAAGCGCCGCTCAGACCTGGAGTTCTAGGTCGGTGATATGGTTCTCCTGAAGGTGTCACCATGGAAGGGCGCTATCCGATTCTGGAAACGGGGCATGTTGGGACCCATGTACATTGGACCGTTTAGGGTTATAGCTCGGGTGGGCAAGGTGGCATATATGCTAGATCTGCTAGCCGAACTAAGTCAGATCCACAACACTTTCCACGTTTCCCTGCTGCAAAAGTGCTTGGTGGACGACTCGACAGTGGTACCCTTGGAGGACATTTAGGTTGATGGCAGCCTGAACTACATTGAGCGACGTGTAGCGATCCTCGATCGGAAGTCGAAGAATCTGAGGAACAAGAGAGTGGAACTCGTGAAGGTGCAATGGAAGCACCGGAAGGGCTTGGAATGGACTTGGGAGTCGGTGGCCGAGATGATGGAGCACTACCTAGAGTTGTTTCAGGAACGAGCAGCAGACTTCGAGGACGAAGTCTAAAATAAGTGGGGGAGATTTGTAGCACCTGGTTCTTGGTATGTATTTCTTTTTATTTTTATCTAAGTATTTTGCATTTTTTTACCTTGGACTCGGCAAGTTGAAGGACCAACTTGCCGAGTAGAAGTGGGATGGGACGCGAGGTTTAAGCAATGGACTCGATGTGTTGGGTCCAAGACTCGACGAGTAGATCCTGTCTGGACAATAACCCTAATCCAAGGGTTTGCACCCTATTTAAACAATTTTATGTTGGCCACAACGTCCCTTATGCTCCAAGAACACCTCTCATTGAAACCCTAGCGGTTATTGAAACAATCTAAGCCTTGTTGGTGGATTTTGGTGCTTGTGGTCTTAAGAAGGAAGGAGAAAAGCTTGAGGAAGCATGTAGAGACCAAGGGAACCTGATTTTGTACACCTTCTACAGTTCATTGAAGGTAAAAAGCTGTAACCTTGCTCTTTCATTTGTTAGATCCCTCTTTTGGGATATTTAGGGCTTTTATAAGCCATTTTTGATGACCAACCATGATTGCAAACATGGTTGGGGGTTGCAGCTTGTAAATCAAGTCATTAAAGGGGTAACTAGGCATATTTGGGGTACTTTTGCACCAATGAAAAGTCCCATGCATCATAGGAGCTTGTTTTATGTCTTTTTGAGCTCAAAGTCCCATGCAAGCACGTAAAGTTTGTAACTTTATGTGCTAGATCGATTGTAGAAGATTGAATATATCTTTTGATCAAAGGTTGTACATCATAAATCGATGAATTAGAGTGTGGACGTGACCGACTTGGCGAGTCCATTCTTGGGACTCAACGAGTTCGAGGCTTTGAGTCCCATATCTGTTGAGGGTCAAAGGAACCCAGTTGAGTGTTAGAAAGGTTGTAACCGGACAAAAAGAGTTACCCAATGCATTGGATGTGATTTTAGACCTGGAGTTCATGGGACTTGACGAGTACTAGAACAGTCTCAGGGAGTCCAAGGAAATCTTCTTAAGATTGAAGAGGAACTCGACAAGTTGTTCATACAACTCGGTGAGTCGAGGGCAGGACTTGTTCATCTGATGAAGGTGGACTCGACGAGTGTTTATACAACTCGGCGAGTTAGATGAGTTTTATGCGATGTTTATATGAGATAGGAACTCGTCGAGTCGATGCCAAACTCGACGAGTCCAGACGTGTATAAGGACTAGTAAAGGGTAAGGGACTCGGCGAGTTGACGGCCCAACTCGGCGAGTAGGGTCAACTTGAAGTTGACTTTGTCTGGACTTCGACTGACCCTGTTTAGGGTTGTACGTGTTGTGTGTTGACTTGAAGGTTGTCATGTAGGGATCGAGGAGCCGTAGGGAGTCGACTTGTGTGCCTAGAATAATTTAAACACTGCACGACATTGAGGTGAGTTACCTTACAGTAGGGGTGGGTCTAAGGCTACAATGTCGGCCCACCAAAAAGGGGTATTTAGAAGATAATGGTCTTTATGATAATTATCTTGGTCTGGTTATTTGTTGGTTATGAGATTTATCTGGATGATATGTTATGTGTATAGTAGGGATTAGTTTCCCTAACAGTGGTCCATAGGACCTAAGGGTAGGTCATTACCCGGATATGCCTGACCGTATGTTTATATCTGTTGATTGTATGCTAGTGGTAAGGGGTGAATATTCTCCAGTTACCGGTTGAAAGATACCAATGATGGATATCGGTTGAAAGATATCGATGTTGATTACTGGCTGAAAGATACCGATGATGGTTACCGGTTGAAAGATACCGATGAAGGTTACCGGTTGAAAAATACTGAGGAAGGTTACTGGTTGAAAGATACCGACGATATTGTATGGTATGTGGTATGATGGAAGAACTCACTAAACTTTGTGCTTACAGTTTTGGTTTTGGTTTCAGGTACCTCTTCGTCGAAGGGTAAGGAGCCGGCGGTGTAGCAGTGCATCACACACACGCACATGGTTTCCGCAAGGATTTTTTGGGACTGTACTCTGATTTTCATTACTTTTGACGTTATTGTTTGGGACACAACAATATGATTTTGTGATTTGTTTTTTATTTAACAATATTTTGGTAAAAATGTTTATGGAATTATTAATTCAAAAATGAAATTTTCGGGCTTGAATTATGGGATGTTACAAGTTGGTATCAGAGCCCTAGTTTGAGGGATTTGGACACACCCTCGGGGGTATCTAGACTCAAACCGAGGGACTAAAAGATTTTTATAAGGAAAATTGTTTTCTACAATCTTAATGGAAGGATTTTATGAAAGACGAAGTGTGTGATGCATGCGATCGGCCGGGCTCAAGTAGGTTCTCCCCAAGATACCCATACTTGCTATGTTATGTTATATGGTGTTGATTTAGAAAACTGCATGCTAAAATAGGACTAAGGATCTAGTAGGATGCCTTGTGTGCCTGATATATGGTTCTGAAAACTACATGCTAGTTAGGGCTAAAGGTCAAGTGAGGATGCCTTATATGCCTGTTGTATGAGCTATGTGCTAGGATTGTTTAGTCAGCAGTAGGATGGCCTGTGTAGGTTATGCTTGATTTTGGTTACCTAATGCACGAATGTTGCTTTCTTTGTGCTATGGGAGTTCTGGCCATCTTCAACTAGCTAATGAACGGATATGCAACAGTATTCGCAAGCTAGTTAGGAGGAGGTGGTGGGGACTCCTAGTGCAGCTGATGGCGGAGGGTAGGTCGGAGAGTGACCTACGGAAGCCTAGGATGAGTTCAATGGAAAGGGTATTGGTAAAAGGGACTTGGAGAAGTCAAATCAATCCTTAAGTAAAGTACGGGTAGATTTGGAAGGTAGAATGGGCCCGTAATACTGAAAGTAGAGGACCCGTACTCGAATCAAGGACGACCTAGATGGAACCTGGATGTAATGCCCGTGTTTCTAGGTTAACCATTAATTTAATGGTATAATAGTTAGGGTCAACACTTATAACCTACTTTGAAATAATAAATAGGAATTATTTGAATATTATGTGATTTTATGTGCCTTATACTTAATTATAAGATATAATAAGTTAAGAATAAAAATAAGCGCCAAATAAAAAAAATAATAAATAGTTCCAATATCTATGAAGAAAGTTTTAGTGGTCGGGACAAGGATTTCAGAGATATAAGGAACGCCGAAATCCGAGTTATAACGAAGAAGATATGACCTGTCGAAGTTTTGTGTCAAAACCGGCACGACACTGGGAAACGTAAAATTTAGTTTATGATAAACTACTTTTTATCCTTAGGGGTCTAACTGAAAGTTGTAGAGTACGTCTCCACCTACATGTGGATATAAAGAACGTCAATAACGGAGTTCGTATGCAAAAGTTATGGCATTCCGGAGATTTAGCTTTTAAAAACCCTAAACTAGCTAATTCACCATGTGAGTTTTATGACGCTCACGAAATTCTGTCATAATTCGGAATCTACAAGCTGCGAGAGGATAACATCCAATTCACGACGTCCCTTTTATGACGCTTACAACATTATGTCATAATACGGAATCTAGAAGCTGCGAGAGGATAAGATCCAACTCACGACGTGAGGTGTCATGGCCACCATCCGTCATGAGATTCACGACGTGAGTAAACCCCCTAGCTCCCAAAAGAATCCCCGAGGCTCTCAGTGTCCCGAGAAAAAGAGTCTTTCGGTTTCGAAACGCTGCTCTAAATAAAGCTCAGTTTTCTTTAAAATCTGCTGTAAGTGAGCTACGCTTACGCAATTTTTAATATAGCTTTCAAAAAATTATAGTAATGTTATTAGGTCCTTAAAATAATTATTTGGGCTATTATTATGAGTTATATTGAGTGTTACTTAACGCTTATATAATAATAATAATAATAATAATAATAATAATAATAATAATAATAATAATAGCTAGATTATTAATTAGTCACAGTTGACGTTAGACTAAACCCTAGTGGAATTGATACTAGGTTTTATCGAAGGAAAATTGTTTTGAGAGTATCGAAGCACTGTCCGAGTGCTGAGTCACCACCTACTCAATTGAGTGCATAGTTACTTTCATCTTACACATATATATGAAGTATTTAATATATTACGTGATATGTGTGCATATTATCTGTATACTTGCTATCTATGCTGGATGAATGTTTTTATACAAGTTTTAAATGATTTAAATTGTATATGTATTTTATATCTACAAAAATGTTAGGGTAAAAAAATGGGTAGATGTAATAAGATGATGTGTGATAAAATGATGAGAGGCCTTGATGTTGTTGTTGTTGATCCAGTCATCTAGCGAAGTATAGATGACGACCATGGACTCTTCTAGACAGTCCAGTGGAACGTTGGCAGTCTCGCAACCTATAGGTGTTGTGAATGATGTGTTCATCGGTGTACTCCATCCCCCACATGGTTGCCTGTACGAAATTTATTGCGAATGAACCCCCTTAGCAGTAGTGTCCATCCCGATGATAATCCTTAGGCTAGATCCCTTATAATAGATGATTAGGGACGTAAAGTGATGATAACGGGAATGTGTAATCGGGTTATTGTTGGTTGATGAAATTAATAAACTTATTTATTGCGGGTTGAAAACCCTATGTGCTCACCAGGCTCCCAAGCCTGACCCACTCAGTATTCTCATGTACAGGTAGTGGAAAGAGTGCACAGGAGTGATGATCTGAGGAGAGATCAATGGATTATAGGCTACTAGAATAAATAGATATCATAATGCCTATGTTGTTTATGTTTATGCTTTTGATCTGTATCAATAATGATATCCTAAGGTTTTAATATAATACATTTCTACGGAAATGCTTTGATAAATTCTTTTTTTTTTTATATTTTTTGGGAACAAATTCCGCATTATATTTCTTTAAAAATATACTCTAATTTTCAAATAAAGCATAAACAAATCGGTCTTTTCTGGCCGTGAATTTGGGGATGTCACACTGGAAACTTAGAAAGTGTGTGAGACCTCTAAAAGGTATATGTGACCCTGACAATCGTATGTTTATTTTCAGAATGGTGGTCACACAACATGGAGCAGGAGGTTCAGGATCTGTGTCAGGATCGGGCTCGGGTGTAAGATCCGAGCATGTGGCTGATGGGTTACGTGAGTTCATCGCATCTGAGATCACGAGGGGTATCCTTGTTGCAACATCAGTGATCTTCTGGTCGATCAAGGAAGGGATCATTGATCTGATAGAGGATCGCCTTAGGCGTTCAAGAGTGACATGGCGACCAGCCAGTCAGGCCCACGCACACTGTCCTTTAAGAACATCAGAGGGAGTGGTGCGCCAAATTTCCATGGGGGTGAAGGACCCTATTGCTACTAGGAGATGGATTGCAGACATCGAGTCTGTGCATCTAACGAGCTTCTGCTCGGAAGGGTTGAAGGTCCGTTTCGCTGCAGAGTGTTTGAGAGACAAGGTCAGAGATTGGTGGGAGTCGGTTGGTGACTCTCTGGGAGCCTCGGCTGTTGAGGCTATGACCTGGTCAGACTTTATGACCAGATTTAGGGCTGACTTTGTGCCAGCTGTGGAGATTCAACAACTGGCCACGGAGTTCTTGGATATGAGACAGACTATGGAGACTGTGGTGGAGATCACCGCCAAGTTCTGTGAGAGGGAATTGTTGGTGCCTCAGTATGCGGGTGATGAGGACATGAAGACGACCCGCTACCATCACATGCTACAAGCTCACACTTGGGAGCATGTCAGTTTCTCAACTTGCCCTACCCTGGATTGCATGATTGCCAGGGCTAGGAAGAGGGAGATTGATCTGGAGCACATCCGGAAGAGGAAGGCAGCAGAGGGGCTGACGATGGGGGCTTCGGGGAAGAAGCCAAAGGGATCTGATGGTAGGTCGAAAGTCCAGTTAGGCCGGGACCGTTGTGGGAAATGTGGTCAGTCACACGAGGGAGTTTATCGAACTGGGTCGGGTTCAGGATGCTACGAGTGTGGCAAGCTTGGGCATTTTGGCAGAGATTGTGTTGCCCCTACTCCTACGACTCAGATATCTAACCTGATTTGCTTTCATTGCAATCAGAAGGGCCATAAAAGCCCAATTACCTAGATTGATAGCAGCAGTAGCGGCGCCGGCGGTGGCACCGAGTCCAGCGACAACATGAGTTGTAGATGGCCGAAAGGCCAAGTTGGAGGCTCTAGTGGTTCGGAGCCGAGCATTTCAGCTGACAGCTGAGGAGGCACGCGATGCATCCGATGTGGTGATGGGTATGATTTCTTATTTTATGCTTTTATTTTATGTCACTGTGATTTTGATATATTATGTGCCTTGCTTCGGATCGTTCCATGTGAATGGTATCCCAGTTCAGGTGTTGTTTGATTCGGGTGCCACTCGATCATTTGTCACTCTTGATTGGTCTATCATAGTTGTTGGAACAAACAATTATCCACATTATATTATTGAGTTTTCATGTTAAATCTTACAACCATAGACCATCGTAAATATTTATACAGGTATGAGTTATTCCATGCATGAGTTATTCCGTATAGTTATCACTAATCAATAGTCCACAGTCTTCAGGTTGATTTTTTTATGTTTATGTTATGTTTTTCAATTCATCTAAAAACAAGATATAGTCTCATATCTACCATTCTAATAGTCAGTTTGATCAGGATCTAACTATTTCTAGACATTACTTGGTAATAATAATAATCTTGTTTTATTATTTGCAACAAATTAGTATCAGGCTGTCAATATAATTATATCACGACAAATTGATAATCAATTCACCGTATCGATCTTTTGTGTTATCATTGGACACTTAATCGTAAATATTAATTATTTGATTGTTAGTTTTCATATTGTTATGGACTTGATAATTAGTTCATAATATTAACTATCATATTATTTATTTGTCGATGAAATTACATGTCCCATATCGATTTTTTTTTGTACCCCCCTCCTCCTCCCATTCTCCCTATAAGTATAATAGTGTTTGTGTACCCATTATTATAGGATACATATAGTAGCACCTCATAAACAATTGCTAGAGTCCTATCTATATACGTCAGAGTCGAAATCTTATATAGTACGATAGCATTATGTCGTGTCCTACTCAACACGGTACCACATTTTTTGGATGAGAAGAAAAGTTGCAATTTTATCAATCTCATAATTTTTTGTATTCTTATTTATTTGAGTGCAATTTATGACAATCATAGTAATAATTTATCTTGTCATTATTCCATCATTAGGAATTGGACAAAAAAAATACTATTTCTATCTCACTGATACAAGTTTTATTGATGGTCTAATATACGCAAAATAAAGTATAATTGATCAAACGTCCGCAATTGCAGACAGAGCCTATGTGCATAAATTATTCACTTGTATAAAGCACTTCATTCACATTTACAGCTCCTCTTTAAAGCTAGCGCCACAAACTTTTTAAGCTAGCTCTAATATGCCGGGGCCTGTTTTTCTTGGTTTAATATTTTATAAAAGGGTCGATGACTATGGACCCATTACATTCTTTGAAATCAAGAGGGCCGCCTCAATTATAAAGATAGAAAGTAGAGATCACCAACTGATTAGAAAACGGTCCCTTGTACGACTTTCTGATCTATATCATATGGATCATCATGTGTGTGGGTCCTTAACAGAATAAAACTATTAAATTCAAAATATAATACCATATACCGGATAAAGAACGAGTTTTAAATTTTAAGCAAGCAATTTAATAATATATACTCAAATTATGATTGATAATAAGTATATTTAAAGCATACAACAAAAAAAAAGAAAATGACTCTGGAAGGTAATTAACTTTTACGTTTGTGTTTATTTGGTTCTTTTTTTTTTTTTTTTTTTTTTTTTTTGTATTCAATATATTATTAAACTTGTTGTTTGTGTTCATCATAACCCTTTTGACCGGCTTTTGACTTGTGATAGACGGTCAAAGGGTTATGGTGAACATAAACAAGTTCGATGGTATATTGAGTACAAAAAAAGGAAAGAGATCAAATGAGAACAAACTCAACAGTTGATTACCCTCCTGAGTCATTTTCCCCGAAAAGTTAAATGAAATTAAAGTTGCAAAATTATCAAAGACTGCAACCTTCTTTGGCTATAACGTATATGAAGAGCGTTTCAGAGGGATAACTTTGTTAAAACATGGTCTATGTTATGCTTACTGTGGTTAGCTGTCAACACCTCTCTTCAAAATGATATGATTGTGTATGAGAGGTATATTTTTATCATCATAAATGTTTACCTCAAGGTATATTATGGTGATGTGTCTGCAAAAGCAGCATGATATTGTACATATTGATGTTGTATCTCATCACATTAATTCAATTTTAAAGCTAAGTAAACTAGAAAAATCACAACACTTGTGATTCCACTCGTTTGTAGACTTGTCTAGAATCCATGATACGATAATTCATTCGATTGGAAATGTAAATGTAGTCATGAAATGTGCTTGCTTAGTCAAGATTCCCCTAATAAATATTAAAGTGTGTTACAAAGTTGTACATGTATGAATAATATTCTTTCGTGGCTTATGTTTTGAAGAGAAGCAAGAATGAATCTCATAAAGTCATTAATATCAGTAGGAGATGACGTGAGATTTGCTGTAAATGAGTAAAGGGAAAATGACTTAGAAGGGTAACCAACTGTTGAGTTTGTTTTCATTTGATCTCTTTCCTTTTTTGTACTCAATATACCATCGAACTTGTTATTTGTGTTCACCATAAACTTTTGACCGATTATCACAGGTCAAAAACCGATCAAAAAGGTTATGATGAACACAAACAATAAGTTCGATGGTATATTGAATAAAAAAAAAAAAAAATGATTAAATGAGTATAAACACAAAAGTTTCAACCATCATATTCAATTAAACTTATGTCCTTAGTTGGTACTTGCCCAACCAATAAAAAAAATTCTACTCTAAGTAGATATGTTTGAAAACAAGCTTTTAGATTTATTTTATTTTTTTCAAAAGCTCAAATAAAAAAATGGTTTTGTTTGGATGTATCACTTAAAACTTTTATTTTATAACAAAAAGTTTGATTCAAATAGTTTTCGAGACGTTGTAGAAAATTTTAAGTAGGTTTTATGTTTTATATGATATTATATGTAACATCTCAAAATTAATGGATGTTTAAAAATAATAAAAAGATAAATAAAGTTTATAAGATACTATACAACATTGTAAAAAATACAATTTGAATAAAAGGGTAAAACCATCATTATTTAACATGACCATCAAAGGAAACAACGGTGAATATTTTCTTTGTACGAAAAATAATTATTTAATGCAAAATGTAATGCAAAAAGATTCAAGTTTACAAGAAGACCCCCTATGACACTATAATGTGTTAGCTTATAATGTGTTAGCATATGCAGAACATACATTTGCACTATAATGGGTCAATGGATATGAAAGAACTATGTTTAATGGGATTGGTACATATGAAGGCCTAAGTTATACATTAATAGTTAGTTCATTCATTACCTTATAACTCTAGATTTAGGCATGGTATGTAGTATCTTTCTAAAAGAAAGTTGTGGTAGACATGACAATATATTCATACATAAAAAAAAAATAATAATAATAACTAACCCGAGTTCATATGAGCAACATCTAAACCTACAAAGTTGAAAGAAAAGTTATGCAAAGTTGTTAGGAAAAGATGGATGAACACCCATGCAAGTTCACGGGATAATAATGTCAAATTATGAAACATTCAGCCAAGAGTCAGTAAAGAAAAGTTGTATTGCTTGTGGCCAGATTTCTGTAAATATAAGAATCATGAATGTTGCACACTAGTGGAAGACGTTATGGCAAATGGAAGAAAAGTCACAAGTTGCTGAGGAAAATGGCCAAATGTTGGGCAGCGAGTAGCAACAACTCTTTCACTTAATTAGGTGTGTGAGGACACGTGAATAGGCCATATGGCCTGAAACTTTTACACCACATAGATATCTGATGTCTCTCTCCTCTATGTCTGGACATGTGGGTCGCAGTCATCTGAGTTTGTTTGACCAACAATTCAAGTTTTATCGAATCAGTTTTGTGGTATCTTCACCTAGAAACTCTCTTTAGAGTTACGAATGTGAGTCTTGGTGTGTTTAATGTGCATGGATGATTTTATAAAAAGAAAACCAACGTGCTTTTGGCATATAACTCAATAACTCAAGGCAAGAAGCAATTATCTTCCTTTTGTATGGATTTAATTTGGGAATTTTAGGATGAGACCATGCCCCATTAGCATTACAAACAAGTTATTACTTTTTATTAACCTCTTTTAGGGAATAATTACAATGATATGAATATGGTACAAGTCGTCAATGCATAACATGAAAAGCACAACTTGCTTAATCTTGAGTTATGAGGTCTTGAGTATAAATATGGGAGAATTAACAAGTCATTAGCAATAATTAGCATGTATATGGTTATGATTAATTGTAACATGAGGAAAAGTGCAAATATACATTCCTAGAAAATGGTTGATATTTCATAATGTAATCGAATTATTAAACTTGATGCAACACCCCGTTTTATGATATGTTATTATTTCTGTATTTTTAATTATTTTAATTTTATAAATATAGGAAACAATTTATAAACTTAGTAAGGGGGTTATTTATAGCAAAATGAGAGTTGGGGACTTAAATGGTCATTGAGATTGAAAAGAAGAAAGCGAGACACTTAGTCGAAGGCTATGTAAAAGAGAGGAAGTTTTTAAGGAACATTTCACAAGTTCTTGGTAAGCCATTATCTTACTCACACTTCTAATAATTGAAATCTGTATAACCTTTATGAACCAAATTTTATAGAGATTTTGACTTTTAGTCAACTATTAACCATAAAGGATAAAATGGTCATTAATGCGAATCTAGTGAGAATATGAAGTTGAGATTTCATGAAAATGGCCAAGAAAATGGTCAAGATAAGATTAAGTCACATAGATGAGATAAGATAAGTAAGTTCAAGAGAAAGAATGTATGAGAAGGTGCATTTTGGCCAAAATGATAAAAATGAGTATTTTATAATTAATAGATTAAGACCTATATTAAGTAAGTCGCAAATGACACCTGCTTATGGTTGCTATTTATATCGCCGATAGGCATAACTTTATAGTCTTTTTCACGATGTCCGATGAAATGTCGTGGTGATGAAATTTCAAGTCATATTACTCGGTTATAAGGAATCATTGTAACACTACCCACCAACCTTTATAATTTAAACTACCTAGAGAAGAATTCCTAAAAATTAATTAAAGTATGAAAAGAGAAGATACATAAACATATATGTATGAAAGGAATATATACATGATAAGTACCTAATAACTAATTTATTGTAACATACGTGTTTTGTAATGAATAAAATTCTAAAATACTATGTGAAATTTAGTGTTGAGTTTTAACATATGGTTTTTACTAGAAATAAAGTAAAAGTATGTTTAGAATCACTCAGAAAATATTGGAAGCCTTATTAGATTCCAATTAAAAGCCAAATAGTAAAAAATTTAGCGAAAATATAAAATTTTAAATAAGTAAAATTTTATTATTTGATGTTGTAGAGAATATTGTTAAAAACTTGTAGGCGAAAACCTCGTTAAAATCCGAGTTATAACGAAGAAGTTATGACGAACCGAAGATCTGCGACAAAACCGGTATGGCACCGAATGACATAAAAAGTGAGTTTTTGATAAACTACTTTTTAGCCTTAGTAATCCAAATGAAAGTTGTAGTATTCGTTAAACCGAGAAATTCGATAAAAAGAACGCCAAAATCTGACTTCGTATGAGGAAGTTATGATTTTTTGAAGTTTCAACTTAGCAATAGACAACTAAAAACTCGAATTATAGATCGAGCAATATTTGACCGATATATCCCAAACGAGAATCGAAGGTCTCGTCATTTCTGGTACAACGGTAAAAAGTCTGACGAAAACGGATGTCGGATGAAAAAGTTATGAATTTTTAACGGATTTTCCTGTCCCGGAGACGTGGCCAAATCCGAAGCAGGCGCATGTTCCTTTCCGATTCGTCAAGGCCGAGGTCTAGCAGGAGCGAGACACGTCTCGCCTACCAGCCTCATATCCGAACCATACTGACCGAGCCTCGCATGCACACCAGCTGTTCCGAGCCTCGCATCCGAGCCTCGCCTTTGCGCCACCTGCCCCTCGCTGCTAACACCACCGAGCTGCTTCGCTGCTTGCTTCCTTCCTAGCCAACTCCGAACCTCGGCCCTATATAAAGGGGGCTGCGAGACCTTCTGACTAGAATTCCAAATTTGACAATTTTAACCCCTCTTCCATATTTTTACTATTTTGACTTTTCCTGAAGCTCGGGTATCAATTTTAGCACCCGAAACACGCCCCGAGACCCCCGAGAAGCCCAAAAGTTTTATCTTTTCGGTTTTGAAGCCCTACCTTCGCAGAGCCTGGTTTTCAATTATGCTCCCGATTTTCAACATAGAAAGACATATTTAAAGCCGAAGTGCTGTCCAAATTACTATTTTAACCCCCGGTTAACTTAAGGTGAGTTCAATATATAGGAACAATTGTATGTTATGTGTTATATGCGCTATGTGCTTTTCAGTGTTATTATTCTGAGTTATTTTCTCGTGTTATTCGTTATGTTTATAGCAATTGTAATACCTTTGACCATGTAATCAGTGAAAGGACTTAGCTTCACATTGGTACTAGTACGTAGCCTCTGGCCATGTAGGGCATGTCTCTGTAACAGAATGAATTCTTTTCTATGGCATTGGCAAATGGTTAGACAGGACTATAAGCCTGAAATCTAACAAGATGTTAATCAGAAATTGCATGTCTTCTATGCCATTTTGGCTAAAGCTTTATTGATGTATATCAAGAATTGAAAAGTATATCTTTGAATAAAATCTTTGATTGATATGAATGCTTGTCACATGATCTCACATACATCTTGTTGTTCCTCTTTGCTTTTGCCACATTGAAGTATATATATGGCATAACATTATATTGTATCTATTTTTGAACTCACTAAACGTCACCGCTTACCCTATCAATGTTTAACAATTGCAGGTGATAAGTAACTAGTATGTTTACATACTATTGAAAGATGTAGAATAGTTTGTAATACTACTTTTGTACTACAGTTTATATTACAATATCTTGGGTAGTTATGTAATATATATAACACTTTGTAATAGAAGGTTTGTATCCAATAGTTTGTAAATCTTTTTTATCAATGTGAAATATTGCTTTTATGAATATGAAAATAGAATGTTTTGGAGTAATGATATTGTGAAGCACGAAAGTTTGGGTCTTTCAAAAATACGAAAGTTGTGGCCTTTCAACCATGGTATCAGAGCAGTAGTTTAAGTGAACTAAATTCCACGGATTGGTATTTAGACTTAAACGATAGGAAGTTAAATATATGAACTTAATCATTGTAAGTATAGGGATACAAACCATAGGAAATATATAAGTAAAAGTATTAGGTAATAGTAAACCCTAATATTCTAAAATACTATCTAACTCCGTATTTCAGATCGATGGCTGAACAAGTAAGTAGCCATACCCCTGATGTTGGTGGAGATCCTCAACCCGAGGAAGTGAATACTCCAGTATCTCCTCGTGAGGAGCGACTTTTAGGTAAACTTACTGGTGTTATTCGATACACTTTCGAAGGATACAAAAATAATGATGATAAAGGAAAAGAGAAAGTCACTGGAGAATCTTCAAGCAGAAAGGTGAAGCGTCCCTCGTTCAAAGATTTCAAGAGTAGTGGTGCTACGGAGTTTTCTGGTGTCCTTAATCCTATAATTGCTCTAACTTGGATTCAGAACACCGAGAAAGTATTTCGTGTTTCTCATGTGGATGATGAAGACGAGAAGCTTTAGTCTGGTGGGAAGCAATATATGAAGCTCTCGATGGATGTGACCAGGAGAACTTATCCTGGGAGTTGTTCAAGACTCGTGTGCTAGAGATGTATTGTCCTCTTGATATGAGGACACGATTAGAGAAGGAATTACTCGAGCTTAAACAAGGAGGAATGATTGTGAATAAGTATGAAACTCATTTTAATCGAAGAGCAAGATTTGCTACGAAGTATATTCCAACTGAAGACGAGAAAATTTAGTTATTCATGGAGGGACTACTATAAGAAATCCATGATTTCGTTGTCAACCGGGATGTTCTTGTTGGATTAGTGTCTAAGTCCATAACTATTTTGGTATGTACTTGATCCGATGGTGCATGGTCCTTTTGGTTTGCCTTCACCAAAGCAACTTGATTAGAGAAATAAATAAAGAGAGAGAGGTTATTATGATTTACTAATATGTTATAAGAATAATATATTAAAGGAGAAATTGTATTTGTTTAATTAATATTGGTCAATAATTAATTAGGAATTAATTTTGTGATCAAGTGTAATTAATTAAACTAGAGAGGCTGATTTGTAATTATGTGATAGTTACAAAATAAGGTAAGGATTATCTTAAATATAGGGTGAACAAATTTAAGGAGATAATGCCTTAGAATTCGATTAGGATAAGGGTTTCTAAGACTTATCTTATGGTTACTTGGTGGACAAGCAACTAGATAAGGATAATGACTAAAACTCTAATCTTTACACCTATATAAACCCCCTAAGGCTCATGAATTCGTCTAAGCCTTCCCAAGAAGTTCTAAGGACGAATTCCTACTTATCTCCTCTCTCTTTATACCTTCTCCATTTGCTCTTGGTGTTTGTAAGCCATTAGAGGAGTGACACTTATGACTCTAAGCCTTCCAAAGTCAATTCAAGGAGGAATTGGGATTGTTATTGCTACATAACAATCAAGGTAACATCTTAAACCTAATTATATGTTAATATCAATTTCCATATGCTAGAATTAGGGTTTATAGTCTTGGATTCAAAGCATGTACAATAGAGAAACCTAGATCCAAGCATTAGGGTTTGTATGAGCATATAGGATGTCTTATGACCAAAACCCATCAGTGGTATCAGAGCCTAGGATGGTTTCAATTGTATTGATGCATTGTATATCTAAAAAAAATCAATTTTTTGGTGTTCTAGAGGCTGGACTCGCCGAGTCCATAGCTGAACTCGCCGAGTCCAGGGTGACTCGACGAGTCCAGGCTTGACTCGACGAGTTAACTCGTCAGATAATGCTTATCTCGGGATTTCTTGCTGTTTTTGCATATGGATAGTTACCTTATCATGTTAGATCAATATTAATCCGATTATATGATATATTTGACTATATTTTCGATCTAAATGAAGATATTTATCAATTAATAAGATAATTGTTTCCTTATAAGATAATTGATTAATTATTTTGAGTAAATTGATAAATTGTTATGCAAGAAATCATTAAACAAATCAAATATGAATAATTATGTAATTAAATGTTAGTTTAGATTATTTGTTATTTGATCCTTGTTGTTATGAAAAGTTTAATATTTTACCATTTAGGTTTTATAGTTTAAATTTGAACCCAAAAGTTTTGTTGTTTTGAAATTTAAATTCTTAAAACCCTAATGTTTTGAAAAAGGTTTCAAAACATGCCCTGAAGTTTTGGAATTTAAAAGATGATTAAAAGTTAATTAGGAATGTTGAATTCTAAAACTCTAGTAATGTTTTGAAAAGTTCAAATACACCCTTATGGTTTTATTAATTAATTAAGGAGTATAATTAAAAGAGATTTAATAAATCCATAAAAGTTTAGGTTAACCATTTAATTGAATTAAAAGTGTAATTGTTAAAGTTAACCACATAGTATTTTAAAAGTGTAAAATGCACCCTATACTATATATATAACATTAAAAGTCTAACATTATATATATGTATGAGTAAAAGTCAGTCTTACCGTTAGTAGGCCTCATTCACGAAGCTGGTCTATAAGGAGTGTTTATGGAAATTGCCTATAAAATGGCGATTAAATGCGTATCCACTCTTACCCACCGCACTCTTGACTAGTGGAGGGTCGTTAGCCGAACGGGTAGGATAGGACGAAACCTTCCATTATAAGTATAATGAAATACAAAGTAACTAAATTTTTTTCAAATTCTCAATCTTAGTTACTTAGGCAAAAGTGAATTGATGCAATTCCATGAAATTACACTTTGTGCCCTTGCGAAGACGTTAATGGAGCGTGTGTGGTTAACCAGCACACTAAATGGCTCTAAGCAAAGGTAGCAAAGGGTGACTCAATGTTTGTCATAGTTCAGTGGAGCGTGTATGGTTTACCGGCACATCGAATAGGTGACTGTAACATGTGAGGGCACCATGTCGTTTGCATGGTTATTCACACCCGCTTTGTGATCCTCGGCATCCCAGTCACAAACAAGAGGGGCATATCAAGATTTAAACATGCCACTAAAAGTTCAATGAATCTCAAAGGATCTAGGAGTTTTCATAGATTTAAAACTTAAATTTCTTTTTCGTTTTTCGTGGTGGAAATTAGTGAATCGTCATTCACTTACCTTCAAATATTCTGCAATTAGGGTTATGGCATCCCTCTCCCGAGTTGTAGAATATTGTGTTGGGTCCTAGCCTTAGTATTTCATTTGGGTGATTTACTAAAGACTCAATCGATCAACTAACTTGAATTTGTTTTCTCCCGTTTTGTAGATGTCGAAGTTCGACAACTATGGTCTTCCCAAATCCCGTGGAACAAGCATTCCACATGAAGATGATATTCCACGATTCGATCGAGGAACAAGAAATCATGCTTCACTTCCTCCTCCTCCTCCAATTACTCTCCCTAACCCACAAGATTGTAAAATTGAAAGGTTCAATATCACTCAAGCCCTTTTGGAAAGTAAACATAAAGAAGGAAAGTCGGTGTGTGCACACGTCTTAGGGATGAAGTCACACATTGATAGGTTATGAATGATGGGATCCGTTGTCGGTGAAGAGATGGCTATTGATTGGGTTCTTCAGTCACTTCCTAACTCATATAGTGAGTTCGTAAGAGAGTACTATATGATGAACCGCGACGTGACCCTTATAGATCTCACCTATATGCTTATTGCGACTGAATCAGAAATGCTTTGACACAATAGAAAAGCAAAGTTGATTAGTGAATCTGCCTTTGAGACCTCTATGGATATAGACAATGGCAACGAAAGACATACTATGATTGAAAAGATTGATCATAAGAGAAAGGCGATGTCTGAAGTAGTTCCATGTCCTGTTCCAAAAAGAGTCAATTTGCTTTTATTGCCAAGAGAAGGGGCATTGGAGACGAAGCTGCCCTATTTACCTAAGAGATCTAAGAGATGGGAGAGTCGAAACGTATGGCTCTAATATAGGTAAAATCCATTAACTAACTCTTTTAAGCTTCTATTCTAGATTCTTAATACATAATGTGATAAGATTACCATTGATGTCTTGTAAGATCGAAGAAAAGAAAGGAAGCTTAAGGGAAGAAGTGAGCAGAATCTAACCGTGAAGGAATGGATTTTGATCACGTTTCTCGAAGATTAGATTCTTGAGCTACTACTTAGAGTTAGAATTAGATTGCTAAGAAAGATATATTAGCATAAGTTTTTCAATAAGTTGCATTGTGAAGGACAAATTTTTCCGCAATAAAATAAATTTTGATTTTAAATTTTATTTATTTATCCTTACAATGGCATGTAGGAAAAATTGATGTTAAAATTATTAGCAATAATGGATTTGTTTCTTATTGTGTTATGGAAAGTCAAGAATTTACCAAATAGGGAGAGTTTCTCATCGCCCAAGTTTCAATTGGACAGAAACTTGGAATCATGCAACTTGGTTGCACGATGAATGAGAAGTTTCATATTTTGGAAATTAGACTAATTCATTGACAAAGTGTCAAGTGAAGGACTAGGAGATCAAGTACACAAAGTTGCGTGTTGATCAAAGTCCACCATAAGAGTAACAAAGACATTCGTCATGATTTACTAAAGGTTTACTAAATATGATTAAGTGTAATTCTGAATTGATTGAAAATGTTTAAATCAATAGAAGAACGAATAAGAAGAGTCAAGTAGGCAGAAAGATAAAAGTTTCTCCATTCTAAGAAGAAGGGAGAGTACCTTTTATGCTTTATGATAGGTCTTAATGATTAAGAACCATATCTCAATTGATCCTCTAAGTAAGTCTTAGTACAATTCTATGTTTAAGAAGAGGAATCAAGGATTGAAGAAATGGTTAAATCAAGAAGTCTATCATACTTCGTTCCAATAACAAGTCTTAAAGTTAAGATTGTGACAATGAGTGAAAAGTATTAAAGGTTTATAACATTCATCAAATGTGGAAAGTTGTGATGTCTTGGATAAGACAAAGGCCAACTAGGACCAATTTATGAAGTGTTTTGATAAAAGCTACACTAACTCTTGAATATTTGGTTGTCAACAAATGTTTATTGACAAGAGAATGTTATATGTCAAGGAGTCAGTGGGAGTCTTAATGGTCTTAAAAGGTTTCAAGAACAAATCAAATAATCCTTATTGATCATCACTAACACACGAGTTGAGGTTTACAACCTATCATGTTGACAATATTTTGATTATGTGTTGTTCCAATTGAGTTAATTATGCATGTGAGTCCTATGAGTTCTCATCTTGAACTCATAAAAGTCAAGGCACCTTAATCAATGAAAGGTACATTGATAGGAAAAGGTGAGTTGCTTAACTACTTGGAAGACGTGGTGGGCAGCTGTGCTACCATAAGGCAAGAAATCAAGATTAAAAAAGGCTCGGTCCATATGAGTTTGAATTTGTCGTAAACCTTGGTTTTAACAAATTCACATGGATAGGAACACATACATCGTTTAAATCTAAGTGTCATAAGGTTTCCTCCTTCATGAAAATGATTGTGAGGAAATGCTTTCACTAAGAAAGATTAAAAAAAAAAGGATAGTGATTGTAAAATTGCATTCTCGAATTCGATCATGGTTACGGTATCCCTTTCCATAATTTGAATTGTGAGGTTTGGAAATTAGTCTTAATTGTTAAGACACACATATGAACTATCTAAAGGAAAAGGTGTATAAGTTCAAGAAGCCTTGATAAAAGATTATCAAAGCATTAAGTATTAGAAACATGGACTTAAGAAATTCAATAGGTATTGTTTTCTGAAAGTTAAGATGTTTATGAATACATGTCAAAGCTAGTGGGAGCATAAGTGGTATGTTTTACAATAATCATCATGATAGTAGGAGCATAAATGTTATGATTGTATGATTATTAAGGAACGTATTGCAAAGTTGGCAATATTAATTATAGAAAACAAGAGTTATACCTTGCAAAGTCGTAAGGGTTGTAAAGTTGTTTTACTATAATTAAGGGAGAGACTATTATGCTTCATTTTAAATCTAAAGGATTAGGTTGAGAAATGTTAATAAATTTAGTCAAAGGTACATAGTGTGTTCTTAAAATTTCGATTATGATTACGTCATTCCTTTTCACAATTCGAATTTTGAGAACATAGCTAATAAAACATTATGCGTCGTGTCCCATACGCTTCAGGTATAGGATCGATTGCAAATGATTTAATATTTGACCATTCTAAAATTTTCCAAATGTCTAGCGCATTTAGAGAGAAAAGGGACTAGAATTGGTTTTGACTGAAATAATTAAACAATTATCAAAGGACAATCCAAAGTTCGACGAGGATTGGTTGCTTGTGAGTAGTTGGAAGCATGGTATTGGATGGACCATATCGAAATTATTATGAATAGACAAGATTCTATTAAGAATAAGTTGTCATATGGAAAATATGGAAGTGTGTCCATATTGGGAATTGAATATTGAAAATCTATGTCTAGATTAGAAACTTTTATGCAAAAGGATGTTCAAAGGAATGTACTTTGAGTGTGAGAAATCATATCTAAGGAATTGTCTTGTAACAATCTCCGATAGAAGATTTTGTAACATCATTAGCAATAGTCTTTGTGACTTTGGTGTAGTGATATTACGAAAGGATCATTGCATAAAATGTTAGAATCTAACATATTCTATAAGTAGCAAGAATTTGATATTCTTTCACTTATGAAAAGGATTTGGAGTTGTGAAATGAGAATGATTGGAAATGTGTTCAATTGGTCTATTTCACAAAGTAAGAACCATAGGTGAACATTCTGTGCATGCTAGGAACATGGGATAAGTGTTGTAATTCAAGTAAGAAGTTGATTACCCGAAATGACAAATAATGAGTAATCGATATGGTGATAAATAAAAGGAGTTTTATTTATACTCAAAGGTTTGAGGCCATATGGGATTAGTATTATTCTTGTGTTTCACTTTGCATGGTTTGACTTCCAGAATAATTGAGTTTATTAAGAATAATCGAATTATTCAAACGGGCCACAGTCGTTCATATGTTGGAAGTAGATATGAATGAAGACTGTCGTGAATTGGTGTGTGGATTGTCTAAAAGAGTATTAGACATAAGCAAATGTTTGTTGCAACATTCATGAGTGCTTATGAATATGAATTTGAGCATTGGATTAAACTCACGCTCACTTGGATCACTCCATGAATTGTATCACGAGTGATTGGTGAGAAGATAACATCTTATATTCTTGAAACCGAGATGTGTGAGTTGTATCTTGCTAATCGGTTGCACATTGATAATATGTAAACGCACTAGTAACTTGGTGTTATAAAACATATTGTTGTGTGTGATTTGGTTAGTGAGTGCAAGCAAGCATTGTATCAAAGTTTATCCATTCCTTTTATCCAAGGTAGGATAAAAGCGATATCTTTTGGGGCGCTCGATGATTTAGTGATGACAAATGTAAATGCTCGGCCGGGCTAGGGCTAATTTGATTTGTTCAATTAGTCAGTCGTCATAAATCGGGAATCGAGAAATAGTACAAAGAGAATGATTAGAAATCATGTCTTATACGATATCTAGAATGAAGGAATATATGATCCCTTATCTTAAGGAAATGCGTATCTGATAGGATCAGAGTTGACATCGGCTTTGGAAAGCTACGATTGCAGATCAGGATCTGAAGTCATACGCATAATAGTTATTAGACTTATCCAAGTGGGAGACTGTTGGATTAGTGTCTAAGTCCATAACTATTTTGGTATGTACTTGACCCGATGGTGCATGGTCCTTTTGGGTTGCCTTCACCAAAGCAACTTGATTGGAGAAATAAATAAAGAGAGAGAGAGAGGTTATTATGATTTATTAATATGTTATAAGAATAATATATTAAAGGAGAATCATATTTGTTTAATTAATATTGGTCAATAATTAATTAGGAATTAATTTTGTGATCAAGTGTAATTAATTAAACTAGAGGGGCTGATTTGTAATTATGTGATAGTTACAAAATAAGGTAAGGATTATCTTAAATATAGGATGAACGAATTTAAGGAGATAATGCCTTAGAATTCGACTAGGATAAGGGTTTCTAAGACTTATCTTA
Source organism: Lactuca saligna (assembly GCF_052625555.1). Classification (NCBI taxonomy): domain Eukaryota; kingdom Viridiplantae; phylum Streptophyta; class Magnoliopsida; order Asterales; family Asteraceae; genus Lactuca; species Lactuca saligna. The sequence goes on from NC_136421.1 coordinate 128,428,817, forward strand.
GGGTTACTTGGTGGGCAAGCAACTAGATAAGGATAAAGACTAAAACCCTAATCTTTACACCTATATAAACCCCCTAAGGCTCATGAATTCATCTAAGCCTTCCCAAGAAGTTCTAAGGACGAATTACTACCTCTCTCCTCTCTCTTTATACCTTCTCCATTTGCTCTTGGTGTTTGTAAGCCATTAGAGGAGTGACACTTGTGACTCTAAGCCTTCCAAAGTCAATTTAAGGAGGAATTGGGATTGTTATTGCTACATAACAATCAAGGTAACATCTTAAACCTAATTATATGTTAATATCGATTTCCATATGCTAGAATTAGGGTTTATAGTCTTGGATTCAAAGCATGTACAATAGAGAAACCTAGATCCAAGCATTAGGGTTTGTATGAGCACATAGGATGTCTTATGACCAAAACCCATCAGTTATGTCATTCGATAAAGCCGTTGAGTATGCTCGAAGGCATGAGCATGACTTAGAAATACGTGTTGCCACTCTTACCATTCCAAAGCATCCACGTACTGAAAGAACTACTCCTGCTTCCAGTATTCCACCAGCTCAATCTATTCAAACTGATCCAAGCAAGCAAGCACAATCTCAGAGTGCTTTTCGTGGCCGTGGTAGGTCACAATCTTTCTCTATTCAATCGTCTTCATGTCGCATTTGTGGAAGAAATCATCTGGGTCAATGCAAAATAGACAAGCAATCCATTATCTGTTATGGGTGTGGAGAAATAGGTCATATCAAGCCAGCTTGCCCAAGGAAGGATGTGACTTGTTATGCATGTGGTATTACTGGCCACAAGAAGCATTTTTGCCCTACTCTTACCAGCCAAGTGACGGGAAGTCAAGCTTCTGTTCAACAACCAGCGAAAAGTCAAGTCCCTGTCCAACAACCAAAGAGTACTCTAGCTAAAAAGGAGGAGGTGCCAAAAGCTAAGGGTCGTGCTTTCTAGATTACCGCAGAGGAAGCACGTGAGGACCCGAATGTCGTGACGCGTACATTTCTTGTCAACTCTAGACCTGCTCACATCTTATTTGATTCTGGTGCCTCAGATTCTTTTGTATCTTATGAATTTGCGCATTCTTTTGAAACTTTTTGCTATGCACTCGCGCAACCATTTCTCGTAGATACTGCAGGAAGTATATCATTATTTGCTGATAAGATCTATAGGGATTGTGTCATAGAAATTGAAGGCTATAATTTTCTTACTAACCTAATACCTACCTCTTTGCCCAATTTCGATATTATTCTCGGTATGGATTGGTTGTCAAAGAAGCATGCAGAACTCTTGTGTTACGAAAAGATGGTACGCATTCCTATTGAAGGGGAAGATCCTATTCATGTCTACGGTGAACAAAGGATCTTAAAAATAATCTCTTTCCTCAAAGCTCTTAAATTCATATGGAAAGGTTGTCCTATCTATCTGGTCTATACAGCTGACATCACAAGAAAGGAGAATAAAACTGTAAATGATATTCCCATTGTTAACGAATATCCCGATGTTTTCCCCGATGATATGCCTGGACTTCCTCCGGACAGACAAGTAGAATTTTGAATTGACCTTGTGCCCAGTGTTGCTCCGATTGCAAAGACTCCTTATCGTCTTGCGCCAGCCAAGATGAAAGAAATGATGATCCAACTGCAGGAATTACTTGAAAAAGGCTTTATTCGACCGAGTACCTCTCCCTGGGGTGCTCCAATATTGTTTGTCAAGAAGAAGGACAGATCAATGCAAATGTGCATTAATTATCGAGAGCTGAATAAGGTGACTATCAAGAACAAGTACCCACTACCTCGCATCGACGATTTATTCGATCAACTTAAGGGTGTTAGCTATTTCTCAAAGATTGATTTGAGATCTGGCTATCCTCAGTTGAAAGTACAAGAGCAAGATGTACCGAAGACAGCTTTCCGTACTCGTTATGGGCATTTCGAATTCCTTGTCATGCCATTCGATTTGACAAATGCTCCTGCCGTATTCATGGATATGATGAATCGAGTGTGCCTCCCAATGCTCGATAAGTTTGTCATTATATTCATTAATGATATTCTAATCCATTCCAAGTCTAAAACCGATCATGCCGTTCATATTCGTGAAATCTTAGAACTTCTTCGAAAAGAGAAACTTTATGCTAAATTCTCGAAATGTGAATTTTGGCTTCGTCAAGTTTAATTTCTCGTTCATATTATTTCTAGTAACGGTGTATCTGTAGATCCCATCAAAATCCAAGCCATTCAAAATTGGGAAGTGCCCCGTAATGCTTCCGAAATGCGAAGTTTCTTAGGTCTCGCAGGATATTAACGGACATTCATTAAAGACTTTTCTCGTATAGTCGTACCTCTCACAAGTCTTACACGGAAGAAAGTGAAGTTCGAATGGGGTGAAGCTTAAGAAAAAGCTTTCTCAACTCTAAAAGATCTTTTGACTCATGCTCCTATCTTATCACTCCCAGAAGGTGATGATGATTTCTCCGTGTACAGCGATGTTTCAAGATTGGGACTCGGTTGTGTGTTGATGCAGCATGGTAAAGTGATAGCCTATGCCTCAAGACATTTGAAAGATTATGAAAAGAATTATCCCACCCATGATCTTGAACTTGCTGCAGTAGTATTTTCCCTAAAACTTTGGAGACATTACCTTTTTGGTACGAAATTCCAACTATTTACCGACCACAAGAGTCTCAAGTATATATCCAGTCAGCAAACTCTGAATATGAGACAACAATGAGCCATGGATCTGATCAAGGACTATGATTGCGAAATCTTGTACCATCCTGGAAAGGCTAATGTGGTTGCAGATCCATTTAGTAGGAAAGTTTATAGTAATAGTATGTGTTATACTAGTACTCACACTACGGTGAAGTTCACCATTCTTGATGAACTAGAGAAGTGGCAAGTTGAAGTCTTAAAGCCAGAAAATGTGAAGAAGGAAGGAATGGTACATTATGTTGATGTTTTACTTGATGATCCACAAGGATTAAAAGTATTTAAGAATCGGCTATGGATTCCAATGATTGGCGGATTAAGACAGAAGATTTTAGATGAAGCTCATAAGTCTAAGCTATCAATACATCCTGGTACAAATAAATTGTACTATGATGTAAGAGCTAATTATTGGTGGCCTGGATTAAAGAGAGACATTGGAAGATATGTACAGGAATGCTTAGTATGCTTACAAGTCAAAACAGAGCCCAAAAAACCTTCTGGAACCCCAGAAAGTCTTAGTGTTCCTGTATGGAAGTTTGAAGAGCTGTCCATGGATTTTATTACCAAATTGCCAAAGACTGCTAGACAACATGATAGCATTTGGGTAATCGTCGACCGCCTGACTAAGAGTGCACATTTTCTCGCCATGCGTGAAACGACTCCAATGGATAAATACGCACAAGTATACTTGGATGAAATTTTTGCAAGACATGGTGTGCCACTGAAGATCATTTGCGATCGCGATACTCGCTTCACTTCTCACTTTTGGGCGAGTATGCAACGCGAATTGGAATCTCGAGTTGCTCTCAGCACCGCTTATCATCCCCAGATAGATGGTCAGACGGAGAGAACAATCCAAACAGTAGAAGATATGATTCGTGCATATGTCTTGGAGTTCGGTGGTAACTGTGATAAATACTTACCGCTTGTCAAATTTTCGTATAATAACAGTTACCACACTTCAATCAAAATGCCACCATATGAAGCATTATATGGTCGCAAATGTCGTACGTTGTTATGCTGGCGTGATGTAGAACAAAAGATCCTTGGAGGCCCGCGACAAAACCGGCACGACACCGAATGACGAAGAAGTTATGACCAACCGAAGATCCGCGACAAAACCGGCACGGCACCGAATGACGTAAAAAGTGAGTTTTTGATAAAATACTTTTTAGCCTTAGTAATCCAAATGAAAGCTGTAGTATTCGTTAAACTGAGAAATTCGATAAAAAGAACGCCAAAATCTGACTTCGCATGAGGAAGTTATGATTTTTCGAAGTTTCAACTTAGCAGTAGATAGCTAAAAACTCGAATTTTAGATCGAGCGATATTTGACCGATACATCCTAAACGAGAATCGAAGGTCTCGTTATTTGTAGTACAACGGTAAAAAGTCTAACGAAAACGGATGCCAGATGAAGAAGTTATGAATTTTTAACAGATTTTCCTATCCTTGTTTGTTAAAAATAATAATATTAAAAATAAATTCAAAAAGACGACGCTGTCTAAACGAAAGTTGTAGAGCGTAATTTTAGCTACGCGTGCATAAAAAGAACGTCAAAAACGGAGCTCGTATGCGAAAGTTATGGATTTTAGAAGTTTGGGTCCCGAAAACCGAGAAATCTCGCATGAATAGTACCGGCAACATCACCTCGCACGAAGCCTCACCTCGCACGAAGCAGGTGCGTCACCGGAGACATGTCCAAATATGAAAGAGGCGCTTGTTCCTTTCCGATACACCGAGGCCGAGGTCCAGCAAGAGCGAGACACGTCTCGCCTACCAGCCTCGTATCCAAACCATACTGACCGAGCCTCGCATGCGCGCCAGCTGTTCCGACCCTCGCATCCGAGCCTCGCCTTCGCGCCACCTGCCCCTTGCTGCTGACGCCACCGAGCTGCTTCGCTGCTTGCTTCCTTCCCAGCCAACTCCGAACCTCGGCCCTATATCAAGGGGGCTGCGAGACCTTCCGACTAGAATTCCAAATTTGACAATTTTAACCCCTCTTTCCATATTTTCACTATTTTGACTTTTCCCGAAGCTCCGGTATCAATTTTAGCACCCGAAACACGCCCCGAGACCCCTGATAAGCCCAAAAATTTTATCTTTTCGGTTTTGAAGCCCTTCCTTTGCAGAGCCCGGTTTTCAATTAAGCTCCCGGTTTTCAACATAGAAAGACATATTTAAAGCCGAAGTGCTGTCCAAATTACTATTTCAACCCCCGTTGAACTTAAGGTGAGTTCAATATATAGGTACAATTGTATGTTATGTGTTATATGCGCTATGTGCTTTTCAGTGTTATTATTCTGAGTTATTTTCTCGTGTTATTCGTTATGTTTATAACAATTGTAATACCTTTGACCATGTGATCAGTGAAAGGACTTAGATTCACATTGGTATTCGTACGTAGCCTCTATCCATGTAGAGCATGTCTCCGTAAGAGAATGACTTCTATTCTATGGCATTGGAAAATGGTTAGACAGGACTATAAGCCTGAAATCTAACAAGATGTTAATCAGAAATTGCATATCTTCTATGCAATTTGGGCCAAAGCTTTATTGATGTATATCAAGAATTGAAAAGTATATCTTTGAATAAAATCTTTGATTGATATGAATGCTTGTCACATGATCTCACATACATCTTGTTGTTCCTCTTTGCTTTTGCCACATTGAAGTATATATATGGCGTAACATTATATTGTATCTATTTTTGAACTCACTAAGCGTCACCGCTTACCCTATCAATGTTTAACAATTGCAGGTGATAAGTAACTAGTATGTTTACATACTATTGAAAGATGTAGAATAGTTTGTAATAGTACTTTTGCACTATAGTTTATATTACAATATCCTGGGCAGTTATGTAATATATATAACACTTTGTAATAGAAGGTTTGAATCCAATAGTTTGTAAATCCTTTTTATCAATGTAAAATATTGCTTTTATGAATATGAAAATAGCATGTTTTGGAGTAATGATATTGTGAAGTACGAAAGTTTGGGTCTTTTAAAAATACGAAAGTTGGGGTCTTTCATTTATCATATAAAAATGAGATATAAACTATATAATCAATAGATAGATACTTTCCTAAGTATCATCTCTGATAACTCCTTGAAATTAATCGAGTCGCTAAACTAGATTACTTTTGGTAAGATACACGAAACAAACCAAACACTAGAACAAAATATAGTAAGATATGAATTAAAATAGTGAAAGGATATACGCCCTAGAAACTAATAGTGTTGGAAAAGATTCAAAATCTTATATATTCTTAAACAAAGATCCTATAACAAAGAATACTTTTAAAGCTTCAAAACATCTGAACTCCCCAACATTATGTTGACTGTTCTTAAAACCCATGTATTCCTAGGATGTCGAAAGAAGATTAGATCGTGGCAAGGAAGGACAAGAAGCATGGAGTTAGTTAGATTATATAATGTTAGAATCAATGTGCTTATGGGTTATATATAAAAGAATTATGTTATTCACTTTATGATCTGTGATTTGAATAATCAAATGTATCCTGCCACAGCTCGGCATTTCTGCCACCGGTTGAGGGTATTACAGAGAATGGTATCAGAGCCGAAGGTTATAGAGAACGAGTGTTTCCTTAGGAAATTATGGCAATAGCCTATGACGTATACTCTGATAAGGTTTGTCCTCAAACCTACAAATAAAAGTATTATTATTAACTACATTATTGATTAACTACTTACAAGAGAGGTGATTACTTTGAAACGTCTCTTGGGTTGCTGGATTTCAGAACGACTATATGCTAAAAAGGTACTTCCTCCGACACTTATCACATGGCCGATCATTATTTGGTAGTCTAGAAGTATAGAACAAACATGATAGTCGCCAATACAGAACATTTTAAGTACATGTTTCAAAAGTATCAAATAGAATAATCAATTATCTTAACTAAATCAGTGTACATATGTCAATCCACAACTAAACTTAGACTGATTACATATGTTTAATTATGGTTGCACCAATGCACCAACTGAATTTAGATTCAGTAATTGATAAACTAAGAGAGCATATATTCAATGGTTTTGAGCATTCTAACACCATTATGGTGTACATACAACCCTAGAAACCTTGGATCTATGTTTTACATATGATACTTTCAAAATTGTTTTTCCAAGGCTTTTAACGTATCTAGCATACATGGGGAACTTTAAACATAAAAGTTAGTAAGAAATACATACCTTGTAGTAGTTGGGATTCCTTAAAAACCTTGTGAGTCTAGCACCTCAAGTGTGATGCCTCAAATGTCTCACACAACACCGAATGCACTTGGAATAACATAGAGAGAAGTGAAGAACACTTAGAAATCGGCTAGCCCTCACTTGTACATCTTAGTGGCTGATTTTGGTGAACAAAGTGTTACTTATATACTGTGTTACAATTAGGGTTAAACCATGTAAACCCTAATATTCATGACTTTTCATTTCATTGACCCATGGGTTCTATAAATACCATGGAGCATCCATGAAGCATCCTATGGGTTTTAGCCCAACTTGATAATCCACGAAGCATTAGACCACTATATAAGTATGGATGATTAACACAATCAACCCATATATTTAATTAGTCTCCTTTTGATCACTTAATTAATTCCAAATTAATTCTTGATCAATAGTAATTAAATAGTATTATTAATATATTAGAACTTATAATATATTAATAAACCTTAAGTGTTATTTCTCTCATTTTAGTCTATCCAAATGCATGATGCCATGCAACCCAAATGGACCATGCCAAACCGGGTCAAGTACATACTAAAAATAGTTATGGACTTAGAAACCTTATCCAAAAGTCTCCCACTTGGATGAGTCTAATAACTATAACTGCAAGTATGACTTCAGGAACCGATTAGCAATCGTAGCTCTTTTAAGGTCTCTCGGAACTGAGATGATGATGATACACCACTGAAGATAAGCGATCATATAATCATATGTTCTAGATATTAGCCTGAAAAATATATGGAACTATGTCTTACCTTTTGTCCTGTAGTTGTTTCCCGATTTCCGATTTGTTTAACATAGAACTTAATCGAAGACATCAATTTAGTTCTTACCAGGCCTGGTACATAGATCAAAACACAATCATCGAGGGGCCCAGATATCGCTTCAAATCCAAGAAGGAATAGATAAACTTCGAATCATATGGTTGTTCTACTACTTGTTGAATTACACACAAAGGCACATTTTATAACATCGAGTTACCAATGCGTTTTCGTACAATCAATGCATAACCGAGTCATAGGCAACAAGTCATATCTCTAGTTATGAAGACTTTTATGGTATTACCGTCTCACGATCACTCGAGATAAATTCCATGAAGTGACACAAGTGAGCGTGTGTTGAATCCAATACTCAGAACGTATGAGCACTCATGAGTCTTGTAGAACCTCTTTGCTATTTCCAAAAACTTAGACATCTAGAAGCCAACTCATGACAGTATTGATTCATATCTACTTCCAACATATTGCTGACTGTGGAGAATTTGAATAATATGATATACCATAACATAATTATTCTGGAAGTCAAAACATGCAAAATAACATTATAGTAAACGATTGAAAAAATATAACAACACTTTACTCATAAATGAATAACAACTTTTATTCATCATCAAATGTCAAATACACTTTACAAATTTCAAAGCTATCTAACTACTGAAACTAATATCATCCTTTAGTCCTATGCACCTCGCATGCTGGAGATGCTTAACCCTACCCAGTCCCTTCGTGAGGGGATCTGTTGGGTTCTCATCCGATGATACCCTCTTCGCCACGATGATTCCTTCTTCTATACGATGTCTGATGAAATGATATTTTATGTCGATGTGTCTGGATCTCCCGTGATCCCTTGGTTTCTTGGCTAAGGCAAATGCACTTGCACTATCACATAAAATTTCCATAGGTTCCTTTATAGATGGTACAACTCCAAGGTCTATAATGAAGTTCATTAGCCATATAGCCTCCTTTGTTGCCTCGCTTGCTGCTATATACTCTGATTCACAAGTTGAATCAACCACTGTCTCCTGCTTGGAACTTTTCCAAGTTATTGCTCCTCCCTTTAAGGTAAAGACTCAGCCTGAATGAGAGCGGAAATTATCCCTATCAGTCTGGAAGCTAGCATCACTATACCTTACTACTCTCAAGTCATCACTTCTACTGAGGGTAAGGACCCAGTCCTCAGTCCTCCGTAGGTACTTGAGAATGTTCATCACCGCAGTACAGTGAGACTTGCCAAGGTTCCCCTGATATCTGTTGACCATGCTCAAGGCGCAGACCACCTCAGGACGAGTACAAGTCATAACATATATGATCAAGCCTACAGTGGAAACATACGTAACTCGAATAATCTCAACTATCTGGTCCTTTGTACTTGGACTTTGAGTCTTACTTAATCTGACATTACTCTTGATTAGTAACTCTCCTTTCTTGGAATTCTGCATGTTGAACCTATTCAACACCTTATCCAAGTAGGCACTTTGACTAAGTCCAATTAGTCTTTTACTCCTATCTCTCAAAATCCTTATCCCTAGGATATAGGCATTTTCTCCAATGTCCTTCATAGCGAAACACTTCCCAAGCCAGGACTTAACCTCCTGCAAAGTTGGGATGTCATTTACCATGAATAGTATGTCATCCACATATAGTACCAAAAATCTAACTATACTCCCACTTGCCTTGCCATATACACAAGTATCATCTTCACTCTTCGAAAAACCAAACTCTTTAACTTTCTTATCGAAATAAAGATTCCATCTATGAGGTGCTTGTTTCAATCCATAGATAGATTTCTCAAGCTTACACACTCTATTAGGGTATTTTGTGATGACAAAACCCTCTGGCTGACTCATGTAAACATCCTCAACCAACTTTCCATTAAGGAAAGCGGTTTTGACATCCATTTTCCATATTTCATAATCATGAAATGTAGAAATGGCTAACATAACCATAATAGACTTAATATTCGCTACTGGTGAAAAGTTCTCATCATAATCAGCTCCCGGAGTTTGAGAAAAGGCCTTTGCAACCAGTCGTGACTTATAAGTGTGTACATTATCATACATGTCAGTCTTCTTCTTGAAGATCCATTTGCACCCACCTATCTTCGACCTGTGACATTGTAAACCAAGTTCCAAACTTGATTGTAATACATGGACTGTATCTCGCTGTCTATAGCCTCTTTCCATTTAGCAGCCTCAAGGCTTGCCATGGCTTCCGTGTAGCTGTTAGGTTCATCTAGAGCAATCACTGTGTTATCACTGATAAGTGTATCACCCTCCGTAGTAATATGGAAACAATAGTAATGCTTAGGTGCATTCCTATCTCTCGTGGAGCACCTCAGAGGTACAGACTCATCAGTCAGATCAATAGGAGTTTCCTCCTCAGGTTGATTGCTAGGGTTCGAGGTTCCTTCACCACTTGACTCTTGAATTTCTTCAAGGTTAATTTTCCTCCCACTGTTTCCTTGGCTATAAAGACCATATTATCATGGGTTCTATAGAAGAGGTAACCGAAGGATTTCTGTGGGTATCTTGATGAAAATATACCTCTCACTTCGGGGTTCGAGCTTATCGAGAGTCTCGCGCCTCACGAAAGCCTCGCAACCCCAAATCTTGATGTGGTGCAGATTTTGAACTTTTCCTGTCCACATCTTATGAGGTGTTTTGGCAACCTTTTTTGGTAGGGACTAGATTAAGAATGTGGGTGGCAGTCTCTAAGGCATACCCCCAAAATGAGATAGGTAGCGAAGCTTGACTCATCATGGAACAAACCATGTCCAACAAGGTTCGATTACGCCTCTCAGCCACACCATTAAGTTGTGGTGTCCTGGGAGGTGTCAATGGTGAGAAAATTCCACATTTTCTTAAGATAGTCAAGGAACTCTGTACTAAGATACTCACCACCTCGATCGGATCGAAGCATCTTAATGTTCCTGCCCATTTGATTCCCCACTTCCTACTTAAAATCTTTGAAGGTTTCCGACTTATGGTTGATTAAGTAGACATATTCATATCTACTAAAATCATCAGTAATAGTCACATAATAGTAGTTAGCATCCCTTGTGGCAGTTCTGAAGGGTCCACACAAATCAATGTGTACCAGATCCAACAAACCTTCACCCCTAGCACAAGAACAAGTGAAGGGTGATTTTATCATTTTTCCAAGTAGACAAGATTCACAACTATCATCCAACTTTAGGTCATATCACTCCAAGACTCCATCCTTTTGGAGTTGGCCTATGCGTTTCTTGCTTACATTTCCAAGACTACAATGCCATAATGATGCTTTATCTAAGTTAGTGGAAGAATCAATACACAACACAGTATTTCGTATATTATCTACAACAGACTCAACTTCATACACACCATCACAAGGCACTACTAGAAAAACAACCTTTTACGACGTGCAATGTGTGTCATAAAACGCTCAGACGACGCGTAAATGTGTGTCAAGGAAGGCCATGTCATAACGAGAGACGACACGCTTTTGCGCATCGTCTATAGACGACATGCATTTACGACACGCACTGCGTATCAAGGAAGGCACCGTCATAAAGAAAGACGACACACATTTGTGTGTTGTAACCTTACAACACGCGTGTTTATGACATGCAATGCATATCAAGGAAGCCCCTTTCATAAATGAAGATGACACACATTTGCGTGTCATAAACGTCAGTAACCATTTTTAATATGCGTTTACGACGCGTCTTTACGATACTCATTTACGCATAATACAGTAATATGTAAACACTTATATACCAAAACAATCAATTTCATCCAAGAACATCATGTCAAAAAGGTGTAAAACATTGATATTATGGGGATCTAATTGTACATTGTTATTAAGAAGTTATCCCTAACTATATAACCTAATACTACATTGCTATTAAGGCATACCTTCTGCAATGTAATGATATATAAACTAAAAGGATACACACAAAGATGATAAACATCAAATTCCAACTAAGTAGAGTCGCATCTTGCCTATCATAATTCTTTAAGACTAATGAACCTCTTCTCCGATAATTCTTGTGACCTGATCAAATAAAATTCAAAAAATTAATATGCTAATATAATTGTTAGAAGAATCAAACATGTAATGTTAAATGTAAAAGAAAAAATTACCCTTTTCTCCATCCAAAGAATATGGGACCACACTTCAGATATGATATTTAATTAAGATTCGACCTTACATCATTTACCTGTTTAAAGTAAAACTCAAATTATAAACATTTTTAATTATAAAATTATGAAAAAATGTTGAAACTATTAATTTGCTAGACCTTCCCGGTTAGATGTCTTGTTCTCCCAAATATTTTATTTTCTTTTATCAAATATTACATCTCATACAAAAACAAAAAATATGAATGAATTTGGTTTACTACATACAAGGTGTTTGAGGTGTTTGAATTCTCCTGCAAGAACATCTGCCATAAAGTGTTCCACTTCAATTTCCTTGAGATGCATGCAGTCCCTTAAAATCATCACCTCCAAATTATCTCCACCACCATTCGCACTAAGGTTCCTATCATTCCAAAATTTAAATCCACAACTAAAATAAAAGAATTTTGTTTGATTTGTGCTCATGATTGCTTACTTTAAAGAGGAACCCATGAATGAGTAAGATGTTGAAAGGTCAATATGTTTCAATTTCTGTAGCCCCTAAAACATTAACAACATACTTCAATACTTGTTACTTGTTGTTAAGTAGGAAATAGGAAAAGCACTATGTGTACCTTCACCAGCATATGGGCCTTGTAGTCATGAAGTTTGAATCCTTTTAGTGCTAAAGTGGTTATGTTAGGATAGTTGAGCACAAATTCATTGCAGGTTGGGAATTTTAAACCATCGTCTCTACCTGTATTGTATATGTGGAGAAAATAATGTGTTAATAAGAAAAATATTAATGAACGTATGTTGCAATCATAGAAGTAAATTTAATAGACAGCATAGTAAGCCACAACAAAAACTCTTTAAAAATGACCAATGAATAATAGTAATGAATAATGAGCTTATGTAGAAGCCTGGTAAGTGATAACAACTAGAAAAGCGCAGAATTGGTTCTGAGAAACATCAAGTTTATTAAAACAATGCAGCCAATATAAAATATTGAAGACAAACAAATTGAAAGCAGAAAAATAGAAGTTAAAGGACACACTCAAGAGACCTTGGTTGTAAGGTTAATTGGAGATAAACCGAAAAGATGATTTTACGAACGGGTCAATGACAAAGAGTCACCAGTAAGTGTCCGAGATATGAACAACATCAATGAGGATATTTGGTAGGAAGTGATGAACTGATGAACAAAAGAGTAAATGTGATCAAAAATCAATATGTACGACACATGTGACTTGTGATCTCACTTATAATATCCTACACAAAAGACTGAGGCTGAATAAAGTTGATCCCATGCCTCTCATTACAATTACTAAGTAGTTCAATAATATAAGAGATCTATCAAAGAATCAACCCATGCATGATGTAATTCTTCAAAGCATGTGTTGATGAAAGGGGAAACAGACTTGAGCACATAGTTCACTTCTGCAGTAGAGGGGACTCATTTTTTTGGCAAATTTGAAATACTGGGCTGTAATTGTTGATAGTGTCGAAGTAAATACGTATTGAACTTCAGATGGGGTGATACATTGGTATATAATAAACTAATACCCAACTAGAATAGCAACTTCGCAAGCAAGAATCCCCAGTCCAATAAACTTACAGACATTATACTTAAGCAACATTGGAGAGAAATTAGAAAAGGTCACAATCCAACCTTCTTATTTTCAGTTGATGACGCTTTTTAATTTATTGGCATCAATGGAAGGCATAAGAGGCGCCACAGACCTGTAAACGCATAAACCTACAACCATAAATGCTTCAAAAAATCAAGAAACCACACATTATCTCAAAGGATTTTCTATATATTCCAAGATCATTTCCATCAACACCAATTATGGCTACTGAGTTGTAATGTGCATTATTTTGCTTCCTCAAAAAAGCTCACAAGTATAACAACTCCCAATTCCTTTGCAAGTTTCTGCATCCTGCAAATTATATGTTTGATCTTACCTAAAATGAAAATGGTGATCTTGTTTCACACTGTATTAAACCTTAAACCTTGGTACATGTTTTATCGTTTCGCCGCTACACTCACTATTTATGTCAGCCATCAAAACTTCACCACCAAACTCACCTGAAACACCATACACCTCTCAACCCTATTGCAAATGACAACCAAATCTGAGAAATTTAATTACCTGCTCCGTTACACTCTCCACGAACCCATCATAACCGAATATTTCCAGCCTCCATCAAATCACCCTTACCTGCTCACTATCGAAACCAACATCATTAATTGAGCCATAAAATAGAAAAGTAGAAGGAGAAAAATAAATAAGAGTGACCCGAGACCCTCCTGCTACCAATCGAAACAAGAACAAGGAGAAAAAGAAATAAGTGTTTTTTTTGTTGTTCCTGTGATTTTCGTTTGAAGCAGAATACCGAAGATTTTTTTTTTTTTTTTTTTGCATGAATAAGAAGAACAAGAAAAAAAAATCACTTAACTGGAGGCCACTACCCTCTCAGAGCCCACTGTTCATCATCTTCTTCGTCTCGAACATCTCAAACCTGCAACATAAACCGGAAAATGTTTTGCATTCAAGACCTTAGCAGCAGCCTCAACTGATCCCATGTTGCATTCAATAAGAGTTGTTGAGCTTGAATCTCCTTCCTTGATGTCTTCATATACAGTAGAAAAAGAAGGAAAAGAACAGTGTGCATCACCATTGATCCGATTCAGAGGAATATACCTATAAGTAAAATACCAACCAGCTTAATATATATAGTATATACAACATAATTACACGTCATTGTGTATGTATAAATAGATATTATACCTATAGAAATATTCTGGATCTATCTCTTCTCTTATATAATGAGGACGACCCGCATACACTACCATTCAAATGTCTGAATTACCCCTCTTAACCACAATTACATTCCGTGCATGAGGTGCAAAATCCAAATACCCTCTCACAAGTTCACATGGTACTTGAGGCTCCATTCGATCACAAAGGTACTGAATTATAAGCAAATAGGACAAGAAATAAATTACTTATTTATACACAGAAATTAAATGACGCATTACAGATTACCCAAGTAAATAGATTATTAAACTACCTTCACGAGAAATGACCTTTGTCTACAAACACCAAATTGTAGAGTTCTAATAGGGGCAACAACGAAATTTCTCCTTGCTTTTATCAACTGAAGAGATTTTTCACATAGGAGAGCAGTGTCATCTGCTGAGTTTACATTTTGTTTTATGGATTTCATAATATTGTTGTTGTTCCCAATTGAACAAGTGCAGACAAAAGGCTTGTTATAGTTTGATCCAGATACAGACTTCCGTGCCTTATCAACCATTGTACTTCTGTCACTCCCTCCAAAGTGATCAGATACAAACAGAGCAAGCAAGGAAGCAATTTGTAATTTACCTAGAAAAATGTCTCCCTCATCTTTCGTGGAACCATACATCTGATTTAAATGAAACAACAATGGTTGAGCAAAAAGTGTTACATCATCTAACTCTTCATCCTTTCCCCTGAAAAAACATTAACTCCAGTTTACATATCATTGTCCTTCAATAGAAAATAGCTGATTATCAAGATTACAAAAACTACCTATCCATGACTATAACTTCACGTGAGCCAAGATGCAAGCTTTTCTCATAGCTGCTGAGAGGCAAGAAAGGACGATCTCGCCCTGCATCATAATTGAACAAGCTTTCTTTGGTATTTTGCATTCAAAAAAATTAAATGTTTAATCACTCTAATAGTTCATATTTGAAAAAGCTTGTACTTACTAGATATTGAGCATATTAAGACATTATCACCTACTTTCAGAAACTCTTTAGCTAAGGCATAACCTATTCCTAAAAAACAGTATTTAAATTAGCAAGAAAACTAGAATTTTCATATAAAAAATAACTCATCTTTACATACCAATCATCATCCTCATATTTTTCCTTTAATTTCCATTTTCTCAAATGTTTTTTAAATATCATTAATCTTGACAACAGTTAATAAGATTAAAACAGACCTATGAGTAGATTTCTACCAAACCTTGCTAGTAAGTTCAGTGATGTTCTGTACAAATTTTGACTTTTCATCAGTTTTGTATTTAATTATATAATGATCAATAAAGTGAAATCATCTCACCTAACCTAACTTAATAGTTAACACACTTACCTTAATTACTTCATCTGAAACAACACCAGAAAACTGGTTGGAATCATCTGTGCCTCCACCACACAACATACAACGGGAAAGCCACTTCAACCATTCTTGTGGTTTGCCAGATGTTTGGTCATCATCCATTAACTTGTCGATTGGAGTATTTGCCTCACCATTTCCAAAAACATAAGCTGAATCCACCAAGAACTCCTACATGTTCATAGTCTTTAATAAAATGTATAAGTAAAAAGCACATGCAATAGATATTAACAATGATCATAAACATACTTGAAGCTCATGTTCTGCAGCAGACCTATAACTTAAGATATCTTCTATATCCGATACCTTCTCTATTTCGTCAAACTCCAAAACAATTTCATCATCCATAGGCTGATCATAATTCATATACGCCAAATAATGTTTGAATCATATACACCATATACTATTTAAATCAAGAAAACTATATGGATAATAACTAATGACCTCACCTGCTCTTTTCAGAGACATTCCAGTTTCAACTTGTACAATTTAACATATCGTCTTTTTCTGCCTCTGTACAAGTAAAAGTATTTAAAGGGTTTAAGATATCAAGCATTCCATGATGAAAATGCACACAAAAAATAGTATAATATGGTAGATCATAAATGTTAATCTTGAATAAAGAACAACTTACAGACATTCTCCTAAGTATTTCCATGAAGTTTTCTTCATTCTTTTATGAACATCTGATAACACAGAGTTTTGAGCATAATGCCACCATTGTATCTGCCATTCCAAAGATCTTTTTGATATAGGTATCCCCCAAGGGCGATATCGTCCATATCTAAAAACATTAAAAGACCAATGTGCCTCACAATCTGAAAGTGTAATTATAAAAGGATAACACTAATAAGACAACATTCCACTTACTTCTCTCTTAGCTGACAAGTGCATAAATAATCATACAGATACAATATTTGTTGCAATTGATCTTCATCAAGGGACAAGACCTAAAAGTTGGTGACATGCTGACATGTCACTTGAATGTTATGTAATCTGACATAATAAACTAAGAAATGATTAATTAGTTTCTTATAATTAGAAAAGTTAAGACACTAACCAAGCTAGATAACTTGATATCAACCGACTATTGTGTTGCATACTTGCATTATTCTCAAGCCTTCTAGACCTGTTCACCTACAATGTGCAACAGTAAAAATCTATCTAATGTACAAAGTACAACCGTTCTAAATTTGTTATGAGATGATGCATACCGAAAGAGAAGCAGATACATCAACTGGGGAAAACATGTGAACATGTTCATCATTTTGAAAGCTTGCAGCAACCATTGACATGGAGTCTTCACCATTGTTGGCATACAGATCTTCCGTAGATCCATGAAAGGTTTTACAATAGATTTCCAATCCTTGTATCTCAACAAGTTTGTTTACTTGGCCAGCTCTCACGTTTCTACTTAATATCTTGAAATTATATTAGAGACATTGAGAGTTTTAAGTAGTCAATCAACTGAGAAAAAAATATCAATTTCACAGATTGGTTTTTTTGAAACTGTTGTGAGAATCAAAGATAAGGTATTTGAAGAAAACATGAAAGTATGTTGTCTTTTTTAAAAAAATGATATATATAGCAATATGATTGTAGAGAAAGATCAACCTTACGAATCTATAGAGATGCACATTTTAGCATATTTTAGTAGCCTACAGAATGTATTCTTTTCCAGTCACTCAACACTCATACAATTAATTTGCTTGAGAGTTTACCAAAGCCGGTGGGGCATACACCAAAAATCGCTGAGAAGATTCGAGGACTGAGGAGCAAGGGAAAACCCTAACTAACCTCAAATTAATTGGTTTTTACTGGAAAAAAAGGCAGAAATCGAGAGAGGGTTGGAGTTTACCTGTATAGGTGCTTGGGTATGGTACCGCTAGTCGACAGTCTTCTTCTACCACCAATGTTAGTAACCGGAACGTCGTGAGAATGCATCGATACAGTAGAACCGTATCCGATAGGGAAGAAAACTGATGAATTGATGGAGGTGTAATAGGTATCTAATATAAGAGATGGTGAGGGAGACACAATTTTTGACGGGAAGTATGTGTGGTCGCAAAGGGTCTGAAATCAATCAGACACAAGAACACCACCACATCTTCCCCTTCGTTGCTCTCTTTTTCAGGGTCCAAGTAGATCCTTCTGACTGGCTGCCGGAGGAGGATGCTTCGTCGGTGTCGTCGACTAGAGACCCGAGGCGGAGGCGTCGTCGGCCTTATCAATGACTTTGTGCCGAATGAACATTTGATTCAATTTTGACTTTATGGCTAAATGAACACTTGATTTAAAGTCTCAGAATTGTGAGGCTATTGGTGAATGGTGACCTAAAATAGTGATGAGGGTTTTGTTATCGGTGTAGTACGACAAGAAGGAATGCTTGGAGAAGATGGTCGGAGACACCTGGCGGTGCTAGATCGAAAGTTGTGTGGTGGTTTGATGCTGCTATGAAGACGAAGGGATAGGGCTTTTCTTGCTAATTGGAAGAGGGGGGGAGGGGGTGTTGGTTTAATTTTTGGGAATCAATAGGCGGGTGAAATCCCCCCTTAAAACGTGTGTTTCATTAAAATGTTATAAAGCGACACATTTAGACGATGCACATTTTATGAAAGGCGCCCTCCGCATTTCCTTTTTTTTTCTTTTCTGACACTAATTTTAGGGCACGCACAAATGCGTGTCCTCTGTCCTTCAAAGTTTGCAAAATTGACATTATTTTTTAGGGCGCGCACAAATACACATCCTGTATTAGTAAGTGCCATTGTTTGCGCGTCATTAAAGGGTTGTTTTCTAGTATTGAGGTAATGCTTTAAAATAAAGAACATTATTTAAAAAAGAATTAATACTACCATATTCATTATCAAAATAAAAGGTAAACCTTGTTTGTACAAAGCATGAAAAGAAATAATATTTCTCGTCATTTCAGACGAGTAACAACATTTATTCAAATCTAATGTTAACCCACTACTTAACAACAAAGTATAAACTCCAATGTTGGTGACAGGTGATGCTTTCCTATTCCCCATGATTAAGCTTATCTTCCCATCCTCCACATCCTCACTTCTTCTTAGCCCCTGCAAGTCAGAACAAATATGAATACCACAACCGGTATCAAGGACCCAAGAATAAGAATCGGGTGAGTTATTAGACAATATAGTGTAAATAACTACATGGTTGGGTTTCACTTTCCCATCCTTCACATCTTGCATATACTTTGGGCAGTTTCGATTCCAGTGTGATTTTTCATGGCAATAGAAGCATTCAGCCTCTTTAGGGTTAGCAGAAGGAGTGATGGAACCTTTCTTGGTTCCACTAGAAGATGAGCATTCAAGGGAATTTCCCTTGGTACCCTTTGAGGGTCTCTTCCTCTTCTTCCCTTTGCCTTGCCCGATTACCAAGACCAGGGCTACGGTAGGAGTAAGAGTGGTAACAAATGACTTACCCTTAAGACCACTTTTGGTGGTCTTCAAGAGTCCATAAATTTTGCTAAGTGTAACTTTCTCCTTGTTGATGTGATATGTCATTCAGAATTGATCAAAACAAGAAGGTATGTAGTAAAAAATGATATCAATTGCCAACTCCTCGTGGAAGTTCACATTTAACTTCAGAAACCGCTCCACATACCTTTGTATTTTCTGCAATTGGCCGGTTATGGGTTCACCATCCTTCATTCAGGTTGTTATTATGGATCATATGATGTCATACCACTCTTGGCGAGCACTTTGATGGCAGCGGTCCATCAAGTCCTGGTGCATCTCAAAAGGCTAATAGTCCTCATAGCACTTTTCAAGCTCAACTATCATTGTGGCTAACATGATACAAGCCACTTTAGTGGCATCTCACTCATGAGTCCAGAATTCAGTGATTTCCTTAGGAGTAGTAGACTACTCATCAAGTCCCTTCAGCTCCTTGTCGAGGACATATTCCTTGTCCTCGTAACGAGTAACTATCCTGATGTTTCGGATCCAATCCATAAAGTTGGAACCATCGAAGACAACTCTCCCACAAAGGTTCATGAGAGAGAATGAGTTGGTAGGGTTTGAGCTAGAAGCAACATTATTTGAAGACTGCTGAAAAGGAAGAAAGACAAGTTTCAAGTTTAGATTAGATATAAAGACAGTCCTTAATAAAACACATGATTGTAATATAAAGACTAGGACCTAACAAAATATTTTATAACTTAGAAGAGGGATGCCGTAACCAAAGCTATAAAATATTTGAAGTTAGGTGAATGACGATTCACCAATTTCCACTATAAAATGAAATAAATTATTAAGTTTTAATGGGTCTTGAAACTCCTAGATTCTTTGAGATTCATTGAACTTTTTAATGGCGTGTTTTAATCTTGAGTGTGCCCTTCAAGTTTTATGACTAGGATGTTGAGGATAACAAAACAAGGTGTGAAGTAACCATGCAACTTACTTGGTACCCTTAATATTTACCCCACAATCGATGTGTCGGTTAACCATATGCACTCCATCGATACTAGGATAAATATTAAGTTACCCTTTGCCTACCTTGTTATGTCTAAATTAGTGTGCCGGTTAACCACACACGCTCCACTAATGACTTAAACAAAGTGCAAAGTGTAATTTCATGGGTTAGAACCTTATTCATATTTTCCTAAAGTAACTAAGATTAGGAATTTATAAAAACATTTAGTTACTTTAGTATCATTATACTTTTAATGAGGTTTAAAGTCATTGTCCTACCCGTTCGGCTAACGACCCTCCACCAGTTAAGGAAGCGGTGAGTTAGAGTGGACACCCATTAAGCTGCTATTTTATAGGCAACAACCTTATACCCCCCCTTATAGACCAACTTCGTGAATGACGCCTACTAACGGTAAAACGACTTTTGTTCTTATATATATATATATATATATATATATATATATATATATATATATATATATATATATATATATATATATGTATATATAGATATAGATATATATATATATATATATATATATATATATATATATATATATATATATATGTATATAACTTATAATTGTAACAGCCCGGAATTTCAGGTATTTTTATAATATTGTTTTTGGGGTGTTTTAGGAAGGGACTCGGCGAGTTGGAGCCAGACTCGCCGAGTAGGACCACAGACTGGGTCGCGGGTTCGCGACTGGACTCGACGAGTCCATTATGGACTCGACGAGTCTGCGCTGTTCAGCGGAAACCCTAGCCGTTTGGTTTTGGATCGTATATAACGCCTTTTAGGCCGTCATTGTCCGTCTTTTAGCCGATTGAGAAGAACCCTAAGCGTCTGTGGACATCTAGAGCAAGATTTGAGGCTATTGGAACTTTGAAGAGATTGTTGGGCAAGAAGGAGAGGAGTTTTGGCTAAAGGAACAGCAAGGGATTCGAGTTCTGAGGTTTGGGGACACAGAGAGTACGTTTTTCAGGTAATACTTCGGATCATTCCTGTTATTTTGATGTGTACACGGATTTAGGGTTTATGAAACCCATTTGGTGATTAGATGGATTATTATGTTGTTACCCAAACGTTTATACCCCAGTAATAGGATGTTTAGAGGTCCAGAAAGTCCCATGATTGTGTATTTCGGGACCATACGTATTTCAGGAAGCAGTTGATCGACTGCATGGCATGGACTCGCCGAGTCCAATGAACAGACTCGGCGAGTAGCTTGAAGATTCACTGGGACTCGCCGAGTTGTTCTTCAGACTCGGCGAGTGGAGTCGGGGTGGCCCCGCGATTCTTCCACGTGGATCTCGTCGAGTCAAGGGGGATACTCGACGAGTAGAAAGGGAACATCAGGGAAAGTTGGAGAGGACGTCTCGACTCGTCGAGTCACCTTTGCACTCGACGAGTCCGGTCCAGTTGACCGTTGACCAGAGTTGACCTGCATATAATTTCTTAGGGTTAGTTGTCTTGAATGATAAGAGTATTAATAAGGGTATATGGTATTATAGGGAGTCTGTAGATCGGCGGATCGAGTGCGAGTGATTTCAAGAATTGATAGTTTTCATTACCACGAGGTGAGTCTTCTCACTATACTACACCCGGAAGGGTTTGACTGTGTGACCGGAAGGTCGGATATGATTTGTGTTATACGTGCTATAAATGGTAAGGTATTTGCTACGCGTGCTATGTATGTTTATACGGGCCGGAAGGGAATATGTTATGTGACTGAAAGGTCGGATATGATATATGATATATGTGCTATATGTGTTAAAATTAATGTATTAATTGCTGTGTATGTTTATGGGCCGGAAGGCAATATGTTATGGGCCGGAAGGCAATATGTTATGGGCCGGAAGGCAATATGTTATGGGCCAGAAGGCATTATTTTATGGGCCGGAAGGCAATATGTTATGGGCCGGAAGGCGATTATCTCAAGGCCTGGAAAGGCGTATATGCGTAAGTAGTATACTGGGGAACTCACTAAGCATTTATGCTTACAGTTGTCATGTATGTGTTTCAGGTACTAGCGAGGACCGTGGGAAGGCACCGGCATGACGCGTACACACTGTTGATGTTTTGAGATCTTGGGGATTTTATGATTGTATTTTGATATGAAATTTGGAATAATTATATTTGGTTGAAATAATTCACTTTATTTTAAATGAAAAATTTGTTTGAAAATTTGCGTTGTTACAATAATATTATAACGTATAAGGGTTGAATTTGAACTTTTAAAATTCTAGGGGTTGGAACTAAATTTTTTAATGTGACTTTACATGTTCCAAAACTTGAGGCCAAGTTTTGTAACTTTCAAAACTTTTCGTCTTGCATAACATATGAGTTAATGGATTAATAAAATGAGAGACTTTTCATTTTATGTAACCTATGTGCTTAATAATGGATTTTAAAAGTGTGACTTTTGGTAATCCATACGTTGAGGAAAAATTATGTATTCCATTAAAAAAACATCAAGATCAAGAATTAAACTACCAAGCAAATTACAAATAATTCCTATGATCTTCTAAACTCATAAGTTCATGAACATGCATATCAACAATTTCAACAATCATAAATAAACCATATAAAACTTGAAATTTTGATATTAGCCATTATAAATGGATTAGAGCAACCATTACACCATCTAAAACAAGTTTTAAATCACCAAAACAGTTTAGGGTAACGTTTCTAGTCCATTTCCAACAGCAAAAGTCGAAAATCTGTAGTCAGAGGTTCCTACTCGTCGAGTCCCCCCATGGAATCTGCGAGTCCACTATCCAAATAGCAAGATTTTCAGCTTTTTTCACAATTTTGCATCAAATATAAAGCAAACAAGCCTTGGCTATGACACAAATGTAGGGTTTTGAGCATTCTATCACTCCTATGGTGTACATGCATGTGACAACCTGAAGTTGTCCATCACCGAAACCCAATTCGTCCATGAAACCCGTCTATAGTGGTTCGTTCTGATCTCGTTTTTGAGCTAAGTTATTTAAATTTATATGTTTATTATAATCTCATGAGAGTTCAAATCCCTAAAAAACTCATGAAAATGGCCCAAAATCATTAAATTGAAAATTTATGTATTCTATCCCGCCGGATTACGATAACTTAATCGGGTGCGACCAAAAGCCCCGTTTAACGTTGGGATCGCGTAGAATTCCACCATGTCCCGAACTTGTGACCTATTTAAAGCTCAAAAGACTTCATTTAAAGCTTTTCCTCTCTCTCACTACTCTCTCTCTCTCTAACCTCTCTCCTCAAATCAAATCTAAGGGTCCAAAAACATCAATTTCAAGCCCCAAATCTTCAAGGTATCTTCCCTAACTCCTTGTATATCATTCTTAGCCTTCAAATTCATGATTTATCTATGATATAGGACCATGTTTATGTGTTTACAGCCCTGGAGTATGCTTGGGCCGTAAACACACATAAAGGGGGTTTTTATACCCTTAAACCCTTCCAAAACACCATTGAGGCTTAGATATGGCTTATAGAATGATGAAATTGGACTTGGAACACCATGAACATGAATTTATAGGAGTAAACATGAGTTTACTGCCCAAGAACATGCTTGGGCCATAAACTCCTTAACATGGGGAGTAAACTCATTTTAAGTGTTAAATTGCCATTTAAACACACCAATAGCCTTGGAATAAATTCTAGAATCAACCACAAATAAATTGGAAGCCTTAAACTTAATGAAAATCCCACCCTTAGGATTTCACGGCCGTAAACCCCCCAAGGATGGGTTCCTGGGCCGTAAACTCTTAATACATGGTCAAATGATGCCCTAAATTCCATCCAACGCTTGTAGAATGAGTTTAAATCACATGTCATTAATCAAGGATCACCAAAACACATAAGGAAAGGGTATGGGGAAGTTTACGGCCGCAAACTCCTAGTTTACTGCCGTAAACTCCATTAAATGGTCCCTAAGTGAGTTCAATGCATTCTGATGCCCTAGATGTGATCCTAGCTAATTTATCCAATTGATTTAAAGCCATTTTGCACCATAAAACATCCCACCATGTGTTTACGGCTGTAAACTCATGGTCAATGTCACTTAGGGTCGAAAACTCTAGTATGAGTTTACTCTTGAACAGTAAACTCCATATCCTAGCCATATGTGTCCTTAAATGCCACCCGGGTCCTACCAAACGCTTGTAATGGAGTGTTTTCGTGATTAGAAGTGTTTGTCCCTAACAAATAAATTATTCAAGTCCTAATTAGATGCAAATGTGTATCTTTTTATAATACATAGGAATCTTGTACGTTTGCAAACCCATAACTGACGTTTAGGATCCAAACCGATGCGTTCCTCAACCGGTGAGTTCATACCCCTACCCTTTTTCAATGTTTTTCAAATGTTTTCGGGGGGGGGGGGGGGATACAAGAAAAAGTACAAGGAAATCTTGTACGTAAACTTATTATTTTCCGTTCAAATGTTTCATATTTTGAATACTTTTAATACCGAAAATCATACTAACCAATCGTTCGAATTGCAGAGTGAATTGTTAAACTAATTGTAGATTTCTTTGATAGATGTTTTAAAATAAGTTTCATATTATGTTTTTTATAAGGAATCATAGTAACCATAAACTAAAATTAATACGAATATAACTAACAGGATAGAACGAATACGAATACGAATACGAATATAACTAATAGGATAGAACGAATACGAATACGACTACGAATATAACTAATAGGATAGAACGAATAAGAATACGAATAGGATTAGGAATAGGACTAGGAATATGAATATGAATACGAAATAATGCCTTTGGATGACAGCAAGACTTCGAATATACAGCTTGTGTACCCCTTGGGTGTCACTAGAGTTTCGAAATTTATTTGACAGTACACCTCTAGACATCGATTCTCGACAGAGTTTCGAAAATACGTCTAAGGTACCCTTTTGGAAAGGGAAAATAACTCTGGAGGGTAATTAACTTTTTTGTTTGTACTCACTTGGTCCATTTTCTCTTTTTTGTAATCAATATACCATCGAACTTGTTGTTGGTGTTTACCATAGCCCTTTTGACCGGCTTTTGACCTGTGATAGCCGGTCAAAGGGTTATGGTGAACACAAACAACAAGTTCGATGGTATATTGACTACAAAAAAAAGGAAAGGGACCAAATGAGAACAAACACAACAGTTGGTTACCCTCCTAATTCATTTTCCCTTTACTCATTTACAACAAATCCCACATCATCTCCTACTGATATTAATGACTTTATGAGATTCATTCTTGCTTCTCTTCAAAACATAACCTATGAAAGGACATTATTCATACATTTACAACTTTGTAATGCACTTGAATATTTATTAGGGGAATCTTAACTAAGCAGGCACATTTCATGACTACATTTACATTTGCAATCAAATGATTTATCATATCATGGATTCTAGACAAATCTACAAAGGAGTGGAATCACAAGTGCTGTGCTTTTGAGTTTACTTAGCTTTAAGATCGAACTCATGGTATTAGATACAACATCAATATGTACAATATTATGGTGATGTGTCTACAAAAGCAGCATGATATTGTACATATTGATGTTGTATCTTATCCCATGAGTTCGATCTTAAAGCTAAGTAAACTTAAAAATCACAGCACTTGTGATTCCACTCGTTTGTAGATTTCTCTAGAATACATGATACGATAAATCATTTGATTGCAAATTTAAATGTAGTCATGAAATGCGTCTGCTTAGTCAAGATTCCCCTAATAAATATTCAAGTGCATTACAAAGTTGTACATGTATGAATAATGTCCTTTCGTAGGTTATGTTTTGAAGAGAAACAAGAATGAATCTCATAAACTCATTAATATCAGTAGGAGATGATGTGGGATTTGTTGTAAATGAGTAAAGGGATAATGAATCAGGAGGGTAACCAACTGTTGTGTTTGTTCTCATTTGGTCACTTTCCTTTTTTTGTTCTCAATATACCATCGAACTTGTTGTTTGTATTCACCATAACCCTTTGACCGGCTATCACAGGTCAAAAGCCGATAAAAAGGGCTATGGTAAACACCAACAACAAGTTCGATGGTATATTGAATACAAAAAAAGGGACCAAATGAGTACAAACGCAAAGTTAATTACCCTCAAGAGTAATTTTCCCCTTTTGGAAATCACCAGAACTTCGAAAACACTGTTAATGTATGCTTCTAAGTGAATCCAAATATTCGAAAATACCTCTAAGTATAGCAGATAATCAACAATCGAATGTAAAGATAACTAAGATATCAGATTACTTAACTAATACTATAAGTAAGGTAGTTACTAGCACATTGAAATCTAAACTACAAATTAAGTATAAAAAGGACAGCTAAACACTTGGGAAAATATGGGATTTTCCTAGAATAACGTAACAACTCGTAAACGAATTAAGTAACGAAATGATAACTAAACCATTTTTACATAAGAAAATATGGGATTTTCTTGGATAACAACTTTTTCAAAAATCAAAAAGGGAACTCATTCTTTTCAAAACAAAACCGCTTATGAACTGACCAGCTTTATGCTGATTTTCAAACTGCTTGTATTCTCAGGTCAGCATTCGACAGGTACATCGCCACCTTTTGGAGAAGATGGAGCGTTAGAAGACCTTCTTTGTTTTTGTTCATATGATATATATATATATAATACACTTGTATAACTTTTCTTTCAAACAGATGTAAACAATTCTATGTAATGTAATGTTTTGTGTTTATTGTGTTACAATGTACATTGGATTTGATACTCAACGTGGAGTCCGCCCCAGAAATGTTTCCACCTTCGGTTTTCGGGGTGTGATAGATTGGTATCAGAGCCCTTGTTTATAGTGAACTAGTATACCAAATCTTGCATGGTATAAGACTATAAACACTAAGGGGCCTAAGTGCTCTGAACTAAAAGTATACCTCAACTGTAAGTATTTTCAAAAGTATACAAGTATACCTAACTATCGAGATCCGTAACTACAAGTAGAACAAAGCATAAGTAAATGGGTGTTGTATGTTGCGGTTAAACCTGGGCAACTATGTAGTCGTGTCTAGGATCAATATAGCCTGGCCAACTATATTCAATCGAGACACGACCAACATGTACTTGGGAGTGACTGTGGTGTGCGGCATGCCTGAAACTTACCCAATACCCAAACAATGAACTGTCGTTGCAGCGAGACAAGAAATACTATCGGAGTATTTCTCGAGCCAAATCTGTTATAGAAATCCTCATCCCAGGGTTTCTCCTCAATCATTCTTTTAGCGATAATTTACATGTTTTGATAACTCCTTCCTGCTTTATCGCTTAATAGAATTCTATGTCTGTCATAAAGAGATATCCCTTCTTTCATATCTCTTGATTCAATTCATAGGACTTACCATCCTCTCTTTCCTGATCTTATTAGATCAAGATGCCTCCAAGAAAGAGACCCAACTCAAAGACAAACAACAACCCTCCTCCGCAACCACCTTCTCTTCAAATCGATATGGTAACCCTTCAGACAGTTTTTACTGCTGGAGTAGCAGCAACTATATCGCAAACGAACCCCGGTAGTTTAGGAGGTGGTCCCCAACCTCAAAACCAGGAAGGTATCCAGGGACACCGAAAGGAGTGTTCCTATAAAGACTTTATGAACGCAAAACCCAAATTCGTCGATGGCAGAGGAGGTATCATTGCTATAACTCGGTGGTTAGAGAAGATCAAATCCATTTTCGAGATCTGTGCTTGTTCAAAATCCGACAAGGTGAAATTTGCCGCCTGCACTCCTACCAATAAAGCTCTGACTTGGTGGAACGGCCGAGTCAAATCCCTAACTCTACCCGTAGCCAATGCTATGGGTTGGGAAGTTATGAAGGAACTTCTACATGCAGAGTATTGCCCTCGGGGTGAAATTCAGAAGCTGGAGCATGAACTCTGGAACTGAAGATGAAGGGTTCCGATATCGCCGCCTACACATCCAAATTTGTTGACTTAGCGCTTCTCTGTCCGGGATTGGTTACCCCGGAGAGTAAAAATATTGAGAGGTTGATTTGGGGATTAACCCAGCCAACCAAAGGGAACGTTATAGATGCGAAGCCGGACACCTATGACAGTGCCAAATGCCTAGCACAAACCCTGATTGACCACAATGACGAACAAGAAGAAGCAGTCACCACTCCTGAGCCAACAGAAAAGAGTGGCGAGAAAAGAAAGTTTTGGAAAAAGAAGAAGAAGAGACAGTCTTCCCTAGAACCCTCGAAGAAACATCAGATAGTGGCAGTCCCCGCTGCCACTACCCTTGTTGTTGTTTCTGTTGTTGGTTCCTCAGCCCAAGGACCTATCACTTGGTATGCCAGTATCCTCCCCTGGTGTAACCAGTGCATTTACCACCATCGTATCCCTGGCCCTTGTCGTGCAAAGTTTGTAAAAGTTGTGGCCAGGAAGGTCACCTCGCACGAAGCTGCAGAGCACCAACCCAAACAACTAGTCAAGCTTCTGGAGCTGGTATCGGTCGGACCTGTTATAGTTGTGGAGAAGTTGGAAATTACAAACGAAATTGCCCTAAGGCAGTAACAGCTGGCAACATTGAGAGAGCCTTAACTATGGGACAAGAAAGGACAACCGTCGACCCCACCGTTGCCACAGGTATATTTCCTCTCGGTGAATTTTATGCCTGTGATCCTTTTCGATTCTAATGCTAAAAGAAATTTGCGACCTATCCATTCAAACACCTTTCTAAACTTAGTCCTTCGCTAAAAATTGAAAATGTGTACCGTCGAGTGGTTAGCAAGTGAGAAGAGAATGCTAATGTCATACCCATAAATCGTATCCTCGATCAGGACGATTATTCTATTTCATTCGATTAAATGGTAAACTTTTCATGAAAGGATTTGATTGCGATCATTGGCGTGGAATGACTGAGTCTCATTCATGATGTTATTCTTGAATCGTCCATCTAAATCTTCCCTTTGACCCGACTCTCATGATCTTCGAATCAAACCTGAATCCAACCTTCGCATCATTTCGTGCATCAAGTCTTAAAAAGGATTTCCCATGCACTCGTCGTACGTTTGGCCATTGGGAAACAGGAAGTCTGCAACTTTTTCCTTAATGTCTTTCCCAAGAATTTCCCGAGAATTCCTTCAGAACGTTTAGTCAAATCTCGCATCGACCTAATCCCTAGAACTACCTCGTAGCCAAACCTCCGTGAGGATGATGTGTCCAAGACAACGACCAAGGCTTGATATGATCACTATGAGTTAGTAGTGATGCCCTTCGGTCAAACCATTTTCCCTACTCATGTAGATGAATAAAGTAGTCATACCCGTGGACCTTTCCAAAAACTAAGGTGATAGGGAATTAGTCAGCACCGGAGATACCCATAGAAGCACGTCAATTCTTGGGTTCCGTCGACTATTATCACAAACCCACCCAGAAATTTCTTCTAGAACCATCAGACCCCTAGCTACTCTGCTACATGAAGATGTACCTTCGTATTGGCGCTTGTGACATGTTGAAGGCCTTATCCCAGAAGAGCATAATATGCATTGGGAAGCGCAAAATACTTCGCCGGTAATACACCAGACTTTTCGAATCCCCGCCAGAATCAGAACCGTGAACTACAGACTTCGACTATCTCAAGGGCATAGCAGTATTCATTCTGTCATCCACGTCTCGAATCCTTAGAAACGCATATCCAACGATACCTTAGTAATCCCTTCAATGAGACCGAAATCAGCGAAAGTTTGAGCCTCCATGGAAGAACAAGTTGAGATCATGGATGGAGAGATCAAATGTACGAAACAAAACCTCATCCCGATAGTGAGGGTTCGTTGGAATGTCAAGCGGAGACCCGATCCCACTTGGAAGCGTGAAGACCCGAAGCAGTAGATTCAGCCACATCTCCTTTCATTTCATGATCTATATCTTAATCTTTGAATTTCAAGACAAAATTCCCTCTAACGGGGGGATAATGTGACAACTCGAAGTTGTCCATCACCAAAACCCAATTCGTTCGTGAAACCCGTCTATAGTGGTTCGTTCTGATCTCATTTTTGGGCTAAGTTATTTAAACTTATACATTTATTATAATATCATGAGAGTTCAAATCCCTTAAAAACTCATGAAAATGGCCCAAAATCATTAAATTGAAAATTTCTAAATTCTATCCTGCTGGATTACGATAACTTAATCGGGTGCGACCAAAAGCCCCGTTTAACGTCGGTATCGGGTAGAATTCCACTGTGCCCCGAACTTAGAACCTATTTAAAGCTCAAAAGACTTCATCTGAAGCCTTTCCTCTCTCTCACTACTCTCTCTCTACCCACTCTCCTCAAATCAAATCTAAGGATCCAAAAACATCAATTTCAAGCCCCAAATCTTCAAGGTATCTTCCCTAACTCCGTGTATATCATCCTTAGCCTTCAAATTCGTGATTTATGTATGATTTAGGACCATGTTTATGTGTTTACGGCCCTGGAGCATGCTTGGGCCGTAAACACACATAAAGGGGGTTTTATGCCCTTAAACCCTTCCAAAACACCATTGAGGCTTAGATATGGTTTATAGAATTAAGGAATTGGACTTGGAACACCTTGAACATCAATTTAGAGGAGTAAACATGAATTTACTACCCAATAACATGCTTGGGCTATAAACTCATTAACATGGGGAGTAAACTCATTTTTAAGTGTTAAATTATCGTTTAAACACACCAATAGCCTTGGAATAAATTCTAGAATCAGCCACAAACAAATTGGAAGCCTTAAACTTAATAAAAATCCCACCCTTAGGATTTCACGGCCGTAAACCCCCCAAGGATGGGTTCCTAGGCCGTAAACTCTTAATACATGGTCAAATGATGCCCTAAATTCCATCCAAGGCTTGTAGAATGAGTTTAAATCACATGTCATTAATCAAGGATCACCAAAACACATAAGGAAAGGGTATGGGGAAGTTTACGGCCGCAAACTCCTAGTTTACTACCGTAAACTCCATTAAATGGTCCCTAAGTGAGTTCAATGCATTCTGATGCCGTAGATGTGATCCTAGCTAATTTATCCAATTGATTTAAAGCCATTTTGCACCATAAAACATCCCACCATGTGTTTACGACTGTAAACTCATGGTCAATGTCACTTAGGGCCGAAAACTCTAGTATGAGTTTACTCTTGAACAGTAAAGTCCATATCCTAGCCATATGTGTCCTTAAATGCCACCCGGGTCCTACCAAACGCTTGTAATGGAGTGTTTTCGTGATTAGAAGTGTTTGTCCCTAACAAATAAATTATTCAAGTCCTAATTAGATGCAAATTTGTATCTTTTTATAATACATAGGAATCTTGGACGTTTGCAAACCCATAACTGACGTTTAGGATCCAAACTGATGCGTTCCTCAACCGGTGAGTTCATACCCCTACCCTTTTTCAATGTTTTTCAAATGTTTTCGGGGGGGGGGGGGGGATACAAGAAAAAGTACAAGGAAATCTTGTATGTAAACTTATTATTTTCCGTTTAAATGTTTCATATTTTGAATACTTTTAATACCGAAAATCATACTAACCAATCGTTCGAATTGCAGAGTGAATTGTTAAACTAATTGTAGATTTCTTTGATAGATGTTTTAAAATAAGTTTCATATTATGTTTTTTATAAGGAATCATAGTAACCATAAACTAAAATTAATACGAATATAACTAACAGGATAGAATGAATACGAATACAACTAATAGGATAGAATGAATACGAATATGAATATAACTAATAGGATAGAACGAATACGAATACGAATAGGCTTAGGAATAGGACTAGGAATATGAATACGAATACGAAATAATGCCTTTGGATGACAGCAAGACTTCGAATATACAGCTTGTGTACCCCTTGGGTGTCACAAGAGTTTCGAAATTTATTTGCCAGTACGCCTCTGGACATCAATTGTCGACAGAGTTTCGAAAATACGTCTAAGGTACCCTTTTGGAAATCACCAGAACTTCAAAAACACTGTTAATGTACGCTTCTGAGTGAATCCAAATATTCAAAAATACCTCTAAGTATAGCAGATAATCATCAATCGAATGTAAAGATAACTAAGATATCAGATTACTTAACGAATACTATATGTAAGGTAGTTCATAGCACATTGAAATCTAAACGACCAATTAAGTATTAAAAGGACAACTAAACACTTAGGAAAATATGGGATTTTCCTGGAATTACATAACAACTCGTAAACGAATTAAGCAACGAAATGATAACTAAACCATTTTTACATAAGAAAATATGGGATTTTCTTGGATAACAACTTTTTCAGAAACCAAAAAGGGAACTCATTCTTTTCAAAACAAAACCGCTTATGAACTCACCAGCTTTATACTGATTTTCAAACTGCTTGTATTCTCAGTTCAACATTAGACAGGTATATCGCCACCTTTTGATGAAGACGCAGCGTTAGAAGACTCGTCTTTGTTTTTGTTCATATGATATATGTATAATACACTTGAATAACTTTTCTTTCAAACAGATGTAAACAATTCTATGTAATGTAATATTTTGTGTTTACTGTGTTACTATGTACATTGGATTTGATACTCAACGTGGAGTCCGCCCCGGAAATGTTTCTGCCTTCGGTTTTTGGGGTGTGACAATGCAACCCTAGAAACGTTGGATCTATGTTTTATCTATAATACATGCAAAATTCTTTTTCCAAGGTTCATAACCTATCTAGCATAGATGGGGAACTTTAACATAAAAGTTAGTAAGAAATACATACCTTGTAGTAGTTAGGATTCCTTGCAAACCTTGTGAGCCTAGCACCTCCAGTGTGATGCCTCAAATGTCTCATACAATACCAAATGTACTTGGAATAACATAGAGAGAAATGAAGAACACTTAGAAATCGGCTAGCCCTCACTTATATATCTTAGTGGCCAATTTTGGTGAACAAAGTGTTACTTATATAGTGTGTTACAATTAGGGTTAAACCATGTAAACCCTAATTGTCATGACTTTTCATTTCCATGACCCATGGGTTCTATAAACACCATGGAGAATCCTATGGATTTTAGCCCAACTTGATAATCCATGAAGCATTACCACACTATATAAGTATGGATGATTAACGCAATCAACCCATATATTTAATTAGTCTCCTTTTGATCACCTAATTAATTCCAAATTAATTCTTCATCAATACTAATTAAATAATATTATTAATATATTAGAACTTATAATATATTAATAAACCTTAAGTGTTATTTCTCTCATTTTAGTCAATCCAAATGCATGATGCCATGCAACCCAAATGGATCATGCCAAACTGGGTCAAGTACATACCAGAAATAGTTATGGACTTAGACACCTTATCCAACACACACACACACACACACACACACACACACACACACATATATATATATATATATATATATATATATCATCTAATCTAGGAGAAAAGTATAACATACATAAAGAGTATCAAAAGTAAATTCGTAGAACAAGTATCAAGATACAATAAAAACTATCAAATAAAACCCTCCTCACCCGCATCATCACCATTGTCGTCATCACACGCATACTAATCCTCCTCATCCTTATTGTTGTCAACATCACCAACATCACACTGTTGTATGCCTGAAGGGAAGCACCAGGGTATAGTCGTGGAAAATCTGTAAAATCCATCCCATGAAACTCCATGATCCTGGTGAGAGCTACCATGATCCACTACTGAGCTCGTATGATGGTCTGATGCTCCTGGTAAAGTATATCCATCCGGTAAGACAAGTGGTGGTAGGCAACCTGTGACAACCTGAAATTTATTCCGCCACTGTAACCCATTTCCGTTAATAAAAATCGTTTCTATTATATTTTTCCGTTAATATTTTGAATCAGGCAAATTAAATTGAGACTTTTATATTGACTTCATAAGTTTCCAAATGAATTAGAAGCACGTGAAACACCCTCGATATCCCTTTGAAAAGTTTTTAGTTTACGACCAAGTTGGGTTACGACATTTAATCGGGTACGACCATAAACTCCGTTTAACGTCGGGATCGGGTGGTTCCCCACCTGGCCGCAAACTCAAACCGTATATAAGGGTTG
Source organism: Lactuca saligna (assembly GCF_052625555.1). NCBI lineage: Eukaryota > Viridiplantae > Streptophyta > Magnoliopsida > Asterales > Asteraceae > Lactuca > Lactuca saligna. The sequence goes on from NC_136421.1 coordinate 128,463,345, forward strand.
AGTTACCTTCAATTGAGCTCTTTTCCTACTCTTAAAACTCTCTCTCTCTCTCTCTACTCTCTCTTTCTCTCTCTGCAACTCGATTTTTGATTGAAAAACGCCCCTTTCAAGCTCCAAAATCGTAAGTAATCCTTCCTAACTTGTTGTTTAGCTTGGTATGGATAAAAATTCGTGATTGAATCATCCAAAAGCCTCAAAATCATGTTTTTACAGCTAAGGAACACCCCTCAAAACCGTAATCACCCATAAGTGGGTTTTGAAGCCCTAAAACCCCTCCAAAACCCTTCTAATGCTTACTTATGACTTAGAAACTAGCATACATGAACTTAGAAACCCAAAATCATTTTTTAATGGGAGTAAAAATGAGTTTACGGCCAATGAATGAGAGTTTACGGCCAATGAATGTTCTTGGGCCGTAAACTCCATTAAAGGGTGAAAAGTTGCCCTTTCATCCTTCCTTATGCCTAGAAGTCAACATAGAATAAATCACCATCGAAGTAGGGACCTTAAACATCAAAGAAACCAAGATCTTATAGAGTTTACGACCCTAAACCCCCAAGGAATTGGTCCTTTGGTTGTAAACTCCCTTAAGGAGGTCAAATGGTGCCCTAACTTCCCTCCATGGCTTGTATAAAGGACTAGAAACATGTATGCTTAACCTAGAACCATCAAAGCATGAATTGAAGGGGAAAGTATGAGTTTTTAGCCGTCAACTATCACACCCCAAAACTAAGAACGGCGGAAACGTTCTGGGGTGGACGACGTCATTTAATGTATCACAAAAATGCAATATAGTAAACAAGCAACAACATCATCCATTGCATTAACAGTATAATTTAAATACATTTGAGTTCCTTCATAGTATATATCTACATAATGAATATTCAAAATAAAAGATGAGTATTGACTGCTCCGTCTTCAAAAAACCTGGTCGTCGTACCTATCTTATTTGTGACCGGAGAATACAAGTTATTTTAAAGCTAGTAAACTATCTATGTAATTGTATCTCTTCATATAGTATGTAATGTGTTCGTATTTCATATAGTATGTAATGTATGAGTATAGACTCATGAATGAATTGAATCTTGTGTGATTCCTTGTATTTGGAATAGTAAGTAGTATCTCCTAACTATACCTATTATAGTTACTAGTATTGTATGTGTATAACCGAAGTACGTCTTTACTACCCGAAGGTACTGAACCAGCTGACGGAACTTTTATGTCTATATATGTATACATGATATATATAACTAATATTTAGACGACATTCGGCCTAACCGATGCCCTAAGGCCACATCTCAACGAGGAAAAGGAAATAAAGCGAGCTAGCCGTGCTATGTTATATAACTATGCATATATGGGCATGCATTTTACAATATAAAATTATAAAAGAAGTTTTGTAATACCTTTGAAAAGATTAATAGCAAGGAAATCATGACTTGAATATCAATTTATAAAACGATTTTAAAGTAGTTTGTTTGATAAGAACAGTTTAAAGTATAAGAAATCCTTTGTTTGAAACACAATTGTAACAGGGTTTGAAAGGAAATAGACAGTATGTAAGATAGTTTGATAAAGAGTTTTAAACATGTATAAATGCTTGAGAATGTCATTTGAAGTAATATGTTTGGTAAAACAGCTAAACGTGTAGTAAATCCATTTGTATACTAGTTATAAATCCCATATGATTGATTAATTAACAGCAAGTATAGAAAAAGATTTATGTTTTTCGCACGATGATAATCGTATGTTTACTTGTATCCCCCCCCCCCCCCCTTAAAAGTGTATAAAAGCATTTATAAAGTATTTGAAAATATAGTTGTAGGGGTATGAGGATAATCGTATGTCTACTCGAGAAAGCGGATTTCTTGGGATTCTCGGGAATCTCGTGAGCATAAAACTTGCTTCCCAACTTGGATATGAAAACTGGGATTTTGAGATGGCTCCGAGGGTTTAAACGCAGAGCTTCGGCACGAGAAAGAGAAGAATTTAGCAAAATTGGCCGGCACCCTCGCATCCCTTTTATAAGGGTTGAAAGCCTCGCGTACGCGGGGCGTACTAGCGAGGGTACGCTGGGAGTACACAACATCATAGCTTACCGCATCCTTGGACGAAGCATCAAAGAGACGTGGACGAACCGGAGCCTAGCATCCGAGTACGTTGGGCATACGAGGGTACGCTGGGCGTAAATCGTCTCAGTATGTGTGCCACGGACTTGTAAAATCCATAACGTTCACATACGTGCTCCGATTTGGACGTTCTTTATATCCACTCGAAGGTGAGAAAATACTCTACAACTTTCATTTCTACTCTGTCGGATAATTTTGATTTTATTTTTAATCATATATTTTTAATAGTCCGGGACACGAAAAGTCCGTTTAAAATCCATAACTTCTTCATCTGATGTCCGTTTATGTCAGACTTTTTACCGTTGTGCAACCATTGACGAGATCTTTCATTCTCGTTTAGGTTGTGTTGGCCATAAATCACTCGATCACTGTTTCGAGTTTTTAGCTATCTACTACCACTTCGGAATTTCGAAAAATCATAACTTCCTCTTACGAAGTCGGATTTGGGCGTTCTTTTTATGCATGCTCACGGTTTAACGAAATATACCACTTTCATTTAAACACCTAAGGCTAGTAATTATTGTATTGAAATTTCACGTTTTACGTCTATCAACATTGTCGGTTTTTGCCGCGAATCTTAGATTGGTCATAACTTCTTTGTTATAACTCGGATTTTAGTGTTCTTTATATGTACGAAAACCTTGATACGATTCGTACCACTTTATTTAACTCAAATAAGATTTTAGGAAAGTTAAATTTTGACCTAAGTTTGACTGGTGTCACATTATATTGTCTTGAAATGTCAGCTTGTCACATCATCCCCCTGCCAGAGGGAATTTTGTCCCAAAATTAAAATTTCAGAAGAATTGATACTATGCTATGGATAGAAGTTTCATTTGATACTCGCGTTCCCAAGTGAATTTAGGTCCTTGCATGGCCTTCCATTGAACCTTTCACTATTGGGGAACATCTTTGTTTCTTTTGTTTTCCTTCACTAGGGTGATAATTTTTCCTGGTCAGATGTGTGTTGCATGATCTCGTGTCTGTGATTATTGTATCCCTTGGAGGTGTTGGCTCTGTTCCTCCTTACTTTAGGAGTAGATAAGGATGTTATTGATGAAACGATCCATCTTTCCTCTTCACGAACTAGACCGATGCTTCCCATGGTGAGAAGTTGGCCTAATGAATCCCTTCTTGAAAAGTTCGTTAATCTGTCTGGAAAGGCTATGCATCTCCGTTGGAGCTAGACGCTAAGGCGATTTGGTTATCGGGGTAGTCCTTGGAACTAAGTCGATTCTGAAACTCGACTTGGCGTTGTGGTGGAAGAGTTGCGTACTTCTGGAATGTTCTGAATGTTTTTCACTTTTTGGCTCGTATCGACGATGTGTGCAAGGAATGTATGCCATTCCTTCTGCAAGCACTTACGAGCTCGCATACACGAAAAGATGAGAAGGTTCCCACTTGATTCATTGCAGCAAATAACTAGAGTTTCGTCGTTTAGGGAGGTTAGGACGAGCTGTTCTATCAAAGCACATGATGTCGGTTCAACCTAGACTGAACCAACTCATACTATTTATGATGTCAAAATTCTTAGGGTGGGTTAGATGTCGTGAAGATCTAAAAGAAAGTATGATTACTCATGAATTAAGGAATAAAAGATAGGTACTTCTAAGTTTATTCTCAGGGAAGTACGATCACTCATAGTCTTAGGTAGTCTCCGTCCTGAAGTTCATAATAGAACTCATACATGAATAAATGATTCTTCTCGATGTTCACATCCAAACAAGGAAAAGAAGTTAAAGAGGAATCATCAATTCTAAACCTGTAGAACCTTGATTATATAACACCCTCAGCGATAGATCAACCGTACGGGTCTTTGAATTGAACTTGACGTACTGTACGAGTGGTACTTCGGGGAGGCTTGCTGAGGTTTCTTCGGAGACGAAATGAGGTACCCTATGCCTGACTACTTCAGAGTTCTGGAATGACAGCTTCGCTTAGAAAGGCGATTTTGGAGAAAGAGATGTGCTCACGAAACTGTTATTGCGAGGACCGAATTGAGTCAAGTTGTATGATGATATCGGACTTACTTGGAAATAAAGGCATTATATTTGATCATAAGGGTGTTACAAACAAAACACAACAGTGCAACTTTTAATACAGTTACAGTACTTTGGTTTTACTACAAGACTATTGTTGCGAACAAGGTATACTACAAAAGACAAGTATACGAAGCACGAGGGTCCCCTTTACTGACGGGATCTATCAAATGATAAGACTCGAGTTGCACTAGTTTTTAAACTTGTTTAAAGACATACTTAATACTGACGATTGGTAGTGAACCCCTATTATAGTCGGGTCCTTCATTGCCTTTTTCCATTCTGAGGTCAAACTCCTCCTGTTCCACTGTCATTCTTCTCTATTGGGCAGTCCCTGTTGAAGTATCCCATTATGCCGCATAGATGGCATATCCGAGAAATTTCAACATTGGTGGTTGAAGTAATGTGTTGGACCCGAGTCCTGCTGAAGCGGGTAGTATGTCCGTTCTTGTTGCAGGTCTTGCAGTGTAACAGACGATAACTACCTAGGTGATGGAAGCTGCACTTATTGCACTTTGGTAGGTTTCCAGCATACTGTCTGGTCGGGTTAGGGATAATTGGGATGCTAACAATGTTGGTGATAGGAGTTGCAAATGTTGTGGATGTGAAGGTTGCCACCGGTGATGGTATCCTGTTTGTCCCTCGAGGTGATTTGCCTTTAACTCTATCCCATAATTTTCATTTATTGCTCTTTGGTTTGAGGTTCGGAGTGTCGTGGTAGCTTGTTATTCGGGGGTGTACTTGGTTGCTACTTGGATTTGAATTATTGAAAACCATCCCGCTAACATTTGCGTTGTTAGCGTTAAGGTGAGTCAGAACAGCTGTCACGGCAGCTGAGACTGCAGCTTGAAATGTAGATGCATCAATCCGAAGAGTTGGTGTTCGGTTGATAGGTTGATTATGTTTCTTTGGCAACATGATTCTGTAACATGAAAGAAAATGAATTCATGAGCGGATATGGTTGAACCTAGATGTAGTTTGATCGTTCATGTAAAGAATAGAAATATGTTCTCGTGGGTTTGACCTACATCCCTATGATGCAGTCTTAGTACAGAGTAAAAGTAAGTTCGTAGAATGGTCTTAAGACATTTGACGTTCAAACCAGGGTACCATCGGTTGGTAAATAACATGATCCAACCTTTGAAAGAGAATTAGAAATGATCCTTGAGCTAAATTACCCTAGTTTAATAAATTGACTAGAGTGGGTTTCAGATAGATCCCAATGAAAGTATGATAAAAGTATTTGAACAAAGAGTGACACCGAAGTTAGCCGACATTCAATATCGACATTCATGATGTAATAAGTTTGGGAAAATTGATCTTGAAGAAGGTCTTACATCATATCCAGAGTAGAAAGATTTTGGCCACATAAAGGCCTAACTAACAGTACTTACAGTACAAGATAGTTACATAGAAAAATGCTACATAGGACATATACAGGAAATCGATGCCTTTCGACAAGGAAGGAAAATAAAGCATTTCTTACTGCCGGCGGTCATCCCTCTGGTTAAATCTCAGTTTAGCCAATTGACGTTCCATTATGAAGTAGGTGTCTTTCGTACACTCTCTGGCGTACTCGTAGTTCTATGACATCAGCTCGTGTGTCAGCTATGTCTTGCAGCAGGGTCTCATGGTCTCTCTCAGATATCTCACGAGTGTACTCCAAAGATGAATGTCTCACAAATTTATTCATTAACATGTTCACGTAGTTTGTAATAAAATACTTCGCTTTATAAATCGATTGTATTACCATTTATTTGTTAAATGAGGTGTCCAAACTATACATATTATAGTTTAATCAAAAAAAATTATTTTGTAAATGAAACCTTGTTATGCATGACCTTGTATTTCAATAAAATTATGTTGAAAATGCTAGGTAAAAATCTTCCACACCTTGCTGAGCATGTTACAAGGTGTGAATAACTCTTAGACTCGTTTTAACAATTTAATTCTTAATTGTCACTGTTTTAGATTATTTATAGAAAATACATCGTAAATCTAAAATTGAATCCGTAAACTCAGAAAGATAAGAAAAAGATTCTACTGGGTTCAAAAATTTTCTTATAATTTTTGATGGCCTCAAACCAGTGTGAAAATGTTCATTTCAACAACCTAGTCCGATTTCGTTGCTGCAGTGATAGGCAGTTTTGTAAAAATCACCAAAAATTGCAGAAAAATCTTATGGAGATGTGCAAGTAGTCATTTTAAAGATATAAACCTGAATTAATTTCATATTGAAATTTTTTTAAAAATAATAAGTTTAAGTTGAGTAAAACAGTTCGTGAACAGGATACAACTTTTCTGTTGTAAGTTGTCAAGTTAAGTTTGAAATATGTTTTGGTGTTTTAACTTGTATCCCCCCCCCCACACTGAAAACTAAAGAAAACTAGAAAATGTATGGGTATGAACTCACCTTGAGTGATTCTTGGAAGAGTGGAAGGTCAAAGACGAAAAGTATCATGTCAAGAACACTTGATGAACACGTGAAAGTTTGGATGATCCTAAGAACGATACAACTTTTCTGTTGTAAGTTGTCAAGTTAAGTTTGAAATATGTTTTGGTGTTTTAACTTGTATCCCCCCCCCCCCACACTGAAAACTAAAGAAAACTAGAAAATGTATGGGTATGAACTCACCTTGAGTGATTCTTGGAAGAGTGGAAGGTCAAAGACGAAAAGTATCATGTCAAGAACACTTGATGAACACGTGAAAGTTTGGATGATCCTAAGAACGATTTTTGGCGTTAAGATATGAGTAAATGACCAAGAGTGTTATAAAATTATGGAATAACACTTAAGTTTAGATGGAATGATTACCAAAAAGTGCAGTAGCAACTCAAGATCACTTCCGAAAAGTGGTTGGAAGTAGAGAGAAAAAGGAGGCTCTTTTGAAGGTTTGAGAAGTGTATAAGTGTTTGATTTGATGAAAGTGAACCAAGAAATCCTCCAGGGATTTCTTTATCTAGATGTTGCTGGAGCAACTTGTGAGTTTGAATTGATGTGTGCATTGGTTTGTGTGATGTGGATAACGTTGGATTAATGAGACGATGACACATGGAAGGCAAGTGGGCACACTTGACCCACTTGTGGGGTAAATATCCTCTTGATATAAAATAATGATTTTTAATTTATAAATCCTTGAGAAATAAATAAAATATAAGTTTTGGGGGTTTAAAATTGTAAAAATATGAATTTGGTGAAAAATCCCCGTCAAAAACGTAAAAAACGGGCTTAGGAGGAGAAAGTCGTCGAAAACTGGCTTTAGGGACTGAACCTGCGAGGTTCATCTCTAAGAAGGTAAGAACTGAGAGAAGGGAAGAAGGAACTGAAAGGGAAGGAGAAGGAACCGAGAGGGAAGAGGAAGGACCGAAGGTGCGAAACAGAGGAACCGAAGGTGTGAGGTTCGGCTTCTGATGTCTGCGAGGTTCGGTCCGAAATACTGGGGAACAAAAATAGACAGAACCCTCGGTCCATTTCGGCTGAGAGGGTTTCGGTTCTGATGCATGTTCAGTTCTAACAGGAAGTTCTGCTCCTAAGAGGAGTTTCGATTCCTAAGAGGTTCGGCTCCTAAGAGGAGTCTCGATCCTAATTACCTGTTTTTCGATATAACTCATTGATTCGAGCGGTTTTTGGTCAATTTAAGGGTCGGGATGACCCGGTTTACTATAAAAAGTTTGAGAGAGACTTTGGAGAGATTTGGGAGAGATTGAGAGAGATTTGAGAGAGATTTACTTTTAGCCATTTTCATCAAATAATCTTGCAATGCAGGGTCCGTGAACCACATTATACTTCGTTTATGATTATTTGAAGTCCCTAAAAGGGTCCATAGACGTGTTTTGATGCGTTTAACTCCCTTCTTAGGGTTTTAGATTGATAAACACATAGATTTATTGAGACACTCGAATTCTTGACATACAAATGTAGGTTTGCATAGAATAACTTTTAATCATACAAGTATTATACAAGATTGACCAGTTTAACTTGTTGACTTTGATTTGACTTGAACTTGATGGTTGTCACAATTTTCCTTATTTCATAATCATGAAATGGAGCAATGGCTAGCATGGCCCTAATGGACTTTATCTTCGCTACTGTTGAGAAGGTTTCATCATAATCAATACCTTGAGTCTGAGTAAAACCCTTCGCAAATAGTCACGTCGTATAAGTATTAACATTATCATCTATGTCGGTCCTCTTCTTGAAGATCAACTTGCACCCGTCTGTCTTACGGTTGGGTACATTCTCAACCAAGTTCCAAACTTTATTGTCTTACATGGACTGTATCTCGGTGTCCATAGCCTCCTTCCATTTATCAGACTTCGGACCTGTCATGGCTTCCTTAAAGTTGTTAGGTTCATCCAAATTTACCAGTGTACTATCACTGATAAATGTATCACCTTCTGTAGTAATATGGAAACCATATTAATGCTCGGGTGCATTCCTAACCCTCATGGAACGCCTCAAAGGAACAAAGTTGTTAAATGGCTTAACAGGAGTTTTCTCCTCGAGTGGGTTGCTAGTGTCTGAGGTTCCTTCGTCACTTGACTCTTGAATTTCTTCAAGGTCAATTTGACTCCCACTATTTCCTTGGCTTATGAACTCTCTCTCGCGAAATACCCCTCTTCTTGCCACAAAGACTACATTCTCACTGGGTCTGTAGAAGATGTAACCAAAGGATTTCTATGGGTAGCCGATGAAAATACACCTCTCACTTCGAGGTTTGAACTTATCTTGAGTCTTGCATGTCACGAAAGCCTCGCAACCCCAAACCTTGATGTGGTCCAAATTGGGAACTTTCCCGGTCTATATCTCATGAGGTGTTTTTGCAACATTCTTTGACCACAAAGCACAATGTACAACAAACCAATGCATGATCCTCGCATTACGTTGAGCGTACCTCCTCGTAAGCCCAACGTACCAGTCAGGAGTCAAAAAACCAATATTATACTCTTAATGGGTTTATTTAAGACGTTTAAAACATAGATCTTGCACCAAGCCAAGGTCTTCACCAATATAGTTTCCAACTTTACTCACAAACCCTTCCCACGACATCTGATCCCAATCCTAGCGGGGTTCTCCAAACCTGAAAATGAACGAATCCTTTCCCAGTCTAAAACAATCCCATGCGGAATAGCCACATCCACTCATCCTGAAATCTGAAGTCTCGAATTGGCCTGACTCCCTGATAGATCACCCGTACTAAACTGTTGCTAATTCCATTCCATTTAACAATCAAACTGACTACTCAACTTCTGATTACCTGAGATTCCTACTAGAAAACAGACTAGCATACCATATGCTACTGCTGACAACCTTTGACTTGACCAAAGGGACTAGATATTCCTTCAAGAGAATGCTCATCCTGATGATAACAATTCCTTGAATAATGCGAGACAAATTGGGAGATAAACCTTCTTGTGTGGAACAGGACATTGCTTCCTTTTATTGTTCAACCCTCATACAGCTGCTGAGATTCCGAAACCCCATACCTTCCTAACTACCACACAGATAGAACCAATCTGAAACATAATCACAAGAGCCTGATCAACCATCATAACAGAAACTATCCTTTACCCCTAAACCCTTCAACTAATACCCTCGGCATACATATTCCTTATTTACATCCTGTTGAAAAGAAGACCTTGCACAAAAAACTCCCAGTAATTCCCAACGTGAGTTCCCACCAAGAACCAACTCGGTACCCAATTCATAACCCAAGATCCTAGGATATATACTTGCATTACACCCAAAACTTCTTATTTACATCAACCTCTAACTAAACAAAGATATAGTGATTCTCTAACCATTATTGGGGCTACCAATCTTGCACCTGGTCCTACCACCAGATTCCCAAGAGTCCAAATGACAAGGATGTCCTAGCGTAATCATCCCTCTACATAACTTACTCACCACACACTCAATCCTGCAAACCAAGATCGAATACTCTGACCTAATGTTCACTATCGGGTTCTACCTGCATGCCATAAACATACGGACCTCTCCCTCGGGCCCCACCCAAATTATACCATGGAGTGGCCTTGCCCATGGGTCCCACCCATCTAGAATTATAAATGCCTGACTTGGCCTCGGACTCCAATAGTCCTCAACCTAAAACAGTGAAATGCTCCCTATAAATCCCAACTATCATGCCCAAGGCACAAACTAATCCCCATTTATACTCATAACCACCTCAATGATAGTCTACCTTGATGCTACGATCCTATCATAGCTTTTAGCCCACTACAAACCAACCATAATCTTACCATTCTAAAACCTTCACAACCCCACTCATCATGAGTCGAAACCTGCATCCAAATACATCTAGTCAGGTGTTTGGGTGATGCTTCGAACCCCAGAGCCTTCATCATAAAAGAACGGGAAATGAGGCTCTAACACAACCCTTAACCTGAATCCTTCCACAAGCCTGCCATACAGAAAACACTAACCAGCTGTTGGGAGTTTCTTAGACTCCCAACTCACACAACTTCAATCCCAACAGCCAGTAAGGTCGTCTCTCCCCCTGAGTAAGATGCGAAACTTACCTTAGTTTTGTTGGGTATACTATCTAAGTCCATAACTTTATTTGGTATTAACTTGAGCTGACCCAGTATGGTCCATTTGGGTTGCATGGCATTGCAATACTTGGATAGACTAAATGAGAGAATAAGGCACTTATGATTATTAATATATTATAAGTTCTAATATATTAATAATAATTATTATTTGATTAGTATGGATCAAGTATTAATCTAGTATTAATTGGGTGATCAAAGTGAGACTAATTAAATATATAGGGTTGATTATGACAATCATCAATTCTTTTATGGTGGATTAATGATCCATGGTTTATGGGTTATGGATGTAACTGATGGGTTTTGGCCATATGAACATTCCTATGTGCACATACAAAACCTAATGCTTGGATCTACGTTTCTCTAATTAAGCATGTATGAATCTAAGACTTCTAATGGTTATTCTATCATAATAACAAAGAGAAATTAGAGTTATAAGTTTACCTTGAATCACTTGTTTGATCTTCTTGTCCTTGGAGCTTTAGAGTCACAATTGTCACTCCTCTAATGGCTTACAAACACCAACTAGCAAGAGGATGATTTGAGAGAATAGGGAGGGACTTAGAAATCGGCCAGGGGTCCTTTAGAGACAAGAGGTGCCGATTTCCGTGACCCCTAGGGTCTATTTATACTTGTAAGGCTCCTAGGGTTTCACCTTCAAACCCTAATTGGATAACTTAGGCCCTAAGCAATCCTAATCCCCTTCATGATAAGCCTTGGATGGATTTTAGGTCTATCCTAAGCCCCTAAAATCGTCCACCCCTTATCCATAAGGGATTACAGCATAAAGTACAACTATCATACACTTGACAGTTTATGCCCCTCTATTTAGTTAATCTCTTTTAGTCACCAAATTAATTCCTAATTAATTTATGACTTATATTAATCAAATAACAATATTTCTATTCCTTATAATATTTCAACTCATTGTAAATCATCCTATCAAGTTGCTATGGTGAAGGCAAACCAAAAGGACCATGCTCAATCGGGTCAAGTACTTACCAAATATAGTTACAGCCTTAGACACTATTACAACATTCTCCCACTTGGATAAGTCTAGTAACTATATACAACGATTAGCAATCGTAGCTCTCAAAGATGCTGTCCAACTTTGATCTAATCAATCTTGTCCTTTAGATAAGGGATCGTACAGGCCTCTGTTTAGATATCATGCTGACAATCAAATGGAACCAATTGTCTAGCATTTGGTTTCTCGATCTCAGATTTATGTGACATAGAACTTAATCGAACACATCAATTCAGTTCTGACCGGGCCCGACACATAAGTCAAAACAAATCATCAAGCGGCCGAGATATCGCTTTTACCCTCTTAGGATAAAAGTAACAGATAAACTTCGACTTATATGCATTTACTTATTCATTAATCAACTATACACAACAATGCGTTTTATAACATCAAGTTACTGATGCGGTTTCGCACCATCAATGTACAACCAATTAAAAAATAACAAACCACATATCTAGGTTTTAAGACCGTATGATATTATCGTCTTGCGATCACCGTTTTGTCATATTCCATAAGGTGATTCCAGCAAGCGCGGGTTTATTCCAATGCTCAAAACTAGTTCATAAGCACTCATGAACGTTGTAGCAAACTTTTGCTATGTATAATACCATTTACACAATCTACACACCAATTCATGAAAATCTTCATTCATACCTACTTCCAACATATGAACGATTGTGGACAATTTAAATAATTCGATTATTCTTAATAAACTCAATTATTCTAGAAGTCAAAACATGCAAAGTGAAATGATAGTTAAACAATTAACACAAGACAGTAACATTACTCATAAATAATACTCCTTTATTTAATCATCAAATGTTAATTACATTTATCTATCATGCGTTTCTAACACTACCTAATCTATACTAATATCATCCTTCAGCCCAATGCTCCTAGCATGCTGCAAGTGCTTAACCCTGTTGAGTCCCTTCGTAAGAGGATCTGTTGTGTTATCTTCTGATGATATCCTCTTCACCACGAGTTGTCCTTCTTCCACACGATGTCTTATAAAATGATATTTTATGTCGATATGTCGAGATCTACCATGATCCCTTGGTTACTTGGTCAAGGCAACCGCTCCTTCATTATCACAAAAAATCTCCATGGGCTCCTTTATGGTAGGTACAACTCCAAGATCACCAATGAAGTCCTTTAACCATATTGCCTCTTTCGACGCTTCGCTCGCTGCAATGTACTCTGATTCGCACGTTGAATCAGCTACGGTTTCTTGTTTGGAACTTTTCCAAGTTACTGCTCCTCCATTCAGGGTAAAGACCCAGCCCGACTGCGAACGATAGTTGTCCCTGTCGGTCTGAAAGTTGGCGTCACTATACCCTCGCACCTTCAAGTCATCACTCCCTCCGAGGACTAAAAACCATTCCTTGGTCCTCCGAAGGTACTTAAGGATATTCTTCACCGCAATCCAATGGGCTCTTCCAGGGTTCCCTTGATATCTACTAACCATGCTGAAAGCAGAGGCTACATCAGGGCGAGTACAAGTCATAGCATACATAATTGAGCCAACTACGGAAGCGTATGGTACTCGGCTCATTTCTGCCATTTCAGATTCGGTACTCGGACTTTGAGTATTACTGAACCTAACATTATATTGTATCAGTAATTCTCTCTTCTTCGAGTTTTCCATACTAAAATGTTTTAGTACCTTATCTAAGTAAGTGTTCTGACTAAGTCCTATTAGTCTCTTACTTCGTTCTCTCACTATCCTTATTCCCAGAATATAGGAAGCCTCTCCGAGGTCCTTCATAGAGAAGCACTTCCTGAGCCAGGACTTAATCTCCTGCAGTGTCGGGATGTCGTTTCTATGAGCAGTATGTCATCAACATACAAAACAAGAAAGCTAACTATACTCCCACTAGCTTTGACATATACACATGATTCATCTTCACTTCGTACAAATCCAAACTCTTTGACTTTCTCATCGAAGCAAAGATTCCATCTGCGAGATGCTTGCTTAAGTCCATAAATAGACTTTTCAAGCTTACACACTCTATTTGGATGCTTCGGATCAACAAAACCCTCTTGCTGAGCCATGTAAACATCCTCAGCCAACTTCCCATTAAGGAAAGCAGTTTTGACATCCATTTTCCAAATCTCATAATCATGAAATGCGGCAATCACTAGCATCACTCTAATAGATTTTATCTTCGCAACTAGTGAGAAGGTCTCATCATAGTCAACTCCAGGAGTTTGAGTAAAACCCTTCGCAACCAATCGTGCGTTATATGTGTGTACGTTTCCATCCACATCGGTCTTCTTCTTGAAGACCCATTTGCACCCAATGGTCTAACGTCCGGGCACGTTATCAACCAAATTCCAAACTTGGTTGTCATACATGGAATGGATCTCTCTGTTTATTGCCTCTTTCCATTTCGCAGACTCCGGGCCTACCATGGCTTCCGTATAGCTATTAGGTTCATCTAGATTTATTAGTGTACTATCACTAATATATGTGTCCCCTTCGGTGGTAATATGAAAACCATATAACTGGGGTTGAACTCTAACTCTTTCGGAACGTCTAAGAGGTAAGGACTCGTCAATCGGTTCAACCGGAGTTTCCTCCTTGGGTTGAGGGCCAGCGGTAGAGGTTTCTTCATCTATCGACTCTTGAATCTTTTCAAGCTAGATTTTCCTCCCACTGTCTCCTTGGCTTATGAGTTCTCGCTCTCAGAAAACTCCTCTCCTTGCAACAAAAACAACATTGTCCTTCGGTCTATAGAAGAGATATCCAAAGGATTTATGCAGGTAGCCGATGAAAATACATCGCTCACTATGAGGTTCGAGTTTTTCGTGAGTATCTCGTCTTACGAAATCCTCACAACCTCAAACCTTGATATGTGCTAACGAGGGAGCTTTCCCTGTCCACATCTTGTGAGGTGTTTTGGCAACCTTCTTAGTAGGGACTCAGTTAAGGATATGGGCAGCAGTCTCTAAGGCATAACCCCAGAATGAGATATATAGTGAAGCACGACTCATCATAGAGCGGACCATGTCCAACAAGGTTTAATTACGCCATTCTGCCACACCATTCAATTGTGGTGTCCTAGGTGGCATCAATTGTGAAACTATTCCACACACTTTTAGATAGTCGTGGAATTCAAGACTTAGGTACTCTCCTCCTCGATCAGATCGAATCATCTTGATTTTCCTGTCCAATTGATTCTCCACTTCATTCTTGAACTCTTTGAACTTTCAAATGTTTGACTTTTTCTTGATTAAGTAGATATACCCATATCTACTATAGTTATCGGTAAAAGTCACATAGAAGCGGTTCCCATCCTTTGTGGTTGATCTAAACGGTCCACATACATTGGTATGTTTTAGGTCCAATAAACCCTCACCCCTTTCACATGTGCTAGTGAAGGGTGACTTGGTCATCTTTCCAAGTAAACAAGATTCGCATGTGTCATCTTCCCTAAGGTCGAATGACTCCAACACTCCATCCTTTTAAAGTTGAGCTATGCGCTTCTTGTTGACATTTCCAAGACGACAATGCCACAAGGATTCTCTATCCATACTATGGAAGAATCCATGCATAAAACATCATTTCCTAGGTTATCTAATATCATAAAAGTTTCATAAATTCCATTACATGGTATTGCTTCAAAAATAATACACCATTTAGATAAGCACAAATAGAACCATTCTCATTATTAAAAGAAAATCTAAATCCTTGTCTAAACAAACCATGAAATGAAATGATGTTTCTTTCCATTTTGGCGAATAGCAACAATTGTTCAAATCTAAACATAAACCATTCCTAAGCACTAGAGAATACACTCCAATCTTAGTCACAGGCGACGATCTTCTGTTCCCCATGATTAGATTTATTCTTCCATGCTCCACATCCCTATTTCTTCTTAGTCCCTGCAATTTAGAACAAATGTGGTAACCACACCCGGTATCAAGGACCCAAGAAATAGCATGAGATGAATCATTAGATTTAATTGTATATATACTTGAAAAAGACGGCTTGATCATTCCTTCCTTGATAGCTTGCAGGTACTCTGGGCAACTTCTCTTCCAATGCCCTATTTTATGGAAATGGTGGCACTCTGCCTCCTTTGGGTTAGATGTAGACTTAGCGGGATCAACTTTGGTCCCACTAGAGGATGAACCATCTCGGTACTTTCCCTTGTGGTGGCTCTTATACGGAGCCTTCCTCTTCTTGCCTCTTCCTTGCCCAATGGCCCAGGAGCAGCGGGTGGATTGGGAGTGGGTGCAACGGACTTGTCCTTGAGATTGCTCTCAGCAGCCCTAAGGAGACCTTGGAGCTTACTTACGGTGACCTCTTCTTTTTTCTTGTGGTAGGTCATCCTAAATTGGTTGTAACACGGAGGCAATGAGTGAAGAACCATGTCGATTTCCAAGTCTTCCCCAAAGTCAACATTTAACTTGCGAAGACGATCGACATACCTTTGCATCTTTTGCAGGTGCACGGTTAGAGATTCACCATGACCCATCTTAGCGGAGATCATGTTAGTGAAGATCTCATAACGTTCTTGCCTCGTGTTTTGGTGGTATCTCTCCAACAAGTCTTGGTGCATTTCGTACGGATACATGTCCTCGTAGGACTTTTGGAATTCGGAGTTCATAGTGGCTATCATGATGCAATGAACCTTTGTTGCATCACGCTCATGAGTTTCAAAAGTGGTGATTTCAGCCGGAGTAGCGATTTCAGGATTGATCTTCTCGAGATTTTCATCGAGGGCATACTCCTTGTCCTCGTAGCGAGCAATCGTGCGAATGTATCTTATCCATTCGCTAAAGTTCGTTCCATCGAAAGTCACCTTTTGGCAAAGGCTCATCAATGTGAACGAGCTAGCAGCAGCGTTGTTCGCGTTCGACATCTACAAATAGAAAGGACAAAGATAGATTAGAATTTGGATCCCTAATTATCACCCAATAAGAAAATTAGGGCTAGGATCCAACAACAATATTTACATATTAGAAAAGGGATGTCGTAATCTAACATGCAAACAATTTGAAGGTAAGTGAATGACGATTCACTAATTCTCCACCATGAAAACATAACTTTAAGTTCTAAATGTATTGAGAATTCCTAGGTTTGGATGAGATTCGTTGAAACTTTTCAATGGCATGTTTAAATCTCGATATGCCCCTCTCGTTTGTGACTGGGATACCGAGGATCACAAAGTGGGTGTGAATTACCATGCAAATTCACATGGTGCCTTCATTGTAACAATCACCTATTAGATGTGCTGGTAAACCACACACGTTCCATCGAACTATGATAAACAATGAATCACCTTTTGCCACCTTTGTTTAGGACCAATTAGTGTGCCGGTAAGCCACACATGCTCCACTAACTTCTTAGCAAGAGTGCAAAGTGTAATTTCATGGGATTGCATCAATTCACTTTTCCTAAAGTAACTAGGATTAGGAATTTTGAAAAACATGTAGTTACTTTGCATTTCATATTATACTTTTAATGAGGAGATGAGGTTGCCATGTCCTACCCGTTCGGCTAACGACCCTCCACCGATCAAGCAAGCGGTGGGTGTGAGTGTACACCCATTAAGCGCCATTTTATAGGCATCAACCTTGTACCCACCTTATAGACCGGCTTCGTGAATGAGGACTACTAACAGTAAGACTAGCATTTTAATTATATATATATATATATATATATATATATATATATATATATATATATATATATATATATATATATTAATCTTGTAATATTATATTAGTAGAGAGTTGAATTTTAAACTTGTAAAATTCTAGGGTTTGAAATTTAAATTGTCTAAATTAAACTTTTAATTACAAAACATAAATTTCAAAATTTGAGGGCAGGTTTTAAACTTTTCAAAACATAGCGGATCAAATAACAAATAGTCTAAATTAACATTTAATCACATATTTATCCATATTTGATTTATTTAATTATTTCTTGCAAAACAATTTACCAATTTAATTAAAATAATTAATCAATTATCACATAAGGAAACTAATATTTAATTAATTAATAAATATCTTCAATTAGGTCAAGGATATACTCAAATATATCTCAAAATCGGATTTATATTAACCTAATATGATTAAGGTAAGTATCCAAAGGATAAACAGCAACAAATCCCGAAATTTACTCTTTCTGACGCTTGAACTTGCCGAGTACCACAATGGACTCGCCGAGTTGAGGCCTACTCGCCGAATCCACTATGGGACTCTCCGAGTTCATCAGGAAGGAACACAAAATTCAAATTTTGCAAGCATCAAACAAGCAATCAATGCATCAATTCAATAGAAACCAATCTAGACTCTGATACCACTGATGGGTTTTGGCCATATGAACATTCCTATGTACACATACAAACCCTAATGCTTGGATCTAGGTTTCTCTAATTAAACATGCATGAATCCAAGACTTCTAATGGTTATTCTATCATAATAACAAAGAGAAATCAGAGTTATAAGTTTACCTTGAATCACTCGTTTGATCTTCTTGTCCTTGGAGCTTTAGAGTCACAATTGTCACTCCTCTAATGGCTTACAAACACCAACTAGCAAGAGGATGATTTGAGAGAGTGGGGAGGGACTTAGAAATTGGCCAGGGTTCCTTTAGAGACAAGAGGTTCCGATTTCCCTGAACCCTAGGGTTTATTTATACGTGTAAGGCTCTTAGGGTTTCACCTTTAAAACCTAATTGGATAACTTAGGCCCTAAGCAATCCTAATCCCCTTCATGATAAGCCTTGGATGGATTTTAGGTCTATCTTAAGCCCCTAAAATCGTCCACCCCTTATCCATAAGGGATTACAGCCTAAAGTACAACTATCATACACTTGACAGTTTATGCCCCTCTATTTAATTAATCTCTTTAAGTCACCAAATTAATTCCTAATTAATTTATGACTTATATTAATCAAATAACAATATTATTATTCCTTATAATATTTCAACTCTCATTGTAAATCATCCTATCAAGTTGCTATGGTGAAGGCAACCCAAAAGGACCATGCTCAATCGGGTCAAGTACTAACCAAATATAGTTGCAGCCTTAGACACTATTCCAACAATAACTACTTGGAGCTCCATGGATAGTCCATGGGAGTTACAAACCCATGGGTCATGAGAAATGAAGAGTCATGACAATTATGGGTCTTCATGATGAAACCCTAATTATGACACCACTATAAAAGGGACCCTTTGGCTAGCAAAATCGGAACCTAATGTTACTAGAGAGGGCATAACCGATTTTTGAGTGTAAGAAGTATTCTCTCAAGTTATTCCAAGTTTTGTGGCATTGTGTGAAGCATTTGAGGCACAACATTTGGGATGCTACGCTCACAAAGTCTTGAAGGAATCCAAGCAGCAACAAGGTATGTATTTCTACTAGTTTTATGTTTCATATATTCCCCATGCCATGCTAGTTAGGAAATAACCTTGAAAAAGAAATTTGCATGTATATAGAGAAAACATAGATTCAAGGTTATTAGGGTTGCATGTACATTTAGGAAGTATTAGTATTGTATATGTTTATATGATTTATTGAAATTGCTTGACATGAATTTGTGTTCTTATGAGTTTTTAGAAGATCATAGGGATTATGTGTAACCTCCATGTGTGTTTAATTCATGATCTTAATGGCAATGATGGTGTCCATAACTTGTCCTCAAATTATGGATAACCAAAAGTCACTTCATTAAATTGTAATTAAAGAACTAAAGAGGTTTCATAAAATGAAGAGTCTTCATTTTTATGAACCATTAAAACTCATAAGTTACAAATTGAAGAGACTTGGAATAGTTTCAATTCCTGACCTCAAGTTTTGGAATTTGAAAAGTCTTACACTTTAATTCCGAATTAAACCTTATATTTTTTTAAAAAGTTTAAAAATCAACACTTATACTATCATTATAATTTTATTATGTAGATATGTATAATAATATGCCATTATTACTGTTAGTAGGCCTCATTCACGAAGTCGGTCTACAAGGGGGGTATAAGGTTGATGCCTATAAAATGGTGATTTAATGGGTGTCCACTCTCACCCACTGCTTCCTTGATCGGTGGAGGGTCGTTAGTCGGACGGGTAGGATACAACTTTAAATTCTCATTAAAAGTATAATGAATTATAAAGTAACTATACATTATAAATTCCCAATCTTAGTTACTTTAGGAAAATGTGAAATTGGTGCTACCCACAAAATTACACTTTGTACCTTACCAAGTCGTTAGTGGAGCGTGTGTGGTTAAACAGCACACTAACATGGACTAGTAAGAGTGGCAAAGGGTAACTTGACTTTATTATAGATCGATGGAGTGTGTGTGGTTAACCAGCACATCGATTAGGTAATATTGTTGAGGGTACCAAATCAATTTGTATGGTTATTCACACCTTGTTTGTGATCCTCGGCATCCCAGTCACAAACTTGAGAGGGCACATTCGAGATTGAAACATGCCATTGAAAAGTTCAATGTATCTCAAAAGATCTAGGAGTTTCAAAACCAATAAAACCTAATAATAAAAAATTTCGTTCTTATGGTGGAAATTGGTAAATCGTAATTTACCTACCTTCAAATATTTTATAGTGTGGATTACGGCATCCCTCTTCCACCTATAAATAGTTTGTTGGATCCTAGCCTTAATATTTCATTTGGGTGACTTATTAAGGACTCTTAATCTAATGAAACTTATCTTCTTTTATTCCAGATGTCTTCCAATAATGCTGTTGGCTCAAACCCTACAGGCTCCTTTTCCCTAATGAACTTGTGTGGTAAGGTCATCTTTGATGGATCCAACTTTAATGAGTGGATCAGAAACATCAGGATGATTACCCACTATGAGGACAAAGAATATGTCCTTGACAGGGAGCTTAAGGTTGTTAATGAAGCCACTGCTACTCCTGAAGAGTTTTCAGAGTTCATTGCACATGAGAAGGATGCCAGCAAGGTGTCATGCATCATGATGGCCACAATGACTCCGGAACTCAAAAAATCTTATGAAGATTTCTACCCCTATGAGATGCACCTTGATCTGATGGAAAGGTACCATCAGAGCGCGCGTCAAGAGAGGTATGAAATCATTTCCTCCATGATAACCGCAAGGATGAAGGATGGTGAACCCATCACTGGTCACTTGTAGAAGATGCAGAGGTTCATTGACCGGTTGCTAAAGCTCAATGTTGACTTCCCTGAGGAATTGGCGATTGACATCATTCTCCATTCCTTATCTTCAAGTTATGATCAGTTTTGTATGACTTATCATATAAACAAGGAGGAAGTCACACTTAGCAAACTTCAAGGACTCTTAAGGATAGCTGAAAATGGCCTTAAGGGTAAAGCGGTTGCTACTTCTACTACTTTAACAACCCCTATTCTTGCAATTGGGCAAGGGAAGGGTAAGAAGAGGAAAAGCCCTTCGAAGGGGACCAAGGGTAAGACTCTTGATGGTTCTTCTTCAAGTGGGACAAAGAAAGGTCCCATTACTCCTTCAAACCCAAAGGAAGCACAGTGCTTCTATTTCCAGGATAAGAGACACTTCAAGCGAAGCTACGCCAAATATCTGCAAGATGTAAAGGATGGGAAGGTTAAACCCAACCAATGCAGGTATTTAGACAATATTGTCTAACAACTCATCTAATGCTAATTCTTGGGTGCTTGATACAGGGTGTGGTATCCACATTTATACTGATTTACAGGCATTAAGAAGAAGTGAGCAAGTGGAGTACCGGAAGATAAACTTAGTCATGGGCGACAGGAAAGCATCACATGTTACCAAGACAGGAGTTTATTCTTTATTGCTTAATAATGGGTTAATGTTAGATTTGAATAAGTGTTGTTACTCGCCCGAAATGGTGAGAAATATTATTTCTTTTCATGGCTTGTACAAACAAGGTTTTTCATTTTCATTTGATAATAAAAATGGTGCTATTAATGTTTATTACAATGATGTATTTTACTTTAAAGCAATAGCTTGTGATCGTGTATATGAAGTTGTGAATGTTGTAGACAATTTAGGAAATAATGTATTGTATATTTTCTTCTGATAGCTTGGATAAAGCATCCTAGTGGCATTGTCGTCTTGGACATGTTAACAAGAAGCGCATAGGCCAACTCCAAAAGTCCGGAGTCTTGGAATCATTTGACCTCAAGTCAGATGATAGTTGCGAGTATTTATTTACTTGGAAAAATGACAAAGTCACCCTTCACAGGTACTTGTGATAGGGGTGAAGGTTTGTTGGACCTTGTACACAAGAATCTATGTGGGCCCTTCAGAGTTGCTACAAGGGATGCGAATCGTTATTATGTGACTTTTACTGATGATTATAGTAGATATGGATATATTTACTTAATAAAGCATAAGTCAGAAAACTTTGAAAATTTCAAAGAGTTTAAGTAAGAAGAACCAATTGGGCAGGAACATCAAGATGCTTCGATCCAATCAGGGAGGAGAGTATCTTAGCATTGAGTTCCTTGACTATCTTAAGGAATGTGGGATTTTCTCACAATTGACACCTCCCAGGACACCACATTTGAATGGTGTGGCTGAGAGGCGCAATCGAACCCTGTTGGATATGGTTCGTTCCAGGATGAGTCGAGCTTTGTTACCAATCTCTTTCTGGGGGTATGCCTTAGAGACTGCCGCCCATATCCTTAATCTAGTCCCTACTAAAAAGGTTGCCAAAACACCTCACAAGATGTGGACTGGGAAAGCGCCCAAATTGGACCACATCAAGATTTGGGTTGTGAAGCTTTTGTGAGGCGTGACACTCATGACAAGCTTGAACCCCGAAGCGAGAGGTGTATTTTCATCGACTACCCACAGAGATCCTTTGGTTACCTCTTCTACAGACCCAGTGATAATGTGGTCTTTTTAGCAAGAAGGGGAGTCTTTCGTGAGAGAGAATTCATAAGCCAAGGGGACAGTAGGAGGCAAATTGACCTTGAAGAGCTTCAAGAGTCAAGTGGTGAAGGAACCCCAAATGTTGTCAGCCAACCTGAGGAGGAAACTCCAGTTGAGCCGATAAATGAGTCTGTACCTCCAAGACGTTCCACTAGGGTGAGGAACACACCTTATTTTTATTATGCTTATCACATCACCACTGAAGGTGATACATTTATCAGTGATAGTACACTCACAGATTTGGATGAACCTAATAATTATACGAAAGCCATGGCAGGCCCTGAGTCTGCGAAATGGAAGCAGGCTATGGACAGCGAGATTCAGTCCATGTATGACAATCAAGTTTGGAAATTGGTTGACAATGTACCAGGTCGTAAGACAGTTGGGTGCAAATGGATCATCAAGAAGAAGACCAACATGGATGGGAAAGTACACACTAATAAAGCGCGACTGGTCGCGAAGGGATTTACTCAAACTCCGGGAGTTGACTATGATGAGACCTTCTCACCAGTAGCTAAGATTAAGTCTATTAGAGTGTTGTTAGCCATAGCTGCATTTCATGATTATGAAATATGGCAAATGGATGTCAAAACCGCTTTCCTTAATAGGAAGTTGGCTGAGGATGTTTACATGGCTCAACCAGAGGGTTTTGTCAATCCAAAATACCCTAATAGACTGTGTAAGCTTGAAAAATTCATTTATGGATTGAAACAAGCATCTCGCAGGTGGAATCTTTGCTTTGATGAGAAAGTCAAAGAGTTTGGCTTTTCTAGGAGTGAGGATGAGTCTTGTATGTATGTCAGGGCTAGTGAGAGCATAGTTAGCTTCTTGATGTTCTATGTGGATGACATACTTCTCATAGGAAACGACATCCCAACTTTGTAGGAGGTTAAGGCCTGGCTTGGGAAGTGCTTTGCTATGAAGGACCTTGGGGAAGCTTCCTATATCCTAGGGATAAGGATATTGAGAGATAGGAGTAAGAGACTAATTGGATTTAGTCAAAGTACTTATGTGGATAAGGTACTAAAGAGGTTCAGTATGCAATATTCCAAGAAAGGAGAATGTCACACCCCAAAACTAGGAACGGCGGAAACGTTCTAGGGCGGAGGACATCATGTATAATATCAACAACAATGTAAAGTAGTAAACAAGCAACAACATCATCCATTGCATTAATAATATAATTATTATACAAATGTGTTCTGTCCAATTTTGATAAACACTAAAGCATAAATTAAAATGAAAGATAAGTCTTGAACAAGCTCCATCTTCCTTTCTCCTTGCATCGGTACCTGTCTATGATGACCTGAGGATACAAGTAATTTGAAAGCGAGTATCAGCTTTGAAGCTGGTGAGATCATAAGTATTAATGTGTCTTAATTTGTAAAACTTATAATTTTTAAGACTTGACATTTGTTTTGAAAGAAAGCTCGTATAAGTATAAAAATGTTTGTAGAACAACTGTAAATGTTTGAAAAACCCTAGAAATCCCTATGATTCCTATTAGTAACAAAAGGAGTCTTCTACCAAGACCTAACTGTTCTGAATGTAGTCTTCTACCAAGACCTAACTGTTCTGATTGTAGTCTTCTACCAAGACCCAACTGTGTTACTATTATTATCATTATAAGAATTTGTATCCTTTGGTACTAGGATACTTAAATATAATTCACCTCAATGGTTATGTGAATGAGTCACAAAATAAAGGCAATAATACAACTAACCTGAATATTACCCTTTGGTACTAGGGTAACTAACATTGTTAACTTTAAGACATCCGTAGACGTACTCTTACCTCTATTGCTAACAGTTGGGTATAGGAATAGTTAATCCCTTAATCGTATACCTGTAATGGTACCAACCGTTGACATCCGTGGATGTACTTTCACCTCTGTAGCTAACAGAGATTTTAGGAATGGTCAATCCCACAACTGGATCCTTGGGTACTAGGATAATAAATCCAACCTATCTCGTCGATTATGTGATTGAAATCACAAGGTAAAGATAAGAATGAGGGTTTTGATAACAGAGTAGATACATATAAAATGTAATAGGACTCCTCCTGATATATCTATGTAACAGTTCTCTTATAAGTATGATCATGTAAAAGTAAACATGTATATGTACTTATGTAATCATGTAAGTGTAATCATGTAAAAGTAAACATGTATATGTACTTATGTAAATGTGCTCATGTAAGTGTAATCATGTAAAAGTAATCATGTATATGTACTTATGTAAAAGTGGTAGCTGTAATGTGTGTTCTCTCTATCTAGCAAGTATAGTAATGTACTGTAATGTTCTAGAAGGTATTGACTCATGAATGAACTGAATCATTTGTATGATATCTCGTTCTAGTAATTGTTCTAGCATCTTCCTGAACTACCCATATGGTAGCTTTCTAGTAATCTAAATGGTACGTATGGACATGGATGTATACCCTTGCTACCCAAGGGCATAGGATGAACTAGAAGGACCCTTTATGACTATATATGTACACATGATATATAACTAATATTTAAATGACTTTCGGACGAATACCCAATATCCCACCAGACCACATCTCAAGGCGCGAAAAGGAAATAGGGTGGATAGCCTTCCTAAGTCTTTTAAACATTTCTTATATAACTATACATATAGAGGCATGCAATTTATAATATAAAAGCATAAATAAGTTTTGTAAGACATTTGAAACATAAATATTATTTTAAGAAAAGATCGACTTGATGTCCATTCCTGTTGCACCTAGAATAGTGTAACGGACGGCAACTACCCAGATGATGAAAGCTACACTCATAGCATTTTGGTAGGTTTCCGGCATATTGCCTGGCTGATGCAGGGACAATCAGGTCACCAGAAGGAATGATGGTAGGAGGTGCAGATGTAGTAGCTGTGAAGGTCGTTACCGGTGGTTGTTTCTTATTCGCCCCTCGAAGCGATTTGTCCTTCTTTTTGGCCCAAAACTTTCGTTTGCTAGTCTTGGTCCTGACACTCGGGGTATCGTGGTGGTTTGTTTCTCATCGAGGTATTGGTTTGTCACTTGGATTGGCATTGTTGTTAACAGCTCCACTAACATTCGCATCGTTAGCATGAAGGTGGGTCAGAATAGCTGACACGGCAGCCGAGACTGTAGCTTGAAAGGTAGCTGCATCAATCTGGAGGGTTGGTGCTTGGTTAATGGGTTGCTCATCCTTCTTTGGCGACATGATTCTGTAATACGAAAATAAGGAATTTGTGAGAGATTCTGGTTGACCCTGATGTACTTAGATTGTTCATGTAAAGAGTAGAAGTATGTTCTCGAAAGTTGGACCTACATCCCCATGATGCAGTCCTAGTCACGGGTGGAAGTAAGTTCGTAGAATGGTCTCAAGATGTTTGTCGTTCGAGCTGAGGTATCGTGGGTTGGTGAATAACAAGATCCAACCACTGAAAGAGACTTGGAAGTGTCTCCGGAGATAAATCGCTATAGTCCAATGATTTGACTAAAGCATGATTCAGATAGACTCTTATGAATGAATGACAAGATTACTTGAATGAAGAATGACACAGAAGTTAGCCGGCTGTCAATATCTGTGATATTCACGATGTAAAGATTCTGGAAAATGACCTTGTAAAGGTCTTACATCATATCCAGTAAAGATAGTTCCTAACAGCATAAAGACCTAACTAAAGTACTTACGGTACAAGATAATTTCATAGAAAATGCCACATCCGGCGTAGACAGAAAAATACAATTACTTTTTATAAGGGAAATAAAGTAAAGCGTCTACTACTGGCAACGGTCATCCCTCTGGTGAACTCGTAGTTCAACCAATTGACGTTCCATGTCAAGTAGGTGTCTTTCACGCACCATCTGGCGTACTCGGAGTTCTAAGACTTCGGCTCGTGATTCAGCCATTGCTTGCAGCAGGGTTTCATGGCTCCTCTCTGATCTCTCGTGCGAATCTCCTAGATGAATGGTGGGGAGGGTATGCATTCTAGCATAGGCGACTATTTCTGAAATCCGATGTAGGGCTGTCCTGCCTTGAATCTCATTTCGGGTCTCTCTACGGACCAAGATTGGCAAGACTATATATGTTAAGCCCTCATTGCTCACGTCGTAAGAGCTTCGGTCGCCATCAAATAGCATACGCCGATCTTGTTCTTGGCTCTATGTTTCCAAGCATTCCACCCACTCAGGGGGGTCGGGCCATGAAAAGTCGGGCGAAGGTTAGGAATTGGAAAGAGAGTTGCTCGGGGTATGTTCTCAACCTCTGCTTCGGAGTTAGTATCATACGAAAGGTCTTCATCATGTTGATCATTCAAGGGGAAAAGGATGATCATTCTCTGGTTATTCTCCAAACCAACCAGCAATGACTTCATTCGGAAGGTACTGGTTGCCGAGGGGATGGAGTCCAGTTATGTTTTCTATGCGAGAATTTAGGGTAAGAGAATAATTATTAGACGAACTACCTAGATAATTATTTAGAAAATCTTCATTAGTTACATCGCTATTTGTGAAGTGCATACCAGCTATGTGTAATCTGAACAGGATAGACCTTCGAATAAGTGACCTTAATTCCAAATTCACACAGAATAGAGGTAAGGCAAAAATTATCACAGATCCTAAGTCTATAACATCCTAATTACATATAGCCTTAGTCTATTCACTTAGCAACTATCAACTTAGTAATGAAGATCCCGTTTTAAATTCTCAAGTATAAAGTACTTCTAGTAACACCAAATACTCCTATAGTATTTTAAATTTTAATGTTATGTTCTATTGTTCTCATTGTGGTAGGGTTGGTAAGATTTTAGCATTGTTGCAACCACACACTTAAACTTAGGCACATGCTAGTCAACCCTCGGATAATATAGGTGATCAGGCGATATCTTCCCAGTTTTGACCATATGTCTCTAAACCCACTTGTGTTGCCCAACAATCGTAATTCTTTTGTACTGTCCTAGTGACACTGATTTTATTATGAATGCAGCACGTATACTTACTTAAATATTTTACTATTTAAAGTATAAACTCTTGGTCATAGTATACTTTCATCCCTTATGTATTTATAGTTAGTATATCTTTTATGGGTTGATATAATTAATTCACTATAAACAATGCTTTGATACCAATCTGTCACACCCCAAAACCAGGAACGACGGAAACGTTCTGGGGCAGAGGACGTCATGTATAATATCAACAACAATGTAAAGTAGTAAACAAGAAACAACATCATCCATTGCATTAATAATATAATTATTATACAAATGTGTTCTGTCCAATTTTGATAAACACTAAAGCATAAATCAAAATGAAAGATAAGTCTTGAACAAGCTCCATCTTCCTTTCTCCTTGCATCGGTACCTGTCTATGATGACCTGAGGATACAAGTAATTTGAAAGCGAGTATCAGCTTTGAAGCTGGTGAGATCATAAGTGTTAATGTGTCTTAATTTGTAAAACTTATAGTTTTTAAGACTTGACATTTGTTTTGAAAGAAAGCTCGTATAAGTATAAAAATGTTTGTAGAACAACTGTAAATGTTTGAAAACCCCTAGAAATCCCTATGATTCCTATTAGTAACAAAAGGAGTCTTCTACCAAGACCTAACTGTTCTGAATGTAGTCTTCTACCAAGACCTAACTGTTCTGATTGTAGTCTTCTACCAAGATGCAACTGTGTTACTATTATTATCATTATAAGAATTTGTATCCTTTGGTACTAGGATACTTAAATATAATTCACCTCAATGGTTATGTGAATGAGTCACAAAATAAAGGTAATAATACAACTAACCTGAATATTACCCTTTGGTACTAGGGTAACTAACATTGTTAACTTTAAGACATCCGTAGACGTACTCTTACCTCTTTTGCTAACAGCTGGGTATAGGAATAGTTAATCCCTTAATCGTATACCTGTAATGGTACCAACCGTTGACATCCGTGGATGTACTTTCACCTCTGTAGCTAACAGAGATTTTAGAAATGGTCAATCCCACAACTGGATCCTTGGGTACTAGGATAATAAATCCAATCTATCTTGTCGATTATGTGATTGAAATCACAAGGTAAAGATAAGAATGAGGGTTTTGATAACAGAGTCGATACATATAAAATGTAATAGGACTCCTCCTGATATATCTATGTAACAGTGCTCTTATAAGTATGATCATGTAAAAGTAAACATGTATATCTACTTATGTAATCATGTAAGTGTAATCATGTAAAAGTAAACATGTATATGTACTTATGTAAATGTGCTCATGTAAGTGTAATCATGTAAAAGTAATCATGTATATGTACTTATGTAAAAGTGCTAGCTGTAATGTGTGTTCTCTCTATCTAGCAAGTATAGTAATGTACTGTAATGTTCTAGAAGGTATTGACTCATGAATGAACTCACTCATTTGTATGATATCTCGTTCTAGTAATTGTTCTAGCATCTTCCTGAACTACCCATATGGTAGCTTTCTAGTAATCTAAATGGTACGTATGGACATGGATGTATACCCTTGCTACCCAAGGGCATAGGATGAACTGGAAGGACCCTTTATGACTATATATGTACACATGATATATAACTAATATTTAAACGACTTTCGTATGAATACCCAATATCCCACCAGACCACATCTCAAGGCGCGAAAAGGAAATAGGGTAGATAGCCTTCCTAAGTCTTTTAAACATTTCTTATATAACTATACATATAGAGGCATCCAATTTATAATATAAAAGCATAAATAAGTTTGGTAAGACATTTGAAAAATAAATATTATTTTAAGAAAAGATCGACTTGATGTCAATCTGTAAAACAATTTGAAGGCATAAGTTTAATAAAACAGTTTAAGTATAAGGAAACGTTTGTTTGAAACACAGTTGTAAATAAGTTTGAAAGGTAATGTACGGAGTAAGCTGTACAGTATAAAAAGGAGTTTAAAACATATAAAATGTTTATAAAAAGTCATTTGAAGGAAACTGTTTAGTAAAACGGCTAATGAGTAGCCAAATCATTTGAATGTTGTGTATTAATCACATGTGATTGATGTAATAAGTAATATAATCCTACTTACTAATCACATGTGATTGACATAATAAGTAGCATGATTCTACTTGTATCCCCCCCCCCCCATAAAACATTTAAAAAGAGTTTAAAACATTAGTTAAGGGGTATGAACTCACCTGTAGTTGGTGATTGGAATGAACTGAACGTCATAGGATGGCTAGGTGTCAAGCGAGGAATTGTGAACACACTACGATCCTAATGAACATATAATCACACATATACACACTCAATTAGACATAAATGACTAATTGATAATGTTTAAGACATCCTAGACATAATAAACACTTTATATAAGTGTTTCAAGCCTTAAGGATTGCATCTATGCTATTGTGGGACAGGGTATTTGTGTTTAGGGTTTCCAAAGGACCCTATGTGAGAGTTTACTCTCTATAAACCATCACACATGGAGTTTACAGTTGTAAACTCTTGAGTTTACGGCCGTAAACTCCCAAACATGTGTGTTTGGTGTATTTTGAAGTCCCAAAGGCTTTCTAGAATTATTCTAACTTAGTGGTTAAGTCCTTGGAAGGGTTTAGGGTCTAGAAGTACTCCAATTAGGATTTTACGACCTCAAGGCCATTCCCCTTAGAGTTTACGGCCGTAAACTCTAAGTAATGTGGGTTTTTGTTGCTTTCAAGCCTCTTGCACTTGTGGGATATGTTCTAGACTTTTATTCCTAACATATGAAGGCATTAGGCACACCTTAGTGCCCTTTTTAGGAGTTTACGGCCCAAGAACCATGTCTTGGCCATAAACTCACTTGGTTAAGTGATTTTGATGTGGTTTGGCTCTTCATTTTTGTGGGAATTAATTCCATGAAGGGGTCTAGGGCTTTAGGTGTCTTGAAGACACCCTTTTGTCCATTTCAATGGAGTTTACGACCTAAGCTTCTCTTGGGCCGTAAACTCACTTTTAGTTGTGTCATTTGATGTGTTTAAGACCTTTTTCTACTTGGGGAAATAGTCTAGATACAAGCCTTTAAGTCCTAGTGTCCTCAAAACACCATTTGGTGTTAGAATATGGAGTTTACGACCTAAGAGAGTTCTGGGTCGTAAAATCCCAATCTTTGGTGGATTTTGGCTTGCTTTCTTGTCCCTAACATGCATAAATAAACATCTAAGGCCTTATCATAACTCAAGTGTCGGTTTTGGCTTCGTTTCGGGAGTTTACCGCTCAAGAACACCTTGGGGTGTAAAATCCTAGATTTCATGTTTTAGCCTTCTAAAACATGTTATAGACACGTATAAAGCTTTCTAACAATACTATAAAGAGTTACTCACGTTTTGGTATACAAACCCGAAGATCCGTCAGAGAGAATATGGCTTTTCTCTAGTCGGAAATGTGAATAATGAATGATTTTGGTTTGGAAATCTATTTATAGTCCTGAGATATTTTAGCAGAAAATATTTTTATTCCTGAAATGATCCCTAATAAATTAGAGTGTTGGAATAACAGTGTTGCACCAAACCCTAGTGCACCCACTCTCCTGATACCCCTTTTTGGTGTAAAACCCTAAAACTGCCAAACTTATATTCTAAGTCTGAATTTTTACCATAACTGCTCTACTTCTATTGGATTGAAATGGTTTATTCAGAATGGAAATTTCAGGTTGTCACAGAGAATTACCAATCCAGAGTAATGCCAAGCTAACTAAGACTCAGAGTCCTAGCACAGAGACTGAGATAGTTGAAATGATTCAGATACCATATGCTTCCGCTGTGGTCTCGATCATGTATGTTATGACTTGTACTCTCCCTGATGTGGCCTTTTCTTTGAGCATGGTCAGTAGATATCAAGGGAACCTTGGCATGGCACATTAGACAGCGGTAAAGAACATTCTCAAGTATTTGTGGAGGTCTAAGGACTGGGTCCTTACCCTCGGAGGCAGTGATGACTTGAGAGTGGAAGGATATAGTGATGCTAGCTTTCAAACTGTCACAACCCCAAACCGGAACAGCGGAAACGTTCAGGGGCGGATGACTTCATGTGGTAACGTAACAAATGAATACATAGTAAAGAAAGCAATACAACCATCATATATATATAATTGAAAGTTTACATTGTTTAAAAGTGTACAGGTTCAAAATCAATTACATAATGATGTAAAAATATGAAATTTAACCTGGCGCCGCAGCGTCCCTTCTTCAAAATCCGTTTGTTACCTATAATTACTGAATCCCTGGAACATACAAGTAGTTTTGAAAGAGTAGATCAGCATTTAAGCTGGTGAGTTTCATAAGTATTTAATGACAATGTTTGTATGAAATGAAATGTTTTTGTTCTTTGTTTGCACGTTCCTAGAAAATCCTATATTTTCTAGTAGTATAATTGTAATCTTCTTTCATGACAAATGCTTGTTTCTAGTAATTGTATGTAAGTATAAAGATTTCAATTTGTCTGAAAAACTCTGTAAGTCATTGTGTTTTTAATACCCCATGTGAGTTTTATAACCATGCTATTGACAAGGAATGCCTATACACAACGTTCTTCGGGCGTTGGAATGTTCTGACGTTTGTCACCCCAAAAGGTGGATTGTAGCAAACAGTCAGGGTGCGGGTTGTCAAGCCCGTATAGATCTATACACAAACACCAGGCTCCCCCTCCAAGGGATTCTAGTATATAATACAGGACTTGAAATGTGTACTCGAACGTACGTGAAGTTAATGTCTCACAAAACTTAGTATAAACAGATTTACATGTGAAAATGTTCGTTAGTTATTGTATATTAAAGTAGCTTATCGTAATAGTATTTCCATGTATGTAAAGTTTGTAGTATTCTCGTGAAACTATACCTATTATAGTTTCGTAAAAGTGTGTCTCATTTGTTAAATAAACCCTTAGTGCAAATGTTCACTTGATATGAAAAGTGTAGTTTTTGTAGTGCCAAAACTGACACACCGAATGTAATATAAGCAAAGTATCTGATTTATATAAATACCTAAATCGTTTCACATTTCAAAAGATAAAATGTTATCGTGTTATAATTTCATATAAAAGATTTCCTTTGATAGTTTCAAATCACATATGATTTCCTTTGATAGTTTCAAATCACATATGACTTCCTTTGATAAAACGCGTTAAGTGAAAGTTTATATAACACCCGATAATAACCGAGTGTTTTACTTGTATTCCCCCCTTAAAAGCATGTAAAAGTACTCATAAAACATTCAAAATGTGAATTATAGGGGTATGAACTCACTTGTAAAATCGGAGGTTGCAAGATGAAAAACCGGACAGAGTTTCGGCTTGCGAAAGTGGATTTCCTCGGGATTCTCGGGAACCTCGGGGGCACGAACGACCTTCGGGACTCGAGCAAAGTGATCGGGGCTTCGGGGTAGTGCAGGCATGGAAATCAAGGCAATATCGTAAGAGAAATGAAAGAAATAGGGTGAATTTCCCGGAACCCTCGCATCTCTATTTATAGGAGGTTGAGAGGCCTCGTTACGCGGGGCGTACGCAAGTACGCTGGGCGTACGCGTACGTCATGCGTGACCGAGTCCTCGACTGCCTCGGAGCTCGGATGGGACGGAACGGTGGTTCGCACAGGCGCGACGTGGACGATCCAAGGCCAAGACCTTCGCGTACGCGGGGTGTACGGGGTTACGCGGCTCGTAACTCGGATGAGCACGCTGACTCCCCCTTCGGATAATACCGGATTTTTGAATTAAATATATATATAAATTATTTAATAAACTTCAAAAATTCATCTCTTCTTCATACGAACTCCGTTTTCGACGTTCTTTATATCCCTGCGAAGGTGAGACCATACTCTACAACTTTCATTTAGATTCCGTCGGCAAATTCCGAATTTATTTTTATTATTTATTTTTAAAAGGTCGCGGTAGGAGAATTTCATTAGAAATTCATAACTCCTTTATCTGACGTCGGTTATTGCCAGACTTTTTACAGCTGAAATACCACTGATAAGACCTTTGATTCTCGTTTAGGTCATTCCGGCCAAAAGTCGCTCGATCTCTGATTCGAGTTTTTAGTCGTCTGCCGTTAATCCGAACTTTAAAAATTCCTAACTTTCTGATACGAAGTCGGATTCGAGCGTTCTTTTTACGTACGATCATGGTTTAATGACATCTATCATAAAAGGTAATTTAATTGGTGATTTTTGGACATTTTATTTTCGAAGTAATTTTATTACAACTAACGTGGTTACAATACTTGACTTTTTAGGTCGTTTACATGTAGTTGAAATATCGGGTTGTCACATCATCCCCCCGTTAGAGGGAATTTCGTCCCGAAATTTAAAGCAAGAAAGATACAAGTGAATCAGAGAAAAAGATGCGGGTACTTTTGTTTCATCTGATCCTCGCATTCCCATGTGAATTGAGGTCCTCGGTTGGTGTTCCAGCGGACTTTCACGACGGGTATGCGACTTTGTTTTGTTTGTTTGACCTCTCGGTCCATGATTTCTACCGGTTCTTCCACGAAGTTGAGGCTCTCGTTGATCTCGATCTCATCGAGTGGGATAACAAGAGTCTCATCGGACAGACACTTTTTCAAATTCAATACGTGGAAGGTTGGGTGTAATTTACCAAGTTCACGTGGTAGATTAAGTTTGTAAGCTACATGGCCGATTCTGGCGAGAATCTCGAAAGGCCCTATGTACCATGGGTTTAGTTTTCCACGCTTTCCAAAGCGTATCAAGCCTTTCCATGGCGAGACTTTCAATAGAACACGGTCTACTACTTGGAATTCCAAAGGTTTTCTCCGTTGATCAGCGTAGCTTTTCTGTCGGTCTCTGGATGCTTTCAATCGTTCACGAATCTGAATGATCTTCTCTGTTGTTTCTCGTATGATTTCTGGACCGGTGAGAGTACTTTCAGTATCTCGTCCTTTAGCTAATTGTGTGTCGCCAACTTCGGTCCAGCACAAAGGGGATCTGCACTTGCGGCGATAAAGAGCTTCGAATGGATCAGCCTTTATACTCGTATGATAACTATTGTTGTATGAGAATTCGACAAGAGGTAAGTGGATATCCCATGCCTTTCCAAAGTCAATCACACTGGCTCTCAGCATATCCTCCAAAGTTTGTATCGTTCTCTCACTTTGCCCATCTGTTTGTGGATGGTAGGTTGTACTCATGTCCAATCTAGTCCCTAGGGAACTTTGTAGTGACTGCCAGAACCTTGATGTAAATCTACTATCTCTATCGGAGATAATGGACATCGAAACCCCATGTAATCGTACTACTTCCCTTATGTAAGTTCTTGTAAGCCTTTCCATCTTGTCAGTCTCCTTGATTGGCAAAAAATGCGCGGATTTGGTTAATCTGTCGACGATGACCCATATGGTATCAAGTCCACCCGTTGTCTTGGGTAACTTGGTTATGAAATCCATAGTGATCCGTTCCCATTTCCATTCCGGTATCTCTGGTTGTTGTAGTAATCCTGAAGGTTTCTGGTATTCGACCTTAACCTTAGCACAAGTAAGACATTTACTTACAAAGGTAGCAATCTCTGCCTTCATGTTAGGCCACCAGTACAGTTTCTTAAGATCCAAATACATTTTATCTGAACCTGGGTGAACGGAATACCTCGTGTTGTGCGCTTCAGTCATGACCACATCCCTGAAACCACCATGTCTTGGGGTCCAGATGCGGTCCATGAGATAATATGCTCCGCCACCCTTAACTTCTAGATTCTTTTCCATTCCTCTCAAGGATTCACCCGTCACATGCTCGGGTTGTAAAGCTTCTAGTTGAGCCTCTTTAATTTGTGTGGGTAAGTGGGAATGGATGGTCATATTCAGAGATTTGACTCTCTGACCAGTGTATTCTTTTCGACTGAGGGCGTCAGCTGCTACATTGGCCTTGCCAGGATGATAACGAATCTCGCATTTGTAATCATTGAGAAACTCGACCCATCGTCGTTGTCGCATGTTGAGCTCCTTCTGATCGAAAATGGGTTGAAGGCTCTTGTGTTCGATGTAAATAGTACTCTTTGTTCCGTACAGGTAGTGTCTCCAGATCTTCAAAGCAAATACCACTGCTCCCAACTCTAGATCGTGTGTCGTATAGTTTACTTCGTGGGTTTTAAGCTGACGGGAGGCATAAGCAATAACCTTCCCTCGTTGCATAAGAACACAACCAAGCCTTGATTCGATGCATCTCAATACACCACAAAATCCTCTATCCCTTCGGGGAGGGATAGTATTGGTGCGGTGCATAAGGCTTGCTTCAGAGTTTGGAACGCCTTTTCTTGTTTTGTTTCCCAGTCAAAGACCACGCCTTTCTGGGTTAACGTAGTAAGAGATTTCGCGATGCTAGAGAAGTTGTTTATGAATCGGCGATAGTAACCAGCTAAACCTAGAAATTGACGAATCTCAGTGGGTGTCTTTGGTGCCGACCAGTTCTCAATGGCCTTAATTTTGGAGGGTTCCACGTGTATCCGTTTTTCGCTAACAACGTGGCCCAAGAATTCGACTCTTCGAATCCAAAATTCACGTTTAGATAACTTCACATAGAGCTTCTCTGATCGTAGTGTTTCTAAGACCTTCCGTAGGTGTTGACTATGTTCTTCCTTACTTCGGGAGTAGATAAGTATATCCTCCATGAATACAATGACAAATTGATCCAAGTAAGGTCGACACACTCTATTCATTAGATCCATGAATACTGCTGGTGCGTTGGTTAATCCGAACGGCATTACTACAAATTCGTAGTGTCCATAACGGGTTCGGAAGGCTGTCTTGGGAACGTCTTCTTCTAGCACTCGTAATTGGTGATATCCGGATCGTAGATCTATCTTTGAGAAGTAGCTCGCTCCTTGAAGTTGATCAAATAGGTCGTCAATGCGGGGTAGAGGGTAACGATTCTTGACAGTGAGTTTGTTCAGCTCTCGGTAGTCGATGCACATCCGGAACGATCCATCTTTCTTCTTTACAAACAAGACTGGTGCTCCCTAAGGTGAGAAACTTAGTCTGATGAATCCTTTTTGGTGTAGTTGGTTAAGCTGACTGGAAAGTTCTTGCATCTCTGTTGGTGCCAGCCGATAAGGCGATTTTGCTACAGGGGTAGCCCCTGGAATTATGTCGATTATGAACTCGACTTGGCGTTGTGGCGGTAATCCCGGTAGTTCTTCTGGGAAGATATCGGGGAAATCCCGTACCTTCGGGATGTCGTTTATATCTTTTACCTCTTAACTCGTATCGACGATGTGTGCGAGAAATGCCTGATAATCCTTCCGCAAACACTTTCAAGCCTTGATGCACGAAATGATGCGAAGGTTTGTACTTGATTTGTCGCCGTAGATCACTATTGTTTCATGGTTAGGAAGATTTAGCTGAACCGCTTTTTCAAAGCACAAGATGTCGGCGCGAAGAGGGCTTAACCAATCCATGCCAACTATAACGTCGAAACTTTTTATGTGGACTGGCATAAGGTTAATTGGGAAAGAGTGACCATCTAAAGTTAATGTACAACCCATGTATATGCAATTAGTGTTTTCCGTTTTCCCATTTGCCATTTCTACAGTGAATGATTCTCCTAACATGATAGGTTTACGTGTAAGTAAGTGAATACAGTTTTGGCTCACAAAGCTTCTCTCCGCTCCACTATCGAATAGGATGCATGCATATGAATTATCGAGAAGAAACGTACCAGTAACTACTGTAGGATCAGCTACGGCTTCCTCGTGGCCAATAGCTAATACCCGTCCCACTCCGCTGGTATTTGCTACCTTTGGGCAGTTTCTTTTGTAGTGGCTCACCTCGCCACAACCGTATCAGGCTTGGCCTACACTAGCACCGGGAACTTGAGTGATCGGTTTTGCAGGGGCCTTGTAGAAATGGGCATTGTGCCCCTTTCTATTGCAGTTGGAGCACTGCATTTCCCGACATGGTCCATGGTGGTGGTAGTTGCACTTGGTGCATTTTGGGAGGTTGCCTACATAAGGCTTTGTTGGGTAAGTATTTGTAGGAACTGTAGCAGGTACCATCGCAGCGTTCACGGCAACCAGTTGTTGTTTCTTCGAGGATTCTTAGGAAGATCCACCCTTCCCCTTATTCCACCCTCTCTTCCTGTTGTTGTTATTGTTGTTTCCCTTGTGTGGTTCTGGTGCAGAAGTTGCTGAGTGTTGATGATTTCCGTAATCAATGAGCGATTGTGCCAGCTCTTTGGCACTTTCAAAGGTGTCAGGTTTGGAAGCTAACACGCTCGACTGAATTTGGGGCGACAGTCCCCAAATGTATCGCTCTATCTTCTTGCTCTCGGGAGGAATCATATCCGGGCAAAGGATTGCTAGCTCATAGAATCTATTGGTATAAGTTGCTATGTCGGTACCAATCATTCCTAGAGTCCAGAGTTCGTGCTCGAGTTTTTGAATCTCTCCTCGTGGACAGTACTCCCTCATCAACATGATTTTCAAGCTCTCCCAACTTATCGAGTTAGCCACTATCAGGGTAAGTACCTTAACGTGGCTATTCCACCAAGTTAAAGCCCTATCAGTAAATGTGTAAGTTGCAAACTTAACCTTGCTGTGCTCGGGGCAGGAGCAGATTTCAAACACTGATTTCGTTCTTTCAATCCACTACCTTAAAACCATCACACCACCCGTTCCATTAAACATCCGGGGCTTAGCATTTGTGAAGTGTTTGTAGGTGCACTCCCGGGGTTGTCCATGACTATCGCCATGGTTGGAAGGATGCATGCCAATTCCTGAACCCCTAGTAACAGGAGTATTGATCTGTGACATGGCAGCCGTCACAGCTGCAGTGACTGCTGCCTGGAACATGACAGCATCGAATTGAGGAGGTGGAGGTGGTGGTGGTATCGGTGTTTCGTTGTTAGGGTTACGTCTTGTATTCCTGTGTGGCGGCATCTTTAACTATACGTTTAAAAGATGATGATATGGATAAGAATAAGTGAATAATGAATGTGTCTCATGAACCAAATTGCTATAGTTCAACAACAGATGATAGTATGAGTTTTACAAATAGAAGAGCGAAGGTTATTCGTAAATCCGAATATGTGATCAAGCGTATTGTTTTTCCATAGTATATTAAAGATTGAATGCGATACTCAACGTAGTACTAATAGCGTGCAAATTATATTAATATAATAGATGATACAATGATCACGAAAATTTGACCCTTAAACGGGTCTCCGACTACATGAATTTAAAGGAATCAAAAACTTTTAGCCGAAGTCCTATCTTATTACAAAATTTGAGGTTTTCACAAGTACTACTTACGACATGTGTTGCGCTTGGAGCTCGATTCTGCATCTGATTGCTTCGACTCCATAAGACACCTATCGAAGGCGGCTTGTTGTTCCCTCAATTCTGCGAAGGCTGCATTCGCTTGTGCTTGGAATGCTTCGGCGCGGAGGTGGATGTCGTTCTGCAACATATCTAGGCAGCGGATATCAGCCGTGTGGACTTGTACTTCCACGTTGACCTCTCGGATTCGGTTTGCTTGAACCCCCGATTGGTAGGACTGGTTGGCCAGTTTACCTACCATTGCTGGAAGTGCTCGGTCGGCTGAACCTCCGTCCCTGATGTCGTAGAAGTCTCGACACATTCCGTAGGGAGAGCGTATCCCTTGTTGTTGGCTCCAGTGGACGAGGTGGCTTCCCTAAACGAGAGTCGGTCCTAGAAAGTTCCTCCTAATGGGTGGAGGGTTGACTATTTCCGGTTCCGAGTCTGTCTCGGAGTCGTCCCCTCCATCCAACTCAATGGGCTCTTCGTCCTCCTCCGGATCCTCTTCAATCCATCCTCCGTTGCCTTGTTGTGGGTAGTAGGGGTCTCCATGCGGGTGAAACCCAGCCATTTGACTATACGAGAATAGGTTATAAGATTTGAATAAAACATGAGACATGTAATACTAGTTACTTTAGTGTATGCACCAAATACTCCTATAGTATTTAAATTGTACGTTAGATACTAGTGTCTATTTTGTTAAGTTTTGACTTGTTGCTCACTACGATCATTCCTTGACATACGTTAGTCAAATTTCGGATAAACATAGTTGATCAAGCTATATTCGTCCCAATTTTGATTACATATCTCGAGAACTAATCGTAGTGTCCAACTTGTCTTAATACTTTTTGTATAATTCTTATCATAAAAATGTGTCGTTGTATGCATGTATTTCGGATTTTTATAACCTAAAATAATCTATTTATGTGAAATAAAAATTTTAGGTACAAAAACTTTTGTCAGAGACTTTGAGCCCCTCAGCATTTATAGTTTGTATATCTTATGAGTTTCAATATACTTAGTTCACTATTAACATTGCTCTGATACCAATCTGTCACACCCCCAAACCGGAACGGCGGAAACGTTCGGGGGCGGATGACTTCATGTGGTAACGTAACAAATGAATACATAGTAAAGAAAGCAATACAACCATCATATATATAATTGAAAGTTTACATTGTTTAAAAGTGTACATGTTCAAAATCAATTACATAATGATGTCAAAACATGAAATTTAAACTGGCGCCGCAGCGTCCCTTCTTCAAAATCTGTTTGTTACCTGTAATTACTAAATCCCTGGAACATACAAGTAGTTTTGAAAGACTAGATCAGCATTTAAGCTGGTGAGTTTCATAAGTATTTAATGACAATGTTTGAATGAAATGAAATGTTTTTGTTCTTTGTTTGCACGTTCCTAGAAAATCCTATATTTTCAAGTAGTATAATTGTAATCTTCTTTCACGACAAATGCTTGTTTCTAGTAAATGTATGTAAGTATAAAGATTTCAATTTGTCTAAAAAACTTTGTAAGTCATTGTATTTTTAATACGCCATGTGAGTTTTATAACCATGTTATTGACAAGGAATGCCTATACACAACGTTCTTCAGGCGTTGGAATGTTCTAACGTTTGTCACCCCAAAAGGTGGATTGTAGCTAACAGTCAGGGCGCGGGTTGTCAAGCCCGTATAGATCTATACACAAACACCATGCTCCCCCTCCAAGGGATTCTTGTATATAATACAGGACTTGAAATGTCTACTCGAACGTACGTGAAGTTAATGTCACACAAAACTTAGTATAAAACAGATTTACGTGTGAAAATGTTCGTTAGTTATTGTATATGAAAGTAGCTTATTGTAATAGTATTTCCATGTATGTAAAGTTTGTAGTATTCTCGTGAAACTATACCTATTATAGTTTCCTGAAAGTGTGTTTCATTTGTTAAATAAACCCTTAGTGAAAATGTTCACTTGATATGAAAACTGTAGTTTTTGTAGTGCCAAAACCGACACACCGAATATAATATAAGCAAAGTATCTGATTTATATAAATACCTAAATTGTTTCTCATTTCAAATGATAAAATGTTATCGTGTTATACTTTGCATATAAAAGATTTCCTTTGAGAGTTTCAAATCACATATAATTTCCTTTGATAGTTTCAAATCACATATGAGTTCCCTTGATAAAACGCGTAAAGTGAAAGCTTATATAACACTCGATAATAACCAAGTGTTTTACTTGTATTCCCCCCTTAAAAGCATGTAAAAGTACTCATAAAACATTCAAAATGTGAATTATAGGGGTATGAACTCACTTGTAAAATCGGAGGTTGCAAGATGAAAAACCGGACAGAGTTTCGGCTTGCGAAAGTGGATTTCCTCGGGATTCTCGGGAACCTCGAGGGCACGAACGACCTTCAGGACTCGAGCAAAGTGATCGGGGATTCGGGGTAGTGCGGGCATGGAAATCGAGGCAATATCGTAAGAGAAATGAGAGAAATAGGGTGAATTTCCGGGAACCCTGGCATCTCTATTTATAGGAGGCTGAGAGGCCTCGTTACGCGGGGCGTACGCACGTACGCTGGGCATACGTGTACGTCATGCGTGACCGAGTCCTCGACTGCCTCGAAGCTCGGATGGGACGGGATGGTGGTTCGCACAGGCGCGACGTGGACGATGTGAGGCCAAGGCCTTCGCGTACGCGGGGCGTACGCCGTTAAGTGAAATCGGGCTCTCGGTTGGCATTCCAACGAACCTTCACTAACTGGCGATGGCGTTGCTTCGTCCGCTTGACCTCTCGGTCGAGGGTCACTACAATTCTAATACGAAGGCGAGGATCTCGACGAGTGGACTTGCAAGAGTCCTAACGGAAAGGTATAGTTTCACTGCGAAGAGTAGAAAGTATGTTACTGAGTTCGTGGAGTAGATCTAGTTTGTGCGAGGCACAGGACCGATTTCGATAAGAATCCCGGAAGTCCAGTCTAACTTGGATTTAGCTTTCCACGCTTCAC
This sequence comes from Lactuca saligna, assembly GCF_052625555.1. NCBI lineage: Eukaryota > Viridiplantae > Streptophyta > Magnoliopsida > Asterales > Asteraceae > Lactuca > Lactuca saligna. The sequence continues at coordinate 128,505,272 of NC_136421.1, forward strand.
GAAGCGTATTTAGCCATTCCCAGAGTGAGTTATTCTAAAGAACTTGGTCCCTCACTTGGAATCTCAAAAGTTCCTTTTCTTGCGTAATTTCCCAGTCAAAGGCCACCCCTTGCTGGGTCAAAGTCGTACGAGTTTCTGTAGCTTGCGAGGAGTTCTAAATGAACCAAGGCGGTAGGTCGGTAAGACCTATAATTTGGTAAATGACTGTCGGCATCTCTGATCTCGATAAATGCTCAACGGTTTTGAAAAATCGAAAGAGTACTCGAAATTTCCCACACTACTAATAGTGGGTCTTAGAAATTTGACTCTTCAATTTCAAAACTCGTGCTTTGAGAACATCGTTAAAAGTTCCTCTGAAGGAGATGTTTTCCCATGGGTTCCTTCTTACTACAAGGGTAGATAAGTAAGTCATTACATGGAGAAATGACGAACTGATCCTAAGTAAGAAAGACGTACCCTACTCGTTTAGCTCATGAAAGCTATGGGCGTATTGGTCCTATCCGAAGGGTATCACTACGGACTTGAAGTGTCCGTATCGAGTTCGGGAGATAGTCTTCCGGACATCTTTCCCTAACACTCGAACCGGTGATATTCGGATCCCCTGATCCATTCCTGGAGGTAGTTTCTTTCTTTGCGTTTGCTCAAACATTTTGTCTACGCGCGGTAGAGATAACGATTTCTAATGAAAAATCTCGACGGAGTCTTCGATAACCGAGGTACATGAAATGCGATCCGTCGATCTCTGGAAGAATATGACCGAGGTTCTCTAGGGTGAGAAACCTAGTCTTCTAATTATATTTATGTGTAGTTCGCTAAGTTGTCCAAACTGCTCTTGTATCTCCGTGGGTGTTTAAACTATAGGGCAATCGGTTTTCAGGAGTCGTACTGGGTTCTAAGTTTGTTCGCATGACGATGCGATCACTCATAGGCTTAAGCAGTTCTCCGTCCTGAAGTTCATATTACAATTCATACTTGGTTCACAATCACCATTTCGTGTATACGAGTCATATATAATTAAGGTTGAAAAGGTAGTCGAATAATTGATTCTTCTTTAAGCTCATATCCCATCAGGGAAAAAGAATTCAAAGTGGAATCATCAATTCTAAACCTGTAGAAGCTTGATTATATATCACTCTTATGTATACCTTCCTTAGTGATAGATCAATCGCATGAATCCTCGTATTAAACTTGACGTACTGTATGAGTGGTACTTCAGGGATTTCTTCGGAACGAAAATAACTAAGTGGTATTCCTGACATTAGTACTTCGGTGTTCTGATGTGACGGTTTCGTTAAAATGACGTCTACTGATAAGGAGACGTACGTATGAAGCTGTTTTTGTGACGATCAAATTTAACCGAGTCGTATGATAATATCGGAATCATACAGAAACTTAAAGACATTAGATTTGAACATAAAACGTTTACAGACAAAAACAACCATGCAACCATGAACAGAGTTACAGTACTTTAGATTTACTACCAGACTATTGCTGCGAATAAGGTATACTACAAAAGACAAGTATACGCAGCACGAGAATCCCTATACAGATAGGGTCTCGCAAGAGGTAAGACTCTAGTTGCACTAGTTTTAAACATGTTTTTGATCATACAAAAACTGACGATTTGGAGAGAACCTATACTATATTAGGGTTCTTAGCCGTCTTTTTCCACCCTGCGCTCAAACTCCTCTGGATTCGCCGTCGTCCTTCTCTGTTGGACAGTCCCTCTTGAAGTGTCCCATTACGCCACATAGATGGCATATTCGAGAGATTTGGACATTGGTGGTTGATGTGATGTGCTGAATCTGAATCCTACAGCAGCTGGTAGTATGTCCATTCCTGTTGCACCTAGAACAGTGTAACGGACGGCAACTACCTAGATGATCAAAGCTACACTCATAGCATCTTGGTAGGTTTCCGGCATATTGCCTGGCTGGTGCAGGGACAATCGGGACACCAGAAGGAATGGTGGTAGGAGGTTCAGATGTAGTAGTTGTGAAGGTCGTTACCGGTGGTTGTTTCTTATTAGCCCCTCGAAGCAATTTTTCCTTCTTTTTGGCCCAAAACATCCGTTTGCTACTCTTGGTCCTGACACTCGGGGTATCGTGGTGGTTTGTTTCTCGTCGAGGTATTGGTTTGTCACTTGGATTGGCATTGTTGTTAACAGCTCCACTAACATTCGCATTGTTAGCGTGAAGGTGGGTCAGAATAGCTGATACGGCAGCCGAGACTGTAGCTTGAAAGGTAGCTGCATCAATCTGGAGGGCTGCTGCTTGGTTGATGGGTTGCTCATCCTTCTTTGGCGACATGATTCTGTAATACGAAAATAAGGAATTTGTGAGCGATTCTGGTTGACCCTGATGTACTTAGATTGTTCATGTAAAGAGTAGAAGTATGTTCTCGAAAGTTGGACCTACATCCCCATGATGCAGTCCTAGTCACGGGTGGAAGTAAGTTCGTAGAATGGTCTCAAGATGTTTGTCGTTCGAGCTGAGGTATCGTCGGTTGGTGAATAACAAGATCCGGCCACTGAAAGAGACTTGGAAGTGTCTCCGGAGATAAATCGCTATAGTCCAATGATTTGACTAAAGCATGATTCAGATAGACTCTTATGAATGAATGACAAGAGTACTTGAATGAAGAATGACACAGAAGTTAGCCGGCTGTCAATATCTGTGATATTCACGATGTAAAGATTCTGGAAAATGACCTTGTAAAGGTCTTACATCATATCCACTAAAGATAGTTCCTGACAGCATAAAGACCTAACTAAAGTACTTACGCTACAAGATAATTTCACAGAAAATGCCACATCTGGCGTAGACAGAAAAATAAGATTCCTTTTTATAAGGGAAATAAAGTAAAGCGTCTACTACTGGCGAAGGTCATCCCTCTGGTGAACTCGTAGTTCAACCAATTGACGTTCCATGTCAAGTAGGTGTCTTTCACGCACCATCTGGCGTACTCGGAGTTCTAAGACTTCGGCTCGTGATTCAGCCATTGCTTGCAGCATGGTTTCATGGCTCCTCTCTGATCTCTTGTGCGAATCTCCTAGATGAATGGTGGGGAGGGTATGCATTCTAGCATAGGCGACTATTTCTGAAATCCGATGTAGGGCTGACCTGCCTTGAATCTCATTTCGGGTCTCTCTACAGACCAAGATTGGCAAGACTATATCTGTTAAGCCCTCATTGCTCAAGTCGTAAGAGCTTCGGTCGCCATCAAATAGCATAGGCCGATCTTGTTCTTGGCTCTATGTTTCCAAGCATTCCACCCACTCAGGGGGGTCGGGCCATGAAAAGCCGGGCGAAGGTTAGGAATTGGAAAGAGAGCTGCTCGGGGTATGTTCTCAACCTCTGCTTCGGAGTTAGCATCATACGAAAAGTCTTCATCATATTGATCATTCAAGGGGAAAAGGATGATCATTCTTTGGTTATTCTCCAAACCAACCATCTATGACTTCATTCGGAAGGTACTGGTTGCCGAGGGGATGGAGTCCAGTTATGTTTTCTATGCGAGAATTTAGGGTAAGAGAATAATTATTAGACGAACTATCTAGATAATTATTTAGAAAATCTTCATTATTTACATCGCTATTTGTGAAGTGCATACCAGCTATGTGTAATCTAAACAGGATAGACCTTCGAATAAGTGACCTTAATTCCAAATTCACACAGAATGGGGGTAAGGCAAAAATTATCACAGATCCTAGGTCTATAACATCCTAATTACATATAGCCTTAGTGTATTCACTTAGCAACTATCAACTTAGTAATGAAGATCCCGTTTTAAATTCTCAAGTATAAAGTACTTCTAGTAACACCAAATACTCCTATAGTATTTTAAATTTTAATGTTATGTTCTATTGTTCTCATTGTGGTAGGGTTGGTAAGATTTTAGCATTGTTGCAACCACACACTTAAACTTAGGCACATGCTAGTCAACCCTCGGATAATATAGGTGATCAGGCTATATCTTCCCAGTTTTGACCATATGTCTCTAAGCCCACTTGTGTTGCCCAAGAATCGTAATTCTTTTGTACTGTCCTAGTGACACTGATTTTAGTATGAATGCAGCACATATACTTACTTAAATATTTTACTATTTAAAGTATAAACTCTTGGTCATAGTATATTTTAATCCCTTATGTATTTATAGTTAGTATATCTTTTATGGGTTGATATACTTAATTCACTATAAACAATGCTCTGATACCAATCTGTCACACCCCAAAACCAAGAACGGCGGAAACGTTCTGGGGCGGAGGACGTCATGTATAATATCAACAACAATGTAAAGTAGTAACCAAGCAACAACATCATCCATTGCATTAATAATATAATTATTATACAAATGTGTTCTGTCCAATTTGGATAAACACTAAAGCGTAAATCAAAATGAAATATAAGTCTTGAACAAGCTCCATCTTCCTTTCTCCTTGCATCGGTACCTGTCTATGATGACCTGAGGATACAAGTAATTTGAAAGCGAGTATCAGCTTTGAAGCTGGTGAGATCATAAGTATTAATGTGTCTTAATTTGTAAAACTTATAATTTTTAAGACTTGACATTTGTTTTGAAAGAAAGCTCGTATAAGTATAAAAATGTTTGTAGAACAACTGTAAATGTTTGAAAACCCCTAGAAATCCTTATGATTCCTATTAGTAACAAAAGGAGTCTTCTACCAAGACCAAACTGTTCTGAATGTAGTCTTCTACCAAGACCTAACTGTTCTGATTGTAGTCTTCTACCAAGACCCAACTGTGTTACTATTATTATCATTATAAGAATTTGTATCCTTTGGTACTAGGATACTTAAATATAATTCACCTCAATGATTATGTGAATGAGTCACAAAATAAAAGCAATAATACAACTAACCTGAATATTACCCTTTGGTACTAGGGTAACTAACATTGTTAACTTTAAGACATCCGTAGACGTACTCTTACCTCTGTTGCTAACAGCTGGGTATAGGAATAGTTAATCCCTTAATCATATACCTGTAATGGTACCAACCGTTGACATCCGTGGATGTACTTTCACCTCTGTAGCTAACAGAGATTTTAGGAATGGTCAATCCCACAACTAGATCCTTGGGTACTAGGATAATAAATCCAATCAATCTCGTCGATTATGTGATTGAAATCACAAGGTAAAGATAAGAATGAAGGTTTTGATAACAAAGTCGATACATATAAAATGTAATAGGACTCCTCCTGATATATCTATGTAACAGTGCTCTTATAAGTATGATCATGTAAAAGTAAACATGTATATCTACTTATGTAATCATGTAAGTGTAATCATGTAAAAGTAAACATGTATATGTACTTATGTAAATGTGCTCATGTAAGTGTAATCATGTAAAAGTAATCATGTATATGTACTTATGTAAAAGTGCTAGCTGTAATGTGTGTTCTCTCTATCTAGCAAGTATAGTAATGTACTGTAATGTTCTAGAAGGTATTGACTCATGAATGAACTGACTCATTTGTATAATATCTCGTTCTAGTAATTGTTCTAGCATCATTTGAATGAGTAGCCAAATCATTTGAATGCTGTATATTAATCACATGTGATTGATGTAATAAGTAATATAATCCTACTTACTAATCACATGTGATTGACATAATAAGTAGCATGATTCTACTTGTATCCCCCCCCCCCCCCCCATAAAACATTTAAAAAGAGTTTAAAACATTAGTTAAGGGGTATGAACTCACCTGTAGTTGGTGATTGGAATGAACTGAACGGCATAGGATGGCTAGGTGTCAAGCGAGGACTTGTGAACATACTACGATCCTAATGAACATATAGTCACACATATACACACTCAATTAGACATAAATGACTAATTGATAATGTTTAAGACATCCTAGACATAATAAACACTTTATATAAGTGTTTCAAGCCTTAAGGATTGCATCTATGCTATTATGGGATAGGGTATTTGTGTTTAGGGTTTCCAAAGGACCCTATGTGAGAGTTTACTCTCTATAAACCATCACACATGGAGTTTACGGTTGTAAACTCTTGAGTTTACGGCCGTAAACTCCCAAACATGTGTGTTTGGTGTGTTTTGAAGTCCCAAAGGCTTTCTAGAATTATTCTAACTTAGTGGTTAAGTCCTTGGAAGGGTTTAGGGTCTAGAAGTACTCCAATTAGGAGTTTACAGCCTCAAGGCCATTCCCCTTAGAGTTTACGGCCGTAAACTCTAAGTAATGTGGGTTTTTGTTGCTTTCAAGCCTCTTGCACTTGTGGGATATGTTCTAGACTTTTATTCCTAGCATATGAAGGCATTAGGCACACCTTAGTGCCCTTTTTAGGAGTTTACGGCCCAAGAACCATGTCTTGGCCGTAAAATCACTTGGTTAAGTGATTTTGATGTGGTTTGGCTCTTCATTTTTGTGGGAAACAATTCCATGAAGGGGTCTAGGGCTTTAGGTGTCTTGAAGACACCCTTTTGTCCATTTCAATGGAGTTTACGGCCTAAGCTTCTCTTGGTCCGTAAACTCACTTTTAGTTGTGTCATTTGATGTGTTTAAGACCTTGTTCTACTAGGGGAAATAGTCTAGATACAAGCCTTTAAGTCCTAGTGTCCTCAAAACACCATTTGGTGTTAGAATATGGAGTTTACGACCTTAGAGAGTTCTGGGTCGTAAACTCCCAATCTTGGGTGGATTTTGGCTTGCTTTCTTGTCCCTAACATGCATACATAAACATCTAAGGCCTTATCATAACTCAAGTGTCGGTTTTGGCTTCGTTTCGGGAGTTTACCGCTCAAGAACACCTTGGGTTGTAAAATCCTAGATTTCATGTTTTAGCCTTCTAAAACATGTTATAGACACGTATAAAGCTTTCTAACAATACTATAAAGAGTTACTCACGTTTTGGTATACAAACCCGAAGATCCGTCAGAGAGAAAATGGCTTTTCTCTAGTCGGAAATGTGAATAATGAATGATTTTGGTTTGGAAATCTATTTATAGTCCAGAGATATTTTGGCAGAAAATATTTTTATTCCTGAAATGATCCCTAATAAATTAGAGTGTTGGAATAACAGTGTTGCACCAAACCCTAGTGCACCCACTCTCCTGATACCCCTTTTTGGTGTAAAACCCTGAAACTGCCAAACTTATATTCTAAGTCTGAATTTTTACCATAACTGCTCTACTTCTATTGGATTGAAATGGTTTATTCAGAATGGAAATTTCGGGTTGCCACAGAGAATTACCAATCCAGAGTAATGCCAAGCTAAGTAAGACTCAGAGTCCTAGCACAGAGACAGAGATAGTTGAAATGAGTCAGATACCATATGCTTCCGCTGTGGTCTCGATCATGTATATTATGACTTGTACTCTCCCTGTTGTGGCCTTTGCTTTGAGCATGGTCAGTAGATATCAAGGGAACCTTGGCATGGCACATTGGACAGCGGTAAAGAACATTCTCAAGTATTTGCAGAGGTCTAAGGACTGGGTCCTTACCCTCGGAGGCAGTGATGACTTGAGAGTGGAAGGATATAGTGATTCTAGCTTTCAAACTGTCACACCCCCAAACCAGAACAGCGGAAATGTTCGGGGGCGGATGACTTCATGTGGTAACGTAACAAATGAATACATAGTAAAGAAAGCAATACAACCATCATATATATAACTGAAAGTTTACATTGTTTAAAAGTGTACAGGTTCAAAATCAATTACATAATGATGTCAAAATATGAAATTTAACCTGGCGCCGCAGCGTCCCTTCTTCAAAATCCGTTTGTTACCTATAATTACTGAATCCCTGGAACATACAAGTAGTTTTGAAAGAGTAGATCAGCATTTAAGCTGGTGAGTTTCATAAGTATTTAATGACAATGTTTGTATGAAATGAAATGTTTTTGTTCTTTGTTTGCACGTTCCTAGAAAATCCTATATTTTCTAGTAGTATAATTGTAATCTTCTTTCATGACAAATGCTTGTTTCTAGTAAATGTATGTAAGTATAAAGATTTCAATTTGTCTGAAAAACTCCATAAGTCATTGTGTTTTTAATACCCCATGTGAGTTTTATAACCATGCTATTGACAAAGAATGCCTATACACAACGTTCTTCAGGCGTTGGAATGTTCTGACGTTTGTCACCCCAAAAGGTGGATTGTAGCTAACAGTCAGGGCGCGGGTTGTCAAGCCCATATAGATCTATACACAAACACTAGGCTCCCCCTCCACGGGATTCTGGTATATAATACAGGACTTGAAATGTGTACTCGAACGTACGTGAAGTTAATGTCACACAAAACTTAGTATAAAACAGATTTACGTGTGAAAATGTTCGTTAGTTATTGTATATGAACGTAGCTTATCGTAATAGTATTTCCATGTATGTAAAGTTTGTAGTATTCTCGTGAAACTATACCTATTATAGTTTCCTAAAAGTGTGTCTCATTTGTTAAATAAACCCTTAGTGAAAATGTTCACTTGATATGAAAAGTGTAGTTTTTTTAGTGCCAAAACCGACACACCGAATGTAATATAAGCAAAGTATCTGATTTATATAAATACCTAAATCGTTTCTCATTTCAAAAGATAAAATGTTATCGTGTTATACTTTGCATATAAAAGATTTCCTTTAAGAGTTTAAAATCACATATAATTTCCTTTGATAGTTTCAAATCACATATGAGTTCCTTTGATAAAACGTGTAAAGTGAAAGTTTATATAACACCCGATAATAACCGAGTGTTTTACTTGTATTCCCCCCTTAAAAGCATGTAAAAGTACTCATAAAACATTCAAAATGTGAATTATAGGGGTATGAACTCACTTGTAAAATCGAAGGTTGCAAGATGAAAAACCGGACAGAGTTTCGGCTTGCGAAAGTGGATTTCCTCGGGATTCTCGGGAACCTCGAGGGCACGAACGACCTTCAGGACTCGAGCAAAGTGATCGGGGATTCGGGTAGTGCGGGCATGGAAATCGAGGCAATATCGTAAGAGAAATGAGAGAAATGGGGTGAATTTCCCGGAACCCTGGCATCTCTATTTATAGGAGGCTGAGAGGCCTCGTTACGCGGGGCGTACGCACGTACGCTGGGCGTACGCGTACGTCATGCGTGACCGAGTCCTCGACTGCCTCGGAGCTCGGATGGGACGGGATGGTGGTTCGCACAGGCGCGACGTGGACGATCTGAGGCCAAGGCCTTCGCGTACGCGGGGCGTACGCCGTTACGCGGCGCGTAACTCGGATGAGCACGCTGACTCCCCCTTCAGATAATATCGGATTTTTGAATTAAATATATATATATATATATATATATATATATATATATATATATATATATATATATATATATATATATATATATATATATATAAATTATTTAATAAACTTCAAAAATTCATATCTTCTTCATACGAACTCCGTTTTCGACGTTCTTTATATCCCTGCGAATGTGAGACCATACTCTACAACTTTCGTTTAGATTCTCTCAGCAAATTCCGAATTTATTTTTATTATTTATTTTTAAAAGGTCGCGGTAAGAGAATTTCTTTAGAAATTCATAACTCCTTTATCTGACGTCGGTTTTTGCCAGACTTTTTACCGCTGAATACCATTGATGAGACCTTCGATTCTCGTTTAGGTCATTCCGGCCAAAAGTCACTCGATCTCTGATTAGAATTTTTAGTCGCCTTCCGTTAATCCGAACTTGAAAAATTCCTAACTTTCTTATACGAAGTCGGATTCGAGCGTTCTTTTTACGTACGATCATGGTTTAATGACATCTATCATAAAAGGTAATTTAATTGGTGATTTTTGGACATTTTATTTTCGAAGTAAATTTTATTACAACTAACGTGGTTACAATACTTGACTTTTTAGGTGATTTACATGTAGTTGAAATATCGGGTTGTCACACAAACTGATAGCAAAAATTTCCGCTCTCAGTCAAGCTGGGTCTTTATCGTAAATGAAGGAGCAAATACTTGGAAAAGTTCCAAGCAGGAGACAGTAGCTGATTCGACTTGTGAATCAGAGTACATAGCAGCAAGCGAGGGAGCAAAAGTGGCGATATGGCTAAAGAACTTCATCGGAGACCTTGGAGTTGTACCAACTATAAAGGAGCCAATGGAAATTTTCTGTGACAGTGAAAGTGCGGTTGCTTTGGATAAAGAACCAATAGATCACGGGAGATATAGGCACATTGACAGAAAATACCATTTCATCAGACATAGAATAGAAGAAGGACTCCTCGTTGCAAAGAGGGTATCATCAGATGAGAACCCGGCAAATGCCCTCACGAAGGGACTGAGCAGGGTTAAGCATTTACAGCATGCGAGACGCATTGGGCTGAAGGATGATATTAATTTCAATAATTAGATTCCTGAAACTTGTAAAATGTAATTGACATTTGATGATAAATAAAATTTGTTATTTATTTATGAGTAAGGTGTTACTATCTTGTGTTGATTGTTTACTATGTTTCAATTTTGCATGTTTTTACTTCCAGAATAGTCATGTTATTATTCAAATCATCCACAGTCAGTCAAACTTTGGAAGTAAGTATTGATTTAAGATTGTCATGAATTTGGCTTGTATGATTTGTCTAAAGTGCTTTAGACAATTCAATGGTTGCTACAACATTCATGAGTACTCATAAGGGCTAAGTATTGGATTCAACCCACGCTCACTTGCATCACTTCATAGAATTTATCTCGAGTGATCGTGAGACGGTAATATCATATAAATCTTCAAACCTAGAGATATGAGTTGTTGACTATGAGTTGGTTATTCATTGATTGTACGAAAACGCATTGGTAACTCGATGTTATAAAACGTGCCTTTGTGAATAATTCAACAAGTAGTTAGTACAAGCATATCAGATGAAGTTTATCTGTTCCTTCTAGAAATAGAAGCGATATATGGGCCCCTCGATGATTTGGTTTTGACCTATGTACCAGGCCTGGTCAGAACCTAATTGATGTGTTCAATTTAGTTCTACGTCGAAACAAATCAGAGATCGAGAAACAAAATATTGGACAATAAGTAAGACCATGTTCCATGTGTTTGTCCGGCTGATATCATGAGAGTAGAGTATTATATGATCACTTATCTTAAATGGCGTATCATCATCATCTCACTTCCGAGAGACTTTGAAAGAGCTACGATTACTAGTTGGATTTTGAAGTCATATTTGCAAATATAGTTATTATACATATCCAAGTGGCATATTGTTGGGTATAGTGTCTAAGTCCATAACTTTATTTGGTATGAACTTGACCCGACCCGGCATGGTCCATTTGGGTTGCATGGCATTGCAATACTTGGATAGACTAAATGAGGGAATAAGACACTTATGATTATTAATATATTACAAGTTCTAATATATTAATAATAAGTATTATTTGATTAGTATTGATCAAGTATTAATCTAGTATTAATTTGGTGATCAAAGTGAGACTAATTAAATATATAGGGTTGATTATGACAATAATCAATTCTTTTATGGTGGATTAATGATCCATTGTTTATGGGTTATGGATGTAACCGCGTGGAGCTCCATGGATAGTCCATGGGAGTTACAAACCCATGGGTCATGAGAATGAAGAGTCATAACAATTATGGGTCTTCATGATGAAACCCTAATTATGACACCACTACAAAAGGGACCCTTTGGCTAGCTAAATCGGAACCTAGTGTTACTAGAGAGGGCATAACCGATTTTTAAGTGTAAGAAGTATTCTCTCAAGTTATTCTAAGTTTTGTGGCGTTGTGTGAAGCATTTGAGGCACAAAATTTAGAGTGCTAGGATCACAAAGTCTTGAAGGAATCCAAGCAAAAACAAGGTATGTATTTCTACTAGTTTTATTTTTCATATATTCCCCATGCCATGCTAGTTAGGAAATAACCTTGAAAAAGAAATTTGCATGTATATAGAGAAAACATAGATTCAAGGTTATTAGGGTTGCATGTACACTTAGGAAGTGTTAGAATGCTCAAAACCCATCAAGTTTCACACCCGATCCAACATCCAAAAATTTTGATCGATACTCTCCTAATTGGACTCGTCGAAGCTCTCATATCCCACGAGACTTGATGGATTCCCAACCCATCTATCTTCATATACATGGACCTACTATGATCTGCGCTTACCGATACTAGCGTTCGCTTACATGTCAGACCTGTTGATCGCCCAACTCTTGGAATCTAGAGGAATACTCTTTGAAATCTTTACAAGTCCGATACTCATAGCCACCTACCATGACACTACTCCAATTCTTTAAGTCCTTTATGTTGGTGACTTATTACATAACCCTTGCTTGGAACTGGCGAATCTTCATCCCAACTTCCCATCCTCAAATGAATCTCTGAATTCTAATCATCTATAATCTTTGTGATTATAAAATCCCTCTTCACTTCAAAAGGCCTAGCAACTCATGCGACTGCTACCCCCATATTCTTACCACCGCCCCTTCCCTAGCAACGGCAGTGGTTGAACCCGAAGGCTCTTCCATGGACAATTGTTGATCATACTGGAACAGATGCTAACACGATTGAACTCTGACTTCATTAGACGACTAAGCAGCTAATCTAACCATAATCCTTCCACACAATACCCTTGAATTGAACCCACCAACACATTGGAATAACCACCAAACAAACTAAAACCTGCTCAGAAAGATATGACCCACCAACGGTCTTAGCATGCAAAATGGCATATAACAATTCTTGATGATACAACCCAGAAAATAACTAAGAGCCAAATCAGAGATAATTCTTACCCAAATCAAAGCAAAAGATGACATACCCATAAAAGCACCTGCCACACTTTGAACTAATACGTACATCCTCATGGGCCCATTTATCCTTCGTGAAATCACCACGGCCCTTCGGGTTTCTAACACTAGCTATGGTAACGTCCTATGGCTCCCATCTCCGAGGTAGACCATGATTTTGCTTCCTCTTTCCTAGCTGCCAATCCGAACCAATCTCATTTTCTTGGGTTACCCCTACCATCCCCTTAGCCACCTGCACAACCATGGTCCGACCCTAGAACCTAGCGACCAATATATCCTTAACGCGCTTAATAATGTCGGGTATCTCATCGTGTATGGCTCGCTAGATGCCTGTGGCAATCCAATCATGAGGTTGACCCTCCTAAATACATGGTTCATAACCCACCTCCGATCCCAAATGACAAGAACTAACAATAGGATCGTCTTTCCTCAAGGATTCAAGGGATCCACAACCTTGGGCTCCAAATGAACCCACAACTACCCTGCTATAATCTTAGCCTAAAAGGCCCCGAGGAAACCTTCCAAGAGCTCCAAAATCCCTTCCTTAACTGAACGAAAGATCACAGGTGACGATTCCAAAATATTGCGAGTAATCTCCGAGGAGATGAACTCCCGCATGCGCTCATCGATCGGCTCAACACTTGTACCTGAGCCTAATTCTGAACCTGAACCTCTTTCCCAATTTCTCAACACCTTACTGAAAACAGCATGCAAAAGATCAGTACATACTCAAGAATCCTCATCCCATAGGCTTCCTACATTCTCTAGGACTCTCCCTGATTCAAGTATAGATCTTGTGCTTTCAATAGTACAGGCTCAATACTACCTTCCACACCTATCCATACTTTCCTCAAGAATCATCCTAAATCCTCCAACTCACCTTCTCAAACCAATACTACAAGAAATCTCTAACAAACACAACAAAACCCACTAAAACATTCCTTAGGCTTTCCTAGGTTCCCGGCCTCACTCTACCATCATTTGCGGAAGAACTCTCCATAATGCTAGTTACCCACCTCATGATTACAAGCACATGCAACAAAGATTAGATAATCCTTTGAGTAACAGGCTCATCTCTATAACGGTTGGACTCAAACAAGAGTTGTGTAATAGGGTAAAATCCATCACTCTGAGATAATTCAACATTTATAACATGTGACTTAGCATATTCACTTAGTAGCTAACTCCCATCACCAAAACGTTCCACCAAGCACAAAGCAAGAAACATTCGTGCAGTAGCACTCCAATCAATAGAAAAGTCCAAAGAACATTCCAACCCACATACTACAACTCATGCTAGGGACATCCACTCTCACTGTCGGTTGCCTTATGCATGCAAATTATACACAGAACATGATCAAATAGAATGTCGAATAAAAGAATCTACCCTAGGACCACAACCAAACAAGGAACAGGAAATAAGGCCAAATCAATCATTATACATCTATATGATCCTAACCGTATACAATTTTCGAAGCATACACTTAGAAATTATTGATACCAATATATATCCCCAATATCTCATAGCATCCAATGTTTCCTACGTTCCAAGGCATCACATATCAGGCCAATCTATGATGCAATTCTTGAAAACATCCCTAGCCTCATCCTAGCATGCAATTCCTATAGCATATAATTATAAAAAACATGTATGGGTATTCTTGATAATCACTTACTTGAGCTCGGCCGATTGCACGGACCACACCCCTTTGTCTTTACAAAAATCCTTTTACTAATTCCATTCCTTTTACAAAAATCTTTTTAAAACACGTTTTCTTTTTTAGTAAAATTACTAACTCCTCGGTTTGAGTTCAGTCACACTCGAGAATATGCCCAAATCCCTCAAACCAAGGGTAGATACCAACTTGTAATGTCCCAAAAATAAGACCTAAAACTTTCATTTTCAAATTAATAAAACCAACATTCAAGAAACATCATCATAAAAATCCAAATGAAACAAATGTATCAATCATCACATCATATCAAAGCAAATCAAGAAAATGTGGAACGAGGTAGTGTGTGCTCTACAATCATCTTGAGCTCTTCCTTTTGAAAATAGAAGTACCTGAAACATGAACTGAAAACCATAAGCACCAAGCTTAGTGAGTTCCCCAAAATACCACATACCAATCATACAAATGGGACCAGCCCTAGGGTTCATTCCAACCCAAAAAGCAAATATGGGCCCCACTTTGGGGCCTCTCCCTAGGTTATATTTCAACCCAAACATATCATAATGGGCCCCACCATAGGGTATATTTCAACCTGAACATATCACAGTGAGCCCTGCCCTAGGTTATATTTCAACCCGTCATGCCATATTAGGCCCCGTCCTTGGGTGTGTTTCAACCCAATCACAAAATGTATCACGCAACGACTAGCATACTGCATAACCAGATAATTAGTCGGCCTTGGTGCCTTCGACCCATAATACCGAGAAGTGACTCACCTCATACAGCTGAAACCCATAGATACTCTCTGACTTTAGATCCACAAACAATCTCGTGCTATCAATTACCCAAAAATAACATTAAATTAATAATTTGGTCTCGACTCACACTAAGAGTCCAAACTAGGTTAAAAGACCTTTTTATCCTTCTGTATGCTTGGGCCAAGGCCTAAGCTGAAACAAATAATCCAAAGGCCCAACTTCCATATAAACACTTAAGGCCCAAATATGGACCAATTTTCCAAATTGGGCCACCGAAACCCTTTATGGGTCTAAAAGCCAAAGCAGCCCAAAAGGTACAACCTAGAAGCCCAAAAAGAAGCCTAATGGCCCAACAAAGCCCAAATTATGAAAACCGAACAATTGTCCAAACCTCAAAATCTCAAAAAACCCCTCTAGGGAGTACACCCAGCGCACTAGAGACGTACGCCTCGTGTTCATTACCGCAAAGCACAACAAACAACAGCCTGATGCACGATCCTCACATTACATTGAGTGTACCTCCTCGTATGCCAAACGTACTATTCAGGAGACCAAAAACCCATGTTTTACTCTTAATAGGTTAAGTCAAGATGTCCAAAACATAGATCTGGTCCCAAGCCAAAGTCCTAACCAATAAAGTTTCCCACTTTACTAACAAACACGACTTAATGGGACTCAAAACTTGAAGAAGGAACTAAATAAGAGCTTAATACAGGCATGGACCAAAATATTACATAAAGTTTCCACTTTTATGAACAAAGGAATTTATTGAAGCTTAGATATAACATCCACTACTTTTGTAGTAGATCAAAAGCTCACATTTTCATCAAGGGACTTAGCAATGCCAATGAACTCCATAAAGTAAATCCAATCACAAAGATCATCAAGGTCAAAGCTTTTCACCTTTGGAAGATTGGAAATGGAAGGACGCTCTTGGATCTAGAAGCTCAAACCACACCTCCAAATGATTCTCTTCTTCTTTTTCTCCACGCACCCATTAAGCATATACCAAGCTCAAAATCACCAAATTGCACTTAGGGTTGAATTCTAGGGTTAAAAATGGGTGGTGGTTAAAGGTATTAAGGTATGGTGAAGAGAAAATGAGCCTAAATAGGGTCCAAAGCCCTAAAATAGGGTTTACATGAATCTGGATTACGCCCCGCGCACTCCTCACAAGATCATGATCCTTCTCCTTCATACACCCAAAGTAAACCAAATTAGAACTAGCATACTTTCCTTCGCATCAGTACATCTCGCATACTCCCTATGTATGCCCCGTGTACTAGGGTTCTGCCATAAACATTGAAACCTTCCAAAAGGCCATAACTCCTTCATTATAATCTCAATTCTAATGATCCTTATATCCATGAAGAGGCAACGAGGAGCTCGACGATTTTATCAACCCATACTTGCCTTAAAATATCCCGAATGAAAATCAATTTTTTCCATAAAAGCTCGAGCTGGCACTTTAGCAAAATACCCCTTAGCTCCAAAATACGAACCGAACACCCATATCATCTAAATTGCATCACCTACACCCAAATGGGAAGCAATTCAGAATAGAGCATTACACATAAGGATCAGGAGACATTAAAGAGTCATCTGGAATACAATACTTTGATTGATCTCCAGGTTCAAAGTTATTAATGGAACACTTATGAAAAATGCTAAGAATTTCGTATACCAAATGAACTTCACCATTAGATATAGAAAATTTCATCAAAATCTTAGTGGAGGGCACAACATACTCACGATGAGCAGATTGGCAAGAAGGATCAAGAGCAGATAGATGAGATACACATATGGTGTTACCATTAGAGTTAGTAATGCAATGAATATCAATTAAAGTTTGATTTATAAAATATGTACTTAAAAATATAATTTTAAAGTATGTCTATAAACAATTAATGTTATGGAAGGTTTGTTTCGTCTCAACCTTTTTAATTATGAAAACAACACCTTCTATATCACCTCCAAAAAATTTCTTGCACTTATCCGGAATCTGAGCGTTAATAACTCTCGTGATATTATAGTGAGAAGAAGCCTAATTTTTAAAATAAGCTAAACAGATCTGGCATGATTAACAACTTTTTCTTTTTCAAAATCAAGAAAATTATTTGTCAGAGAAATATAATTGTTTCCTTTTTTATAGAGAAAGAGATTTTGCTAAGAAGGATAATTTTTCTTTGAGATTTCTTAACTCAACTTTGAAAGAAGATCTTTCTTCATTTGAAATAAATAAATCAAAATTTAAGTGAAAAATCGTGTCAACCTCTTCAGTATTTTCAATGGAAGAATATTTAACAAAATTTTTTACCTGATATGCTGAGTTTGAGTGCCATTCTGACTTAAGGTCTATAGCAATTTGAGAAGGATCAGCGTCAAGAATACCAACATTGTCATTTGATGTATTATTGTGAGATTCAGCAATCTAGGCCATGAGACACTTACCTTTTGAAACTTCATCACCTGAGAGGTTTCTTTTTCAAAAGAAAATGATCATCTCTTATACAGTTGAGTAGTTTTGAACCAAATGAGAGACAAAATAAGGGAGTGAGTTTCCAACAGCAGCTCTCTCCTTTACATCAAGATTTAGCACCCGTTTCTCTTTTTTTGTTGTATCCCAGCGCATATTTCATATTTAGCTTACTATTAGATGCACCATCATTGGATGATTGATGCATAATGGCAATAGGACCTTTGTTGATGATGTCAAGTATGTCAAAGTCTATGATCTCGAGAGCATCCATGGCTTTTGATTTCCATGCAGTGAAGTTGAGTTTATCAAATGGAGGGATCTTGTTGCAAGCAGTCGATTTGAGATAATAGGAAGTCAACATGATTACTTGAGTATATCAAAACCTATTCTGATACCAATCAAAGGTTTGTATTGATCGGATACACAACAAGTATATTCAAAAAAGAACAAACTAACTAACTAAACCAAAATAAAGAACATGAAACAATCACAAAGATGTCTTTCACCAAGAAAGAAGTTGTTTTCAACAATAAAATGGGTTATCAGAAAGACAGTCACAAGGAAAAGGTTGCATTAGGGTTTCATCATAATGTTGAATATATACTAAAATATAGTAGTATATCCCTTCAATCAAGGGATTGTATCTAATATATCCTAAGAACTGATCCTTATCACCAAGATATTAGATCTGCTATCTATTCTATACATATCTATATAATTACCTAATATACAAATATTATAATAGATCACAAACTACATGTTGATACTGATAAGGCTTGACACGTTGGTGTTGGTGTTGATGTTGGCGATGGCACTAGCAGTCAGCATGTAAAGTGTTTCACTCATCAGATCATAAGGTATGACCTTACACCAAACTAGAATACTGCATTCTTGGTTCCACTACTTGTGATGCATAAAAATGATTGAGTCAGGTTTGGGAAAACCTGGTGAGATACATAGGATTTTCAAGCCCATAACAGTTTAATGATAATTAGTAATATCATTCCTACAAACAACATTATAGTATAAATTATATAAAATCTAAAATAATACCAACTACTCAACCAAGCCAATCCTCACAGATCCTATAGCAAAGATTATGTGGAGGAATCACCCAACCTGATGAACTGTTTAAGCAACTATTTGACTACATAGCTAAGGGCGTCCATGGATAGTGTAAGTCATATAAGGCAACCAATGTTTAGAGATTTGAGAAATACGGTATCCTGTTTTATCTACATCCATTAGTTGTAAGTCAATACAAGCAACGTAATTCACTGGACTGCATCGAATAATCAGGTGTTGTCATTTACTCTGGTCGATGACCCATACATACTTACCAGTTGTCTAATCTAGACCCACCATTTCTGGCCATCCAAGAAATAAGAGAAACATTATGTTCTGATCTTAAACATTCTACCCAGTCATGAGACATATTCGATGTTAAGCTTAATTTGAACTAACCAACCTTTACAAGTCTTATTCTTAAACCTAAGGAAAGACTTGTAACTAAGGGCAATCGAATTCTGATACAGTTTCTAATCCAATAATATTATCCTACTTAAACAAATATCATATAGCACAGATAATATAGGCAAGAACTTAACGTTTCGTATAAATAATACATTTATTATGATCTTGATAAAAACTATGCACTAACCTGACAAATTGTCTGGTGATTGGTGAATCAGGCAGAGCTTCACCTTACAGCTTTTCAAAAAGACCTAGATGTACATAATGCTAATTCTTAATCTAATTTCATACTTCATGGAGCTATTGTCCTAAGGGTCTATATTCCTCAATAATCCTAAAGTGTACTCAAGATCTACCAAACACGGAATGAACAGGTAGGATCATATCAGAGGTACATTCCATTTGGTATACAGGGTATACTATTTGGAAACCAAATTTAAACACTTCACTAAATCCAGCCTAGACATCACTACCGTAAATAGACCAAGCACTAATCGTATGGTAAAGAGAAAGGCTCATTTTGAGATCATTCCACATGTTCACCCAGTGAGTCCATTTGTATCTACTACTAATTAAATGTACATTGGAAGCGAAGCTACCCGAAATACTTGGAAGATCATAGATATAGTAGTACCAATTCGTGTGGCTCTACTTTAGGTACATCATCATATCAATCCATAAGTTCCTATTCTTAGACTCTTGATAGATACTGTGATGAGAAAATTTTGATCGTATCTCAGAATCTAAAAGGATGAAGAAAACTTAAGTGAAGTGAGCTAAAACTAATCGTGAAAGATGGACTTTGGTTGCATAGTTCGATCATTAGAATTTGGAGTTGCTACTAGGGAGTTAGGATAATTTAGTAGATTACTATTACTCTTTGGTGAAGTTTAGAAATACAATTTTCATTTCATACATTATAAGGACAAGTTTCAATTTTCATTTTATTTGAACAAAGCCAAATTTTGGTTTACATAGTTTCCTCGCCATATTTCCTTGCAATGCAATTAATGAATATTGTTAGTTATGTTTCTAATAATATCAATATTAATTATGGATTAATTCTTGTAATATCATTTGTGGTATTATTTGACCAGGTGAAGATAAATCTCATCACCAACTGGATAGATACTTGTTGTACAAGTCATATTGTATAATCTATGAGATTCTTGTTCATTGGAAAATTATAACTTAATTCATTGTTTACATGCTTTTTTGAGGCAACTGAATGAGTAATGGATCTAGTACATGTTGATATGGACTTTTTAGATCCACCACAAGGGATGATAACTCTATTTGTCATGATTTATTGATGTTTAAGTAAATATGATTTTGTTTATAAGACTAAGCATAATTCTGATATCTTTGAAAAGGTTCAAAGAGTACCAGAACAAATAAAAAAAATCTATTAGGCAGAGAGATAAAAGATTCTCCAATATGAAAAGAAAGGAGAGTAGTTTAGTATCATGTCTTATGATCATCTTAATAATTGTGGAATTATATCACAATTAATCCTCCAAGAACATATTAGTGTAATTGAATTTGTGATGTTTTCGCTAATAGAGAAACAAAGGATAAATTGAGATCTATTCTATGAAGGGTTTTCTTGTCGAGAATCCACACGAACTTTTGAATATTTCTTCTAGCTTGTCAAGGAATGTTCATTGAGAAAAAACTCATATGTCAAGAAGTCAGTGGGATTCATATGGTATTTAATAATTCAAGAGTCAATTGACAATAAACCTTTTAGTTATCACTAGCACACAGCCTGAGGATGATAACATGTTATGTTTTATTGATACACTCTTATATATATGCACTTCTTTTTTGAGTTGGCAATGCTTATGAGTTTTATGCTTTCATTTAACTACAAAAGAAAAGGCATGTTGGTCAGTGAAAGTACATTGGTCAATATAGGTGAGCTAATAACAACATGGAATTACTGGTAGGCCCTTTAGCTGCTAGAAGGCCAGAAATTATAAATAAAAATATAAAAGTTCAATCCATAAAGGAAAACTTGTTTTGACTTTTGTTTGTACTAAACCTTGCCTTATGACTATAGGATGGAAATGATGGATCCACAGAACATACATTTAAACTATAATACATATAGTTCGGGAAATACTACACTATTTTACAAATTCAAGAACACTATTCAGAAACAAGAATATAAACTATAACTAGTATAGTTTATGGAATACTACTCTATTACATGGATTCAAGAATACACTACTTAATAATTATTTAAGTATACTTATTTTGCACTATAAAGTACACTACACGTAAACTAGTAAATACAGGGTTGTAGCGCACTACTTCAATTGTACCCATCTGGGTACAGGTCTAAGTCCTACAAATTATAGCAAGATTCTCCTGGAAGGAGAGCATGACTTTGTGTATAGATCTATCTGGGATTGACAACCCCACACCTAAATTGTTAGCTACAGTTAGGTCGGCAGGCTTGGGGTGACGAACGTCATCACATTCCGACTCTTGTAGAACGTCATAGAGGCCACTAGTCAGTTTAGCATGGTTATATGAAACTCACAACAATATTAACTAAAACATTTGCTTACGAGATTAACACTACTTCAATGGTTTTATTTTAATTAATAAAACTACAGTACACTACTATACATTACAGCTGGTGGTATCCAGGCATACATACAAAATATTTTAATACAGTACACTACTATACATTACAGCTGGTGGTATCCAGGAATACATACAAAAGGTTTTCATACAATACACTACTATACATGATAGTTTGTGGTATCTAGACATGCATACAAAAGGTTTTCATATAGAAGACCACTATACATTAAAGCTAGTGGTATCCAGGCATACATACAAAAGGCTTTCATACAGTACAATACTATACATTACAGCTGGTGGTATCCAAGCATACATACAAAAGGTTTTCATACAGTACACTACTATACATTATAGATGGTGGTATACGTGCATACATACAAAAGATTTTCATACAGTACACTACTATACCATACTAATAGTGATATCCAGGTTTTCATACAAATGTTTTGTGATAAACACTACTACGATACACTACTTTCCTAGTATAAAGTACACTAGTACGCCATACAGGTAAGGGAAACATACATGATATGGTTTTATTCATTAATAAGACTACATATACTATTATAGAATATAGTAACAGACATACATTTTGGTCTTAAGGCGTAAGACTACATTTTATTCACTAAAGAAAATATTGGATTTTCTGGAAGTACACTATAACATTCTCAAGGAACAAGAACAAACTTTTCAGTTCAGAAACATACTTATGAACTCACCGACATAAATGTGGATACAATTTCAAAACCACTTGTATTCTCAGGGAACCGGTAGACAGGTACACCCGCAGGTTTTGAGAAGTTGGAGCTTTTAGAGTCGGGTCTTTTATACTTTTTTATACACTTTTGATGTCATACATATTATGCATCGAACAGATGTAAATACTTTACTTTATCAATGTAATGGTTGTGTTTGCTTTGATTACTATTATATAATTGTCATGATACTATACATGACGTCATCCGCCCCCGAGCGTTTTTGTCATTCCGGTTTGGGGGTGTGATACGGTAGCCCATAGCAATGTATGTATGGTGTGTTAGGAATTGGGGAATAGAAAAGCTAGGAAATTCTAAAAATTGTGTTAAACACTTTCAGATTAAAGTATTTTGGGTGGTACTTCCAATATTCTTTAATCAGATAAGACTCAGAGAGACATGAACAGAGAGTGTTTTGATGTATTTTCGTATATACCAAAAAATGAGACCAAACCGACTTTAAGATCTTTGTATGAAAGTTGTCATATAACAGTTTCAAACTGTCATAAAACCATAAAAACGGATATTTTGAAAAAGGTCAAACCATTTGTCAATTCTGTGAAAAACCCAGCCAAAGGATCTAGTCCTTGGACCCCGCCAGGGGCTGCCACCCCTTGGACCCAGCTCCCAGGGGCACTGCCTCCCGGACCCATGTACGTTCAAGGCTTTCGCCCTTAAATGACAGTGTACTTTGAAATTTGATCAAACATAAACAAGTATGTACTCCACACCTTCATTACTTTTTTAATATTTATTAATATCACTTTGGGGAAGTCACTAAGTTTTATGTTTACGGTTTTATAGTTTGAACATTTTAATGTATTTTCAGTTCCAAAGGGAAGGGCCCGACATAACTGCACATCATTCTCTCTGATGATGTTTCCACATTAATAATTGTTATTTTACTCTGATGATTATAATACATTTTACTATGATGGATTTTGAAACAAATACTATGTGAAATTGGTGATTTTAAAATTGAAAAATTTTATTTTTACTTTGAGATGTTTCAAAGTTTTTTTTAATGTTTTGTTGGAATTATAACATAATTTATACTTAATGTTTATATCAATTTATGTCATGTTGTTAATTTTTTAATGTTTCTATTAGTTTTTCTTCATTTAATGTATCGTATCCGTTTTTAATATTTCGTGGCGGTTTATGCATATGGAAGGTGCGTTTTTTTAATAAACAAACAAAACTTATTATTGACGACACCTTTAGCGACGACAACAGCATTAACAGCGACATGAGCATGAATGGTGACGATTCTTATTAGCGTCGACTTTTCGATCAATAGCAATGAAGCATTAGCGGCGGCCTTTTAGCGCCGATTTGTCGCCACTATTACCTTTACCAACGGCATTTTACACCTAATGTGTGGCAAGAAACTTTGATTTGGTGGTAAAAATGAAGTGGTAATAAAGTAATGTCTATATGACAGAAAAATATAATAAAGATGACACCACACCACCTAATAACAATCGTGACTTGTAAACTTGGATGCTCACTAAGTTAAGGCGGTAGAGTTTTACTAATTTAGGGTTTTTACCATCACATATTAGTTTAAGGAGGGATTTACATTCACACATTAACTTATCTTTTCTATTTAACAAGAAATCTTGACCTTTTCATAAATGATGATGTCAAAATTTAGAGATTTTTTTTATGCTCACTTAAAAAAGTAAATTCAAAAAATGACCAAGTCGATGCATCCAACTTGTTATTATTAGCCATCTCCACTCCTATGCAACATAAATAATGCATTACCCTAGATTTGTAAACTTCAACCAAGGGTCTAGACTATGTACGTAATTAATTACAACCTTAACCCCGTTTTTCATCCACGATGGCATCGATCATTATTCAACATTAGTAACCAACAATAATTTATCAAGATCCGGCCACACTTTAATTATATAAGTATTATTACATAGGTCACAATGAAAAAAAATACCAATAGAGAGAATGCTGAATTCACATGCCCTTACCCGTAGAATATCAAAATTCCTATCTACCAGTTGGCTGTGTCTAAGTATTAAATTTCAATAGTTTTTTGGATTTAACAAATATTACACTTATTAACATATTTAAAACATCATGTAATTCATGGAAGAAACGCAACAAATTGGTAATAACTAAAAAAGTATTCCCGATAAAGGCATCATGTCCTTCGACCTTAGACAATTTTATATGCATGGAAGACTAAGCTCCATTATTAAGCTTTATGGACATCGCGAAAAGGGGTTTGTAACGATGTATAATAGAGAGCTAAATACCAGTGTTAAAGAAAATTTGTCCTCTTAATCCTGATTAAGTTTTTTGTTTGTTGTTTATCAAGCTCTATCTACCGTTATACTCTCAATATCTAATGGCAAACAGATCAAAACAGGTATTGCCAAAACAACCAGTCACATAGTCTCAACTACCAACTAGTATATATTATGTAAAGCAATATGAAAGCACAGTATGTCTAATTTGGAGGCTGCCTGCCTATTATTCTACAATTAATCCTACATATCAATAAACAATCTTCAAAAATAGCGTTTTTGTCATTGTTTAATATACTAAAAAGACTAAACCGAATCTTTGCTATTGGAGATGGGGAAACAACCTAATGTCATTATTGAAAATGCTTTAATCCCGTTAGTTAGTTTATTTCTTTTTCAATTTCCACCACTATACTACAATAATACTCAAGATGAGTATTTAAATCTACTTGACAATCGACATTGTTTCAGGATTTCATCATAGATTCATAGATTAGCATTCGCATAAGCTTAATTATCCAAATATTGCGACACCTACTCCAAAGGTATATATGATTATGATTTTGTTTCAATATAACCAGTCGCTACTGATTCTTTCTTTAATCGTATTTGGTCATATCATAGCGTTGTTTACTAGCTATAATTATGTTTCAGCAACATGAATAACGGACCATCCTCCAATGCAAAATGGTTATATGATAGTCCAATCCATTCTGATGTAGAAGCCAAGCTGCGACATTTCTTGGTTGAATTAGGGAACGCTGATCATAGAATACTTGGAATTCAGGTGCATACCTCTTCCCTCATATAATTGGCTTATTATAAAGGAAAGGTGCTTTCGTTCTCTCGTTCATGCAAAAGATGTTAATACCCTTGTAATCATCTTCAGTCTTCGGTTTACCTGTGAGTTGTAACACAAAGTCTTATCTGATCTTTATGTTTCTTAGGTTTCTGCATACAAAGATGGGAAAGTGATAATTGATACGTCAGCTGGAGTAATGGGAAAAGATGACCCTCGTCCAGTTCAGAATGATACATTATTTCCGGTTTTCTCTGTAACTAAAGGCGTCACGGCTGGAATGATACATTGGCTGGCTGATAAAGGGTATTTTCGTCAATTTTATAGTTTTAATACCCTTAAAATTAGAAGGAGCTATCATGACACTCAAGTAAACATTAACATATGTGGATTCTCATCATAGGAAACTAAAGTTTGACGAAAATGTTGCAAACATTTGGCCAGAGTTTGGCACAAATGGAAAAGATCAGATAAAGGTTCATCATATACTTAATCATACATCTGGTCTACACGATGCTCTTTCTGTGATTGTTGAAGATGATCCTATATTATTCTGTGATTGGGATGAATGTGTAAAACGCATTGCGACAGTTGAACCAGAGAGTGAACCCGGTTGTAAACAAATATATCATTATCTGTCGTATGGTTGGCTATGTGGTGCGATCATTGAGGTAACATTACACACATCTTCCTTTTTTCAAGATCTATATATTTTCAATGATGAGGAGACCATTTTCATCTTTTGCATCAACAAGAGATTTATTTACTCAAAAGTTTGTGTTTCACCTTGTTCTATCTTTTTTAGGTGGTACAAAAAGTTAGAATTTTTATCTCATTGATCTCACTTCTCAGTTGTCAGTCCAATGCGCATTAAATGTGGTGTAACCTATTCTATTACAAATTGGCTCTAGTCCTTGATGTCTCTTTGTGTTGTTTTTGCCTTGAACATGAAAGCAATGGTGACATATCTTCATTTTTATTTCATTATTTTCATCATTGACGTTTACATTATGTGCAGCATGCATCGGGGAAGAAGTTTCAAGATATTCTTGAGGAAGCTTTTGTTCGCCCACTTAACGTGGAAGGCGAGTTTTACATAGGGATTCCTCCTGGTGAGATTTATAAAAAATCAAAGTATAGAACGACTTTGTACACTTTTTTATCAAATTAGACACTCCACTATTTTTTTAGTAACTAATTCCAGTATACTTTTTTGACCGGTAAAAGAACTTATTTTCCCTAGTTGCCAGATTTTGAAAAACGTTAAAGTACGTAAAATCACAACATGCTTTCACCATGCTATAAGTGCATCTTTGTGATGATTGTAACTAAATTGATAAAAATAATAACTGTTAAATGGTGGTGTTATGATTTTTTGTATTTTGTTTATAAGAGAAAGCAAGCAACTACGGAAATCAATGCGGTTTTACAAAAGTAGAATAGTTTAATCAATATAAATAAAATAACTAAGTGGTTTAATCGATGAATGACAAAAGTATAAATGTTACTTTGTAAATTGCCGTGTCAGATAGTTTATAAGGAATTTTTGTTTTTATGTGGAATACAGGTGTGGAATCCCGTCTGGCGACACTTACGTACGATAAAACTGAATTTAGTATGTTTGTCGCTTTAACAGCAACCCCTGAGTTCATGTCTCATGTGCCTTCGTCCTTCACACCCAACATACTTGATGTCCTTATTACCTCATCAAACACTCTCAATGTCCGTTGTGCCATACTACCTGCGTCTAACGGACACTTCTCTGCCCGTGCATTAGCCCGCTACTATGCCACCCTTGTGGACGGGGGTGTGGTTCCTCCCAGCCAATCCTCCTCCCTCCCACCACTTGGAAGCCACCCTCATCACCCCATTACTCACAGTCACACCACTAATCCTAATCGTGGATCTGATCTTAACATTGAAGTGCTTGAAAGCGATGACACAAATGATGAAATAGATAGTAAAATCTTTAGCACTCAAAAATCAAAACTTCATGATTTGTTCTTGGGAAACGGAGTTAATAAAGATTTAATATTACCGAATGGAAAATTCGGGCTAGGATTTCATAGGATTAACAACATTGATGGTTCGATGATTGGGTTTGGTCATGCAGGCTTAGGTGGTTCGACGGGATATTGTGACATAAATAACCGATTTTCGATTGCGGTGACCCTAAACAAGTTGTCTTTCGGGCCTTTGGTCGCGGAAATAATCCAATTTATTTGCTCAGAACTTGATCTTCCTGTTCCGGATGATTATGCAGGATCTTGGGAGTTCACCAAGAAACCGGTGTTCAATTAAAGGTGGCTTGATTGAAACTTGCTCATACATACTTGGACACTATTTCAAGTAAACGTTGTTAAACAATGTATTTTTGCAACAACTTCAGGGTTTTTTTGGAACTGACATATATATATATATATATATATATATATATATATATATATATATATATATATATATATATATATATATATATATATAATCTACTCTTAAAAGAACATTTAAATTCCCTACTTATGTCTACAACGGAGCTTGAGCCATCAACCTTAAAAATAGGGTTGGTCTAGAAGCTTTTGGTAACAACCTCCACTTAAGTGTAAGGAAGTATACCTTTGTTGTGTAAAGCAATATTTTATATATTCACTCTTTTGCGTATTAATTCTCTAATTCTTGTTGTCATGATTAATTTGAATGCAATGTGGAAAATTTATAAATTTTTGTTGACGGTAGTTGATGATGTCCCTATAAAACATTTTATGTATTAGTAACCGGATATGCATAGTATTTCAAAGAGAATTCAACACTTTATATATGTTATTCGTTTAAAATTTAATGGGTGATGAAATATTCAAAAAGCGCTGCTCCTTTGAAAAGTAAGGTCCCGTTTGATAATTACTGACTCAGAAAGTGTTGACTGAAAAATGTTTGTCTGGGTAAGAAATCCTGATTGAGTAAAAAACCATTGTGTTTAATTGTACATCTGACTGAATGTGTTGCCTGATAAAAAAATGACAATTTTACCTTATTGCTCTATACAGTAATGGATAAAGTTGCTAAAGAATTATAGAAACATACAAATTGTAATACAAATTGTCATTCAACAATGCAAACAATTCATTCATTTACCAGATTTACATTCATCAATCAATTTAAAAGATTGATAATCAGCCATTAATTTGAAGTTTAATAATTATATGTTACTTATGAGACATGCAACAAACATTAGCCATAACACTTGGAGCAAAAACATCAAGTATTAAAAGAAAAACAAATGATAAACTCATATGAATACAATTACATGTAATCTGAATAAAAAAACATAAAGCAAAAACATCAATCCCTAAAATAAAGTGATTACAACTTGAATTTAAAGAATAAAAAAATAGAATAATAAGATCCAATATTATTTCTACAATAGTCACACTACATCGGAGCGTGGTCTAGCTCTTGTTGAACCAATAACTTTCTTTGATAAAAATTCAATTCATAACAAACTAAAGAACAATTACACAACATAAATTAAGATTGTAAAGTCTTGTATTGTCATAAGTTATAACTCATCCAAGTGAGATATGGAAACAACATGAACTTGATTTGGTTTTAGGAAGAGACTGGTAGGAGTTTGTTTTCACAACATAATTTGGTTTCATACATCCAAGTGAGATCAAAACAACATGAATTTGATGCAGACTGAGGCATCATACTCTTGACGAAGGGTTTCACACAGGCTTTAATGGTGGAATGACCAATCATGATGTCATGACTCCAGGTTCAATCTAAATCGATGTACAAGCAAATCAATTGAATGATATTTAAATGCATAAATTCCAATATTCATTGATTTAGATAGAACAAACCAACAAAATCAGAATAAGAAAACATAAAGTAGATGGTCGATTTTAATTCATGGCATATAATCCAAAATTAAAGAACAATCCCAGATCGATTGACAGAGGAAGAAGCATTCCTATTTTCTCGATAGAAAAAGGAAGTGATGGCATCGATGGAAGAAGGAAGCGATGGCGATGGTGACAAGGATGATGATTTTCATCACTGAGAAGAGGACCGATTTGGCTCAAGACCGGGTGAGATTGATGAGGGGTAAGCTTGGGAAGTTTATCAGTCAGCAACTATTTTTTTAAGGTCTCGGTCAGATGGAAAAATATGCAAATCAAACGGGTTGGATCGGACTGGGTCAGACAAAAGGTCTGACCGGACCCGGTCAGACCCAAATCAAATAGGACCTAAACCTTTGGTTTATAACTTAGGTCATGATATATCTACCACATGGCCTAATGTATCATTCTATCTCATCATCTGTCACACCCCCAAAACCGATAACGGCGGAATACGTTTCGGGGTGGAGGACGTAGTGTACGGTATCATCACAATTGCATAATAGTAAAAGCAAGAAACATACAACCATTTCATTTACATAGTGAGTGTATTTACAAGTGTATTTTGTAATGTTCAACAAACACCAAAAGTAAACCAAAAATAAGAGATGGTTCTTGCATGCTCCATCTTCTCCAAAAATGTTGCATTCGTACCTGTCTATCTTTGACCTGAGGATACAAGTTATTTTGAAAAGAATATCAGCATAAAGCTGGTGAGTTCATAAGAGTTTAGTGTGAGTTCTTATATAAAAAGCATTAGAACCGATAGTATGAAAGGCTGAAATTTACAGTCATAAGTAGTAGTAAAACCTAGAAAATCCTATATTTTCCATAAATGTATAATAAGTGAAAACCTTTAAGAAATATGTCATTTTCATCTTTGAAAACCATTTATCGTGGAAGAATAATAGTGACTCACCAATAAATAATGTAATATGGTAAGTTATACTTGAAGTAAATAATAGTGGTGCAACTTCCTTTAGTACTAGATACTTGTTTACTTCGGGATATTAACTTTACCTTTGTTTAGTATTTTAGTGCGGTTATAGTGTATTTCTTGTATGTTACCAATAGTGTGAGTAATAGCGGACCCCATGACCTTCCCGGTCATGCACAGTGTAGTGGAGTAGAGGCATCCCTGGACATGTGCGGCTCGGACTGAAGTTAACAGTCGGGATGTAA
Source organism: Lactuca saligna (assembly GCF_052625555.1). Taxonomy (NCBI): domain Eukaryota; kingdom Viridiplantae; phylum Streptophyta; class Magnoliopsida; order Asterales; family Asteraceae; genus Lactuca; species Lactuca saligna. The sequence continues at coordinate 128,535,934 of NC_136421.1, forward strand.
TAGCGTCTGCCCCGTATAGATCTATACATAAGCATCGTCTTCCTATCGGAAAACTTTTGGGCGTAGTGCGTAGCAAATAGAGTATCTCATAGTGGGTTAATGTGTTATCTCATGATTAGTACTTTCTTTTTGTATTATAGTGTAGTAGTCTTTTGTATAACTCGTATTGTATTCTCTTATTAGTGTATAGTTTCATAATAGAGAGTATTATAGTGGTGTAGAGTAGTAGTTAAAGCGAGTAATAGAGGCCTTAACTATACCTATTATAGTTAACTTAGTGTGTATGATTCTTGTCAGCTTAGTGATTTAGGCATCTAATGAAATAAGAAATACTCGTAATCCATACTAATATACAAGATATATAACTAAGAAATCAACGACAGTCGGACGGATAACCACTACCCTAAGCCCACAATCAAACAAGAACAGGAAATAAGGCGAGCTATCGGTCCTATGTCCTTCAAATCTTACTTATATAAATATATCAGTGTGGTTACATTTTATAAGAAGATTTGTTAAATAAAAGTATTGTCCAAGTATTGTCCAAAAGAACATTTAAAAAATTGTTTGTTTATCCAAAATAGTTTTGAAAACAAATAATTTATTTATACGGCATAGTGATAAATCACATGTGATTTGAACTACGGGTAGTGAATCACATGTGATTAATTCTGTAACATGAATAATTGTCTTGTATAACTTTTCATAGACATGTATAATCAACTTGTATCCCCCCCCCCCCTAAAGCATATAAAACATTTGAAAGGTTCATTAAAGGGGTATGCTCACCTGAATTCGCGTAAATCGGGTGAACCGGGTAAATCGGGTAAAAGTGTCGGTTGAGCGTTTTGTTCCAAATAATGACTTGTGCACCTTTTAGGATCCTAATGTCATATGAAATATGTATTTTACAAGAAATTAATCATTTTATGCTTTCCATTTAAGTATTTAGGCCTTCTAACATCAATTCGGGGTTTTAGGGCCTAGAAGGAGTTCCCGGGAGTGGTACAAGGCCAAGAGGGGTTTACGGGGAAGTCCATGAGTTCACTCCCTTGGAGTTTACGGCCCAAAGGCCACTCCTTGGTAGTTTACGTCCGTAAGCCCCTAGGCTTGACCGTAAACTCATGTGGTCCTCTAAAATTGCAAGTTAAGGCCTTTAATCACTTCCCTAATTTCCTAACAAGTGTCTTGAACTAATTTGGAGGGTTTAAACCCTCATTTAGGGACATTTTGGGGAGTTTACGGCCAAGGCTTGTGCTTAGGCCGTAAACTCCATTTTGTTCTTCAAAATGTATGTTTAAATGGTCCAAAACACACTCCTACATCTTAGATAAATTTATGAAGGCCTTATGTGGAGTTTTGGGGCATTTTGGCATAAAAATTGGGGAGTTTACGGCCCAAGTATAGTCTTGGCCGTAAACTCTTCTTTTGGCTTCAAAATGAGATGCTTAATGGTACAACACACTTCCCTTCACCTTAGATAAATACTAGATGACCTTAGGTGGGGTTTTAGGGACTTTTTGGCAACATTTTTGGGTGTTTACGACCCAAGACTATTCTTGGCCGTAAACTCCTCTTTTGTCCCTAAATTGTGTTGTTTAGTGGCCAAAGACATTTCCAAGTTTCATAGCTAATTTACTCTATGCCCTAGATGAGTTTTTGGGACATTTATCAAGGGTTTTTGGGTGTTTACGGCCTAAGCATAAGCTTGGGCCGTAAACTCCTTTTTAGGCTTCAATTTCTTATGATTTCATGTCTAAAATCTCCTAGGTATATCCCTTAATTAATATATAAGCTTAAAGGAAGGAAAAATGAGGTTTTTGGGCAAGATTTTAGGTGTTTACGGCCTAAGGGGCTTCCTAGGCCATAAACTCCATTTAATCCCCTAAATCTTATGATTTTTGGCCTCAAAATGTTATGAACTATGATTTGGACAAGGTAGGGAAGAAACCCTTACGTTTTGAAGCCTGAATTCGCGGTTTTGGAGTCGGGTTCGGCTCTAGAGAGAGAAAGTAGTGAGAGAGAGTGAAGGAGTGGTAAAAGGCTTAAAAGTAGTGTTCATTTGCTTATATATGTCTCGGGTATTGCACCCGGTACATGGCTACCCGATGCTAAAGTTTAACGGGGTCAAAACTTTTTACCCGGGTGAAGTGGTTGAAAAGTAATATAACTCTGTTTAGTTAAACGGGGTTATCACTTACAAGTTATAATTACTTATGATAATATTGGGACATATAAATAACTAGATATTTGTTTATTGACGACTCCAAACATTTAAGAAAATAACATATAGTGACGCATTCCGTTAGTGAAGATAGGATTTGTAATACCAAAGGTGGAAAGGAGTTGTTTATTGACGACTCCAAACATTTAAGAATAATAATTTGGGGTTGCCTAACAAATTAGTCGATAGCTAACAAGCTCACACAGTCGAAGAGCGGGTGTTACACCATCCTAATCAATCATACAAGGTAAACCATTAGTCTACCTTCTAAAAATATCAATATTACTAAAGTCAAATAGGTCTAAAATTCAATAGCCAAAGTCAACCCCAACTAACCTCCACGTCGTGGTGGCTTCACAGTAAAACAGTTCCGACTAGACCAACCACCACGTTGTGGCAACTACATAAAGAAAACTTATTGGATTAAGCTCTCAATATGTTAATCCTTCAGTTCTAACTTTCTAGGATACTTCTTGGGGACTTAATGGTCCATCAAAATCCGAACTTTTATGGACATGCAAGACTCACACATGTCCTTCATCCAACTAGGTCGCTATATGAGAAAAATGACTTAAACCATATGCATGACTCTAAAAACTCAACCAATTTCTAGATCCATAAGGTATTAAGCTCAAGGGACCTTGATGAATCATAAAGTTGCAAACTTTATCTCATTGATCTACTCAAATCACAATTATCAACCCAAATATGCATAGAATCCAAGATCTACTAAGAACGAACCAAAAAAATTAAGTCTTGAAGTCTTTCAAATGGTCCAAAGAGTAATACCAAAGGTGGAAAGGAGTTGCTTTCTTGATCCTTGCATTGTAATATTATTATTCTTCCTTTAGAGTACACCAAAAACACCAAAATGAGCTCAAAGCTTGCAGAGAGCCTATAGTTGATCAAGAATACTTTTGGAGGGGATGGAGGTTGAGAGTAGACGAAACCCTAGCCATCACTTCCTTTAAATATGGCATTGAGCCCGAAAACTAGGGCTTTACACATCCGACGTCACCATGTCGTGGGCATTGCATGACCACTCCGTGGTGTCTAAATGGAACACATGTTTCATATAGAAATGTCACTTCATGTTGATCCCTTTCACCATGTCATGGACAACCAATTTTCTTAAAGTTAACAATTTGTCTTCCTATCTAAAACAACAACCAATCTCTCCACATAGTTCAGGTGCTCAGCAACCTGAATCTCATCCAAGGAAACTACTACGGAATCATCAGAAAAACACTTCCACGGCTGAGAGACATGAAATGTGTTGTGAATCTGTCTAAGCTCGACAAGAAGATCCAAATGGTACACAACCTTGCCCACCATATCGATATATTTAAAAGATCTAATAAATTTGGGGCCCAACATGCCCCACTACCGAAATTGGATGACACATTTTCAAGGTGACACCTTCAGAAGCACAAGATCTCCCACCTGAAACTCAAGGTCGGAACGACGTCGATTATCATAACTCTTTTTCTGCTATCCGCGATTTGCAGCCTATCTTGCACATACTGAATAAAATCCATGGTCTTGAGCACCACTTCAGTTCTCCACATCACTCACTAACTAACCTCACCCCAAAAAATCAGAGTTTGATATCTACTCTTATATACCAACTTAAAGGGAGGCATACCAATGTTGGAATGGTAACTCTTGTTGTAAGAGAACTCTGCTAAAAGAAGATAAGTATCCTAACTCCCACCAAAGTCCAACACATGCACGCAGCATGTCCTCATGTGTCTGAAAGGTCCAATCGCTCTAACCATCATTTTGCAAGCGGTAAGCGGTACTAAAAATGAATCGAGTATCCAACTCCTCGTGAAAATTCCTCTAGAATCGAGAAGTAAAACGGGCATTACGATCGAAAACCACTAAAAATGGAACCCCATGATGTGCAACCACTTCATTTATGTAAAGCTTGGCTAGCTTCCCAAATGATAAACTCTCTTGAATCAAGATGAAGTGGGAGCTCTTACTTAACCTATCAACAGTAACCCAAATCGAATCGACCCCATGTGTCATCCAAGGCAACTTTGTAATGAAATCCATGGTCATCTCCTCCCATTTCCACATGGGAATGTCTAACGACTACACCTTGTCGTGAGGTATCTGATGTTCGGACGTGACCTTCTAGCAATTCAAGCATCGCTCCACATACCAAGCTACCTCCATCTTCATATAGGGCCACCAATAACTATGTATTAGGTCCCATAAATCTTTGTAGCGCCTGGATGGATTGAAATTTTTAAATTTTTTTCTTCCTCCAACAAAGTATGCCTAACCCCACCAGAAACATGAACCTATACTTTACCGTACTGACTAAACAAGACCTAACTATCTCGGACAAATGAAGGAATTTGACCCCTGATCTTTTCTTTCATCCATTTCTTTTCCAATAATCCCATAACCTACACTTCCTTGATCAAATCCAATAATGGTGAAGTGATAATCATCCTCGCATATACGTATCTGATAGGAGCACTGGTCACCTTACAACTCAAGGTGTCGACTATTATGTTGGCCTTCCCATGATGATACAGAATATCATAATTATAATCCTTCATTGCATCTAATCATCTGCACAACCTCATATTCAGGTTCGGATGATCCATCAAATATCTCAAAATCTTGTTATCCATGTAGATTGTACACTGTACCCCATACAAGTAATGTCGTCAAATCTTGAGAGAGATAACCTCAGCCCCCAACTAACAGTCATGAGTAGGATAATTCCCCTCATGAGGCTTCAACTGCCTCGAAGCACAAGTGATTATGTGACCCATTTACATAAGCACTGCCCCCAAACCCACGATAGAAACATCGTGATAAACCACAAAATCACCCACACCCTCGGGAAGGGTCCGTATCAGAGCCTCGCATAGTCTCTGCCTCAAGGTCCTAAGAACTGCACCTCATGCAACCAGAACTTACATTTGGAGAACTTTACAAAAAGTCTCTCCATTATCAAAGTCTTAAGAACCTATCTCATATGCTCCTCATGCTACACCTTGGCCTTATAATAGACCAAGATATTATCGATAAATATAATCACCGACCGGTCCAACATTGGCTTGACACCTGGGGTATGAGATCCATGAACATTGTCGGTGTGTTGGTGAACGCAAAAGGCATCACCACAAACTTGTAATGACCACAACTAGTCTTGAAGGCCATCTTTTGCACATCCTCATCCCTGACCCACATTTTATGATAACTCGACGTCATACCCCAATCGGCGATGGAAATGTCGGGTTGTGACACCATCGTTGGATCACAGTCAACAAACATATACTAAACATTACAATAACTAAAATGGTATATTACAAATATTTGTGAATCTGGTTACAAAAGTACAACATTCAACTTTGTGAATAATAAAGTACTTAAATTACTTCAATCAAATCCTAAATCAATAAACAAGATGCATGAATAAAAAGATCATCGTAAATGTGAACAAAAAGATATTCCAAAGTACAGATGTCATCTCTTCAGCTTTTAACTCCTTAAGAATACACACGTTTAAAAATACATTTGCAAAAAAAATTCGTGAGTTCCACAAGTTTTGACTCTGTATATATTTTTCAAAGTAAAACTTTATATAAAATTGAATGACTATCAAGTTATATTAAAATGATACTTTTATAATTCAAAGTGAGAATTAACTATGAAAATGTCAACATAACTAAAGTGTAATTGTACTTGTAATCCTATACAAGTATGGATGTTGATTAACTTATGAAATATAAGTTGAACTCAACATGATTTCGTGTTGTATACTCTTAAGTGTTTATTTTAAATAAAACAGTAACACTTTACCATGGACTAAGAATATAATCTTATACTACATACAGTACTATTCCAAAATCTATTTCTATTTTTATAGTTGGTTCTGGGGCTATGTCAAGTTTATAAATGAGCTACATGACGTAAACTTTCCTCTGAGAAGCACCACACAGTTTTGTGTTGTAGACTCACCAATGCTTCATCAACGTTGTAAATAAGGAAAATAATAAGAATAAGAAGTTATCACCCATTTTGTCTCAACAGGTAATGGTTGTAGCTAGAAACCACAGGCGGGGGCGTCAACCCATATAGATCTATACATAACGTTCTCAACTCACAAAGATTAACGGTTATTTCAGATCTTTATACTAAGTTTGTGTTCTTAGTTTGATGAATATGAAATTCACATAGAAATCCTAGAGTTGTTACCATTTCTACAAAAGGTGTGTTTGGAAACTTTATTTTTAAAGTTTAATAACCTAAGTGTAATACCTCAAAAAGTTCCTAACAAAAACCAGGAAGCATAATGGCTACATTTTGAATAAAAATTAGATTTCAACTTAAGTGAAATCAACCAAATTTAGCAATCTAAATGTGTACGGAAATAGTAGCTTAGGTGAGTGTGAGAAATAAAGTACATATTGTGATGAACAATTACAATATTTCTTTTTATGATCCATTAACGAGTATAAATATAAATGACAATATCGAAACATTTATATACTTATACTAACACCATTTTATGCCATGATATATATATATATATATATATATATATATATATATATATATATATATATACCCACATACACACACACAAACACACTGAAGTAGGTTCCAATGGGTTTTGATACAAAATATAATTTTGTTTTTTACAAAAACCAGAATAGAAGTCTTATAAAAATAAAAGTTTATTTTTAGTTTATAACAAAACCAAATCATCAAGGGTCCATTTATAGAGCTTAGAATGAATTAAAAACAATGAATGACAACATTTGAAGCTTTTGAACCCACTTTCTTTTGGGGTGTTAATAAAGATAGCAAAATAAAAGAATATGAGTTTCTATGTATATCCACTATCAAGAGTAAGGCACTTGGAATGCTAGTTCCTTCTTATATTCTTGATTATCTTAAGCCTTTAAGTGCTTAACTCATATTCATTACAAGCTGACATAGATATTAATTGATTTCTAGAATGGGCTACTGCCCCTAACAATATATGAAGGGTGCCATCTCGTTAACAGCCAATTCCAGGAGCTCTAAACTATAATTGTATTAAAGGTGTGGTATTAATTATTCTTTTGTCTCAGACATCATGTTGAACATGAGATATGGATCGTGATCAATCTCATCTAGTGTTCAACTTTGAGTAAGCGCTAAGATGTCTAAATCTCAACGAATAAGAGGGATAAACCATATCTTGACTATATACACCCATCAATGTAGTTCATGTCATACCCAATGATAGCCCTTATGACTGTATTTTACGGAATAACGTTAAACCATGTCAAAGCACAACAATTCCTACACTTCAAGTCCCAAATATGTATCTTAGGTCTAAGAATACAAAAATACAACCTTGATCAAAACAAAACTCATGACTACAATCCATAAAGTGATTTTGATGGGGTCAGGTCCAGTACTTATTCTCCTAATCATGTACCTACAAATTTGGTAGCAACTCTTCTTATTTTATCTTCGTGAGAATAAACCAAACCACTCATATTAATCTTACCTCATAGATATTCCCATAACTATGAACGACTATGGATATTTAGAATAATCTATTATTCAAGGATTTAAAAATGCTAATACATAACACAACAGTTATTTAATGAGAGATTCATATCCAATATCTCAACTTATAACAATATATATGTTGCTTGTATTATTCTAATATCCAAATACTAAGTTTCAATCAAATACATCTATTTATATTAACAAACATTTTCATCTATATACATATATATATATATATATATATATATATATATGTAACTCATATATAAAGAAAACTATTGAGAATGAATTAGATGCTTAAATATGACTTAGATACCAATACTTGCGTAATGGGATTACTAATAGTCATAATGAACTATACATTAAGCATCTTTGTATCTGGTTCCCCGAACAACAGTGTACTCTAAATCTGATGTGTAACTCTAAATAAAATGTGCATGGAACTACTATCCATGTAATTTCTCTTCATTCATAATGAGAACACGACCGATTGAGAATCATCTTAATTTATTTGCAAGTTTATCATATGTGAAACAACTTAAATATAATTTCCTTTCAAATACTCCGCAGATTAGGAATATTCCTCTAGTTCTCGCAAGTACTTTAGAATGTTCCTTTAAGTCAAACCATGACTTATTCTCGGTTTATACTTGTATCATTCGACATTCTTTAAGCATACACTTTATTTGGCCTTCATGCATAATCGTGACATATATGATCAGTCCAATTCCAGCAGTATATGGAATAAAATCATATAATCTAGTTCAAAACATTGTACTGGGATTTTGAGGAGTGCTCAAAATCATGTCATGTGGTATTTAACAAGATAACTCTCTGAAAGTCCTTTATCTTAAGCTCTTTAATATCATTGACAATTAATGCAATTTTACTTAATCCTTTAAGTTTCCATGATCTATCTATATTGATCCTTATTCCAAGAATTAGTATGTTGACTACATATAAGACTAAGAATGTTATAGTGCTCCTACTACCTTTGTAGAAAACACAAGAGTCTTCTTGATTTATAATTAATCCATAATGTGTAATTATCTTAAAAGAAAGAAGATTCTTACTTTGAGATGTTGGCTTAAATCTTGGAAAGATTTTCATTCGTGTATGTTTTCTCCTTAGAAACTCATTTAATCTTTATAGTCAAACTATATGGAGGAAGACTAGTCAAGCCCAAACTTGATAATCATACATGAATGCATCTCTATGTGTTTTATTAGTTTATGATCAACTATTGAGCAGATTCAACTACAATTGAAAACTGGCTATTTCTAAACTATGATGTATTTAGCTTATGGATCTTTTTATGGTGATTTTATATCACTAATGTTATTTAAGTGTAATGGGGTTAATTTGTTGATTAATGTCACTTTGACAATTATTGAATAAATCGGTATGGTGCGGAGTGCATATTTGTTTAATTTTCTCTTTGTTGAAAGTATACTACTATTTAGGGGCCCATCCTCTGAACAGACGGGGGTCCGGGAGTAGCGCCCCTGGGAGCGGGGTCCATATTTTAGACCCAGATTTAAGAAAGTTTTTGACGTTTTGGACAGTTTTAGGATGTAAAACTGTCATGTGGCAGTTTTAAGACAGAAAGTTTTTCTGTTTATATGATCATATTCAAAATATTTTGGTTGGTACACTTCATCTTCATAACATCTTGAACAGTCTCTCTTCTGTTTTCTCAATTTTCTGAGTCTTATCCTATCAAATATTAGGAGTACCATCCAAATACTTTAATCTGAAAGTGTTTAACATAATTCTCAGAATTTCCAAGCCTTTTTATACCAAAATTTCTAAAAAAGATTAAAGTATTTTGTGATCATGGAAAGTGGTGATTCTGTGAACGATATTACAAGCAAGTTTGACAAATTGAACAAGTTTGAAGGGGAAGAATTTCATAGACGGCAGAAGAAGATGCAGTTTCTCCTTACCACTTTAAAAGTGGTGTATCTTCTGATTACACCCATGCCAGTCTTACCTAAATCTATTGAAGATGAACCTTTAGAGGCAACAAGAAGGAGATAAAAGTGGGAAAATGATGATTACATATGTCGTGGTCATATTCTTAATGGTATGTGTGATAACCCGAAACTTTTATCCTGTACAATCGATCCGTAAATCAATATTAAACTCGGATTTATAATCTTTTATCGAAATTGTGGGTCCATATGAGTGTTTTAGGCTTAGTATAACCTAGATTTTAATCTTAAGAAGGGTTAGAATGTGTGTATCATCACAAAATCGAGCCAACCAGACCAAAGAAGGTGTGTGCGGCCGCACACCCGAGTGTGCGGCCAGCCAGCCGCACACACACCCCCAGCCACACACTCAACCCTATATATAGGAGAGGACCCCCTTTCATTCACTTTTTCTTCTTTGGCTGCACACTACTTTCTCTCTCTAAAAATCTCATCCAAGAACACTCTAAGGGCCTCAAAAACGTGAAGAAATCCATCATCTAGATTGTTATTCAGGTAAAACACCTAAATCTAAGCCTGAAACTCTGCATGTTCTTTGTCTTCTTCATCCTTTGAAGGAGTGCAGCCGCACACCTTCATAAGGTGGCTGCACACACACTAAAACTCTCCAAGGTGAAGAGTTTGGCCTCCATTTACTAGTAGACTTTGTTTTAGCACTTGAATACCTCAAAAATCAACATTTCGGGCACAAATGAGGAGTGTACGGCCGCATACTCCTGTATACGGCTGCACACACCCCCTGTACAGCCACACACCCCTATGTGCAGCCGCACACACAGTTTGGCTGCACACTTGCCTTTATGGCCATACACCCACTCTAATGCTCATATTTGGCCTTAAACTTGCAAAGATCACTAAGTATGGAGCATAGAACACTTAATTCTAGTGATTCCAAGTCTTTAGGGTGGTTTTCCATCATGATTTGTCATGGAATACTCAATCTAATACATATATGTGCAATATATGTTAATAGGGTCCACTCGCGTACAAAACATCGGTTGACACTCGACACTCAAAACCAAATGGACATTTGGATCCTACGATAAATTGTGAGCTCATACCCATACACTTTTCTGATTTTTTCATGTTTCGGGGGGAATATAAGCTAAACATAAAGGTTTTCATAACTTAAAAACTATTGCAATTACAATGGTTTACTATCAAACGTTTAGATACAATAATCCCTTTTGTAATATACGGAGCATAAGGGATGTTTTCTAATCATAATTTCTTAGTTTTCAAAACCACACATGAACGTAACGAACCACTCAAACTATAATAGGTATAGTTTGGGATTTCACTACCAGTCTTACAGATTTGAACTTCATGCAAAGTCAACCATATAAACTATGTTAGATTTAGTTTATCCATTACTACGAATACAAAACTAGAGTATCATGCTAAATAATTATTTTATGTATAATTATTTATACTCTACACCGTTACAAACGATTTTGAACTCGAGAACAACCAAACAACACGTAAACTAGTTAATACAGGATTGTGAGACTATCTTCATTATGCCCCTCGGAGTACCAATAAATCCTCACCGGTAATATAACCAGAGTCTCCTGGAGGGAGAGCGTGGAATTTGTGAATAGATCTTTTCGGAACCGACAATCCCACACCTGAATTTTTAGCTACAGTTAGGTGGGCACGCCTATGGTGACAAATTTTGTAATCGTACGACACCTGAAGAACGTCATGAAGGTCACAGGTCAAATTAGTATGGTTATACGACTCACAATAATTATAAACTAACCCTTGTTTACGGGATTTCTTTCTTCCATAGTTTTATTTTAAGTAATAAAACTACCTATCTACTTACTGGATGGTATTCCAGGGTTTTCGAACAGAACTTAAATTTACGTATTAGTGGTAGCCAGGGTTTCAAATAGAACATACTTTTTATACAGAAACCAACAAACATGTTAGAAAATATTGGATATTCTTGGTAAGCATGCGTACATATTTCAGAACTTGGTAACAACGGTTTTCGATACAAATGGTATTTACTTAGAATGGAAAGAAACTATTTATACAAACTCAGTGGCTAGTTTTGAATACAAAAACATGCTTATGAACTCACCAGTTTTATGCTGATACGTTTTCAAAATTGCTTGTATTCTCAGGACAATGATAGAGAGGTACCTAGTCAGCTTTTGCAGAAGACGGAGCCTTTTTGGAGTCTCGTATTTATCTTTTGTTATATAATGTTATGTACAAACTATATTTTCAAACATATGTAAATATTCATATTGTAATGCAATTGTTGTGTTTACTTTGATTGCTATGATACGATTGTTGTGATACTACGTATAACGTCGCCGCCCCCGGACATTTCCATTGTTGTTTTCTAACGGTTCGGGGGTGTGACCGATTGGTATTAGAGCTATTGTTTATAGTGAACTAATTAGACCGAACCTTACATGGTATATAACTATAAACACTAAGGGGCCGAAGTGCTCTGAACTAAAAGTATACTTTAAAAATATAAGTATTTTTACTCCAAGTATACAAGTATACCTACATACCAGAAACCGTATCGTGAAAAGAACCAAACAGAAGTATTTGGATGTTAAACACTGTGGTTAAACCTGGGCAGTTATGTAATCATTTCTAGGATCAATATAGGCTGATCAACTATATTCATTTGAGACATGACCAACATGTGCTTGGGAGTGACTATGGTGCTGCAACAGGCCTAAAACTTACCAAATATTCCTACCAATAGAAATTGATAGAACGAAACCTTCAACATAAAATACTATAGGAGTATTTTATGTCAAAGTAGGATACATTGTAGAAATTCATTCCAAGTGTTGCTACTCATTCTTTCCTAACGATAGTTTACTTGCTTTAGTAACTCCTTCCTATTCATCGCTTAGTAGAACACTTTATTTATCATATAGAGATACATCTTTTTTCATATCTCTTGGTTCTAAAGTCAAAAGTACTTATCATCTTCTTCTTCCTGATATAGAACAAGATGGCTCCAAAGAAAAGACCCAACAAAAAGAACAAAAATTCCTCGATGGATCCAACACCACCACCACCTCCCCAATTTGATCCCCCTATGTTCCAGGCAGCTGTTACTGCCGCAGTGACTTCCGCTTTGTCAAAAATAAATCCTGGTGGTTTTGGTAGTTCCAGGAGTGGTATTCATTCCCAAAATCATGATGGGAGTCAAGGGCATCCGAAGAAGTGCTCATATAAAGACTTCATGAACACAAAACCCACATCTTTCGACAGCACTACAGGTGTTATTGCCTTGACTCGATGGTTCGAGAAGATTGAGTCTATCTTCGAGATTTGTTCTTGATCTGAAGCTAACAATGTGAAATTTTCGCCTGCACTTTCATTAACAGAGCATTGACCTGGTGGAATAGTCGGGTCAAATCCCTAACGCTGTCAGTAGCAAATGCTATGGATTGGGAGAGCTTGAAAGAGATCATGCTCGTTGAGTACTGCCCGCGGGGCGAAATGCAGAAACTGGAGCACGAACTCTGGAACCTAAAGATGAAGGGTTCTGATATTGCTGCCTACACTTCTAGGTTTGAAGACCTAGCACTTCTTTTCCCGGGAATGGTCACCTCGGAAAAGAAGAAGATAGAGAGATACATTTGGGGATTGACGCCCCCAACTCAAAGGAATGTCTTGGCTGCCAGACCGATCACTTTTGACAGAGCCAAGTTCCTGGCACAGACTCTCATGGATTACAGGGTTGATCTGGATAAAGTAACTGTTTCTCCCGAACCAGCGAAAGAAAGTGGTGAGAAAAGAAAATTCTGGAAGCAGCGAAAGGGCCAGCTTTCGCAGGAGTCTTTCAAGAAAGAACATATCGTAGCAGTCCACGCTGCCACAACTCCTGCTGCTGCTCCTGCAACTCAGTCACCTACTAGTGGATATACTGGTACCCACCCTTGGTGCAGCAAGTGCAATTATCATCACTGTATTCCCGGCCCATGTCGTGATATGCTCTGCAACAATTGTGGCAAGAAGGGTCACATTACCCAAAACTGCAGAACGCCAGCCCAACCAACCAATCAGGCATCTGGAGCAGGTGTCGGTCAGGCCTGCTATGGTTGTGGCAAGGTCCGACACTACAAGAGAAATTGCCCCAAAGCAACAACAACTAGCAACACTGGGAGAGTTCTAGCAATGGGGCAAGAGGAGGCAGTTGTTGATCCTACCGTTGTCACGGGTACGTTCCTCCTCGACAACTCTTATGCATGCATTCTTTTTGATTCTGGTGCAAAGAGAAGTTTTGCCAGTCATGCATTCAAATATCTTCTCAAACATAAACCTCAATCTTTAACTGAAACATTTACTGTCGAAATGGCTAATGGTAAGAAAGAGAGCACTAACGATATAATCTGCGACTGTACCCTTACCCTAAACGATCATTCCTTTTCCATCGACCTTATGTCAATTTCCATAAAGAGCTTCGATGTCATCATTGGCATGGATTGGTTGAGCCCCAATCATGTTGATATACTTTGTTTCGAAAAATCTATCTGTCTCAATCTTCCCTTTGGAGAATCACTTGTTATCTATGGTGATAAACTCAGTTCAAACCTTCGCATTATTTCATGCATCAAAGCCCAAAAGCTTCTGTGAAAGGAGTGTCGTGCATTCCTAGCCCATGTTGTAAATGAGAAATAGGAGGTTAAAGCCCTCGAGAGCATCCCCGAAGTCTGCAACTTTCATGATGTCTTTCCCGAAGAGCTTTCGGGAATTCCTCCTGAGCGTTAAGTCGAGTTTCGCATCGACTTGATCCCTGGAGCTACCCCCGTAGCTAAGTCCCCATACCGCCTAGCGCCAGCAGAAATGCAAGAGTTATCCAGCCAACTCAATGAACTGCTCAGCAAAGGATTCATCAGGCCAAGTTCCTCACCTTGGGGAGCCCCGGTCTTATTTGTGAAAAAGAAGGATGGATCCTTTCGAATATGCATTGACTACCGAGAGCTGAACAAACTCACCATCACAAACCGTTATCCTCTTCATTAGATCGACGACCTCTTCGACCAAATTCAAGGAACCAACTATTTCTCCAAGATAGACCTCAGATCAGGGTACCATTAGCTACGAGTCCATGAGGGTGATGTTCCTAAAACAGCATTCCGAACTTGATATGGCCACTACGAATTTGTAGTAATGCCCTTCGGTCTAACCAACGCACCGGCAGTGTTCATGGACCAGATGAACCACGTGTGTTGTCCTTTTGTTGGACAAGTTCGTTATCGTGTTTATAGACGATATACTTGTCTATTCCAGAAGCGAGGAAGATCACAAACAACACTTGAGATTAGTGTTGGAAACTCTAAGAACAGAAAAGCTATATGCTAAATTCTCCAAGTGTGAATTCTGGATTCGAAAAGTAACCTTCCGAGGTCACGTGGTGAGTGAGAAGGGCATACATGTGGACCTGTCCAAAATCAAAGCGATAGAGAATTGGTCAGCACCGAAGACACCCACGGAAATCCATCAATTCTTGGGTCTTGCTGGCTATTATCATAGATTCATCCAGAATTTCTCCATAATTGCCAAACCCCTAACCACTCTGAATCAGAAAGGTGTACCCTTTTGTTGGAGTGAAAAGTAAGACACTACCTTCCAAACATTAAAGTGAGCCTTGTGCAGTTTACCTATCCTATCTTTGCCCAAAGGGACAGAGGACTTCGTTGTGTACTGCGATGCATCCATCCAGGGCTTAGGCTGTGTGCTTATACAACAAGGAAAGGTTATTGCTTATGCCTTGAGATAGTTGAAAGCACACGAAGTCAATTATACAACTCACGACCTGGAGTTGGGAGCAGTGGTCTTCGCATTGAATATTTGGAGACATTACCTTTACGGAACGAAGTGCACGATCTTCACTGACCATAAAAGCCTACAACACATTTTTGACCAGAAAGACTTAAACATGAGACAACGGCGATGGGTAGAGCTACTCAGCGATTATGAGTGTGAAATAAGCTATCATCCCAGTAAGGCCAATGTGGTAGCAGATGCCCTCAGCCGAAAATAGTACTTAGGTTGCAGTGTGAAAGCACTTACCATGACCATCCATTCCCACTTATATGCACAAATTAGAGAAGCTCAGTTGGAAGCCCTGAAACCAGTGAACGTGGTGGAGGAAGCCTTGAGTTGGAATGGAAAAGAACTTAGAGATCAAGGGAGACGGAGTCTACTATTTCATGGATCGGATATGGACCCCAAAGTTCGGTGGTTACAAAGGGGTCATCATGAACGAAGCTCACAAGACTAAATACTTCGTTCACCCAGGATCGGATAAGATGTACCTTGATCTCAAGAGACTATATTGGTGGCCAAACATGAAAGTCGAGATCGCTATCTTCATGGGCAAGTGTCTGACTTGTGCCAAGGTGAAGGTCGAATATCAGAAGCCCTCAGGTCTGCTTCATCAGCCGGAGATACCTGAGTGGAAGTAGGAGAGAATTACCATGGATTTCATTACCAAATTACCCAAATCTCCGAGTGGGTAAGACACCATCTGGGTAATAATTGACCGATTGACGAAATCTGCTCACTTCCTGCCAATCAAAGAAACTTTCAAGATGGAAAGACTCACACGAATCTACATCCAAGAGATAGTTCGACTGCACGGTGTGCCTGTATCCATTTTCTCCGATCGAGATAGCAGGTTCACTTCTAGATTTTGGCATTCCCTGCAGAAGGCTCTCAGAACTAAGTTGGATATGAGTACAACTTATCATCCTCAGACAGATAGAGAGTGAGAGAACCATCCAAACCCTGGGTGTCATGATCACCATGCCACCACGTCATGACAACGTCCATCCAAAATGATCAAGGAACCCTCACAGTCACTTCCTAACTTCCTGATACCCATACGGTTACCCAACCATTATATTAGACCCTACCCTTCATATTGGTCCCCACCCTTCATATTAAGCCCCACCTAACATACAGATGAGCCCTACTAACATACAAAATGGGCCCAAACCAACATATAAAATAGGCCCCACCCAACATACGATGCAAGAGTCACAAAGACAACTAGCATCCTACATAGTATAGTGAGAAGACTCACCTGACCCACGAGATCAGCTAAACCACAACTCAATTCCCCTCAACAAATGCTACAATACTCCTATCGAAACATATAAGTTCCAACCTTAGTCTACACACTAAATCCAACAATCTTGACCAAAATTCAACCCATGTCAACAAGTCAACGTCCAATAACATCAACCATTGATCCTCTCGTCATGACCAACCATTGGTCACGTCATGAGAACTCGCTAGGCCCAATACCAACTCAACTTGCTCCAACTCAACAAATTTGGACACAAACAACCCACTCAACAAGCATCATGACGTGAACATCCCTTAGTCTTGTCGTGAGCACAATAAGATAAAATAGTCATGTAACCCTTCCTCCATCACGTCGTGACTTCAATATGAAACATCCACTTAATGATTTGAGTCCTTAATCCATTGAGTCTCTAACCCCAAATTTTCCAAAAGATTAAGGGGACTCTAAAGGTCCATAAAAATTTGAACTTTATGGACATTCATGCCCCATGCATGTCCTTAATCCATTCTAGGTCAAAGGCTAAGAAAATGACTTCAAACTCATGCAATGATCCAAACTCACAACCAAATCTCAAATTTGAACCAAAATACACTCAAAAGGCTTCAAGGATCCATAAAGCTGCCAACTTTATGGAATGTCATCACTTCAACTTACTCAAACTTGAAGATAAAGGGATAAGGACTTAGATCTAGTAACCTAGAAGCATAAATGTTGAATCTTGGAGACTTACAAGGTTCCAGAAGGAGAACATAATGATGATAAGGTTTCCTTGCTAGATCCATTACCAGAATACCTTCTTATTCTCCTCCTCCTCCTCCTTCCTCAAGCTACAAAATGCACCAAAAAGGACAATAACCACCAAGAGGGATTAGGGTTAGGATTAGGGGTTTTTGAGATTTTATGGTGATGGAGCTTGATAATGAACCCTAAAATCGACTTAGTGAGGCTTAAATACAAAGGAAACCCTAAAAGATCATAGGATTAGGCAGCAGCCTACTTCACATCATAACCACCTATGTGTCACATCGTGAACACAACTTGGATACACATTTTTCATATAGGCTTGGCACGTCATGATGCTTGGTTTTCCCGAAAAACCAAGTTTTTGACTCCTTAATAACCTAAACGAAACCATTCTGGAAAATAGGTGTTATAGTAGATTAGATGGTGAATCAACCATGCAAAAATGCATGATCCCCTGACTCAAGTTAATCTTGAGATTCATGAATGCAACATCATTTTCAACTACTCTCAGATTGATGTGTCAACAAACCGCACACGCTCCATGAACAAATTATAAATAAAATGTTTTGTTTTTCATGAGTAGCATATGACTTATGTTTTTACTTATAAAACAGTATTTTGTTTTAATACCTTAAGTTAATACTTTTAACTTGAACATTATCCTATTAAAACATTTTAGTAAGTCCACTTAAAACACAAAGAGGTGGTGAGGGTGGTAAGCAATCAAAATTTAAAAATCATTCTCATTACGAATCAAAGAAACCTCTTTAAACCTATCTTATAATATTAGAGTTAGTGATCTTAGTCATAGTAAGACTGATAATGTTTTATTAAACATGCAATGACACATGTTGTAAATTTCTTATATATAGATACTTTTCTAATAATGGGTGTTGTGAGCAGATTCATGTCAAATCCAAGAAAACAACATTGGAAAGGAGTGATACGGCTGCTACACTACTTAAAAGGAACAACTAAGTGTTCCTTGTGTTTAAGAAGAAAAGAAGTAGTTGTAGAACAATTTGGTGATGCTAACTTAGTTGGATGTGCAGATTCAGGAAAGAGTACAATGGGTTATGTGTTCATAATTGGAGGTACAAAAATCAACTAGATGTCAAGATTACAAAAGAGTGTTGCTCTTTCAACTATAGAAGCAGAATACATGGCACTTGCAGAAGCTGCCAAAGAGCTCATATGGTTGAAGAGTTTCTTGTCAAAACTTGGAATGCAGCAGGAGGATTGTATATTGCATTGTGACAACCAAAGTGCAATTCACTTAGCAAAGAATCCAGTGTTTCATAGCAGAACGAAAACACATTTAGATGATGTACCATTTCATTCGAGAGTTAATCAATGAATGAACTCTAAACTTGAAGAAAATCCTTGAAACGAAGAATCCAACTGATATATTCACCAATGTGGTTACCACTGAGAAGTTGAAGCTTTGCATGGCTTCAATTGGCCTTTTAAAAGTTTGAAGAGAAAGGATTGGTATAGAAAAAGGGAGGGAGGGAGGGAGGGAGGGAGTACTTTGAGGAATGGTAAAATTTGAATGACGTATGAAGTTGTTCAAGCCTTTAAGTGGGAGATTGTTAGGGTATGAAGTCTTGTCCAACATGGAGCTTTTGGAGCACTTGGAACTCAATGGAGCTCTTGAGGTTCGTGGAGCATGTGACAAAGGAACGAATCATATACAAGGGGGTTTGGAGCACTTGGAAGAGGTTTAGAGAACTTGGTAGGGATACTGAGTAACAAGGGGGCCTTGTTGCGCCATTTGATAAAGGGATGGGCTAAGAGGGATGCTCTTGCGACATTTTGTTCTCTTCTTGTGCCATGATGCTTCTTGTAGTGCCATGCATGGCCTTGTTGTGTCATGCATGTGCCTGTTGCTCCATGGTGATGTTGTTGCTCCAAGATTGATGTTTGTGCGTCATACTTGATGCTCTTGTACCATTTATATCCCTGTTGCGCCATCTTTTCACCATGAAGAAGTTGTTGCGCCATCGTGGACCATCTTGGTACATGATGCGCCATATTGATTCCTATGTTGTGCCATGTTGATCCAAGTATGCTTAGAAGATAATGCTCAAGAATGTTCCAGAAGATGTTGCATGACGGATTATGATTGGTTTTCACCATTTATGGGCCTATGGGCCAATGGGCTTGGCCCATTAGGATTTTAGGTTTGATCCCTCAAGTATAAGTAAACTTATACACTATCATTGTAAATTGCTAGATTTATGTGAGAGCTCAAAGCGAGATACAATTTTGAGTGCTTGTAATTGTTCCAGAAAGTTAATAAAATCCTCTCACTCTCTCTCTCTCTCATTCGCCTGTGGACGTAGCTCATCTTGACCAAACCATGTTAAATATCATGTTCTTTTGATTTATGTTTTTCAGAAGTTTTGTGAATTTATTGAAGTTTGTGTTTTGATATTTGTCTAAAGTGCTTAACTTGTTTTGTTGTCACCGAACACAAAATACCTTGCTATTATTAGAAATATATCAATAGTTGATGACTTTAGATATTATTTCCAACATCTTCAGGGAGAAGTTGCGAGTTCGACTATTGCCTTTAGAGTTTTTCCCTTTTCATTTCACGCAATTACTTTTTAAAATACTTGTTGGCGACTGCAAATAAATCATAAAAAATAATGATAATTAGGGATTAAAAAAATGCTGGCCTAAATGCAAACGAGATGTATTTGCGGAAGCTAAATGCACACTAATTAAATGTATCCACGTCAACCAAAATAACATGTCAACATAACTTGTCAATGACCGCTAAATGTCAAAAATATAAAACATTTTAAAAAATGTAATGACACATAAAAAAATCAGGATTAAAACAAAACTAGGGAAGGAACCCCCCGCCTTGCGGGGTTTGGAAGGTATTTCATTGTAAAAGCTTAATGATCATTAAGATTGTTAGTTACTATTACTATGTAGAATAGTTTGGTAGATATGATGCAATAAATTTTGAGGATTAATGTCCCAATGACACACTCCAATACTACCATCAACAATCACTTCCAGATAGAAAGGTAAAATGGTCAATCTTTTAGTCAGATTGCTCATTAGTAAAAAAAAAATTCATTTATATAGTACTTATTCCAGACATACATCATCTATCTGTTTAGTACTTTATCCATAGAGAGTTAGTGAAGAAAAAGAAAAAACAAACAACCTCTAGGAAACTTTTGCGTAAAGTGGTTTCCGGTGAACTGGAGTCCTTCGACTTCCCTGAAATTGTAATTTTTTCAATATTCAGTTACAAATTGTTGTATAACAATTAACAACTAATATTATGCACACATGAAAAAAGATACATAACTTACAAACCTTTAGGATGTGAAGGATATAGTGGGCTTCCCCTTAAATCACTTCCATGATGACCGGAACTATAAACAAAAATACACAAATTAAGTGTTGGAAACAAAAAAATCCAAAGAAAAAAAATTAAATATTAGGGTTGTAGATGACACCTGATTTGATGTTTTATTCTGTTTTCTTGTTCACTACCAATTGCTAAAAAATATAAAAATACAAACAACTATGTAGTCAAAAGTGCTAGTCTTAGGATCTGCCCGGTCTTATCAAACAATTTCTTTTAAAAGTGAATAATTTTTTTGTTTGACTATCTATTCAATATATATACAGTGAATGTAAAAGAAAATTAAATATGTTTAGATGTAGCATACTTACATGTATATCTTAATTTGATTAAAAATGGTCATGTAGGCAGAGAAAACATTGTAGAAGAAATAGTCCCTTTGACAAAAAATTATTACATAAAAGATCCTTATAGCAGGAAACTGTTTAAAATATAGTCCCTGTAACAAGGAAAACATGACAAAAATGATCCCTTTATGAATATGTTGCAAAAATGGTCCTATTGGTAGGAAACAATTACAGTGAAGATCAGAAAGAAAATCAAAAAATCAACTATGGGAAAATTGCTTACACATCAATAAAAGATGGCTTTAAAACATTTTCAGCATTATCAATGATTGGGGTAGACACCATTGACACATCACCTGATCAGGGATTATATACGCAATGGTTTAATTTTTTTTATATATTTTTTATATTATACAGTTACATCCAATGTGGTGTTGTATAACATAAAAGGTAAAGTTGACAAATAAAGTTTTGTTTTACCCTTTCCTATTTCATTGTTCATGATCTTCCTTTTTTGGCACCACACACTTACTTGTAGAAACACATATATATTCTCATAACCAACTTTCTAATTCTTTGTTCACAATGGCAAAAGACATAAATGCCCTCCAAATGCTAATCATATAAAATGGCCCTAAAAAAGAAAGGTGGTTGACCAAGTAAAGATTTTTTTTTATCATATTTAATATATATAAATATAGTGAAATACCTCATATGGCCAACCATAAACAATAAACAAATCCAATGAGTAACCATCGGTTCTTGAAAAGTGATAGAGCTTCATGCATATTCAGGCTAATATGTTCTTCAATCTAATCATCAAATCCAAATCTTAAAAGCTAGAAGTAAAAGTCAATAATGAGGTGTTTCATGAAAGACTCATAATCTGATGTGCATACCTGCTTGTTGGGCTCTTCTTGAAACCAAATTATAGTCGTAAAATGTTGTGAATGCAATCGCCTGACTATGAGTACTTTGACGCCATGCCTTGAGATGAATTTTGCCTTTTTTTTTTTTTTTAAATTTTACCATGAAAACAAACCAAAAATGAAGAATATACCTTTCATACCCAAGCCTTACAAGAATAAGTGACATGAACCCCCAAAACTTTATTCGTCTCATATTTGTTATAAAGTAAGCCTGAAAAATTAAAAAATAATAAAAAATCCATATATTGTCTCAAGTAAAATTGAAAAGGTTTATTTAAATTTACATCTCCTACAACTCTCTTTCATGCACATCCATCTGAAGCTGGAGCTCTTTCAGAACATATATGAGTATGTGCAACATTGTCAACATATGTGAAATCATACATTAATAAAAAAAATCAACCACAAAATGTAAAAATTAAAATCAATTCAAATTAAATAGAGATCAATTAAAATTGTAATTAAGTTTCAGTTTACCTTTGATTTCCCTGCCCTTGCTGACAACTACTTGAACCATCACCGTCATTTATAGGGGTATTTTCGTCATTATTACATGCTCATATGAATCTTTATGGACTGTATGGAACCTCCACTACCTGATCAATGTACATAAAATCCATAACCTGCAACATAAATA
The DNA here is from genome assembly GCF_052625555.1 of Lactuca saligna. NCBI lineage: Eukaryota > Viridiplantae > Streptophyta > Magnoliopsida > Asterales > Asteraceae > Lactuca > Lactuca saligna. Next base: position 128,558,759 of record NC_136421.1, read on the forward strand.
GTATATGCAAGACAATTTAATGAGTTACACACTTAAATATTATGTTAAAATATTTGAACATGATACTTTGGGGGAAATGCTTGTTCATGGTCACACAGCTGACAATACTTTATATTTAACAACATAATCCAAATGATTTATAAAATCATCTACTGATAAATTTCTATGCAGATGCAATAATATGAAAAAATAGAAAATTGTTCAAATGCAGGTATTACCCTCCCAAAATGAGCATTGATATGAGTTTATGTATTGTATCCAGTTCATTAAGGTAGTTCATTAAGGTATTTTGTTCTTCCTTCATAGGCTCCATTTTTGGCTTAGCACAAAAATCGTTCAAAGGCCGATGCAGACATCAGAGAGTCCCTAAATTGGATAACGCACAGAAAAATAAATATGCCAAAGAAATTTCAAAGTAAATTTGGATTGAGCTCCAAACTGATATACACAAATTTCACTTTTATTCTAGAACTACTACTTGTTCTCTGTTGATCTTCATATCATATTAATGAAGAAACGAAGTTCAATCGACCTTCGAAGAAACCCTATCTGACCCAAAATGTAGAAAAAATGTAAGAATTAACAAAAAAGGCAAAAAAAAATTACTTTAAGTTGTGTCGATGGCAGACCTGGTGGCTCAACGGTGGTCGAATGATTTACAGAGGAGATTGGAGATGGAGACGTAGACGTAGACGACGATTTAGGGCTTTTGCAGATGTCAAAGGATGGATGATGTATATAGATGAATGTATACAGATGAAGGCAGTGGAAGATACCTGGAATGTAGAAGGAAACGACATGTATAGCCAATATACGGTGGAGTGATATTATTGGGGAATATCAATGGTGGAGTACACTGTGTCGGGTTAAGAAGTCGGTGGAGAAAGAGAAGGACACGTGGAAAAGAAAAAAGGAAAAAAAAAACCACTAGTGATAGGTAAAAAAATAATAGTGGTCCAATAAGGTTAAGTTACTGTTCAATTGGGAATCCTCATTTAATATAATTATATAATATATAATAACACCATATAAATAATGAATTTTATGTCAATAAACGATGAAATTCTTATATGCCACTTCAAAAAAAAAAAAATACAACGAATCTGGCTTAAATTTGATTTGAAGGATAAGAACCTTGGATTGGCTTTTCAAGAAACAGATTTGAAGTGAACTTTGGGATATTTAACAAAAAGAAATGAATGTAAAGTGTAAACTTACAATTTTCATTGGGGAATATGACTTATCAAGGTAATTAACTTTTCGGTATGTTTACATCTGGGTAACTATCTTTTTTTTATACATATGTAGGTAACAAACTTTTTGGAAATGTTCACATATGACCATTATAACCTGCTATAGCAGGTTAAATTCTAGATGTGAACTCTTTCAACAAGTTTGTTACCTAGATGTGTACAAAAAAAATAGTTACCCAAATATGAACAAAATGAAAATTAAAAATTAAATTACATGAATGGTCCCTGTGGTTTGGGGGAATTTGTGGTTTTTGTCCCTAATTTATTTTTTTAACTTAAATGGTCCCTAATATTTATTTTTGTTGCGCGTTTGGTCCCCGTCTTACCTAAAAATACTATTGTGCCCTTATTAATTTATTTTTTTAATTAATTTTCTTATCTATGTATTTATTTTATACATATTTAAAAAAATTAATAGACTACACATATTTGTATCTCCTCGGATGATCTCTACTGTTTATTTATTTATTTTCTTTTATTTTTTTATTTTTTTTATTTTTTTTTAAAACTTGGATGATCCTTACTGTTTATTTTTGTTACGCGTTTGGTCTCTGTCTTATCTAAAAATACTATTTTTCCCTTATTAATTTTTTAAATTAATTTTCTTATTTATGTATTTATTTTTTATAAAAAAATTAATACCATAAACCTGAAACCACATTTGAGAAATTTAATTTGAGCCTTACCATTCACCATCTCATCTATGATCCTCCCCATCTTCTATTTCTTTTCCATCATTAGTAACATCAACGTCTTCACCGTCCTTCTTTTTTTTGGTACTTCAACTCTAGAGAACCAACACCATAACCTACTATCTCTTCATATTTAGTGGGTTGTGGTGTTGTTTCAATGGAGTTGAAGGACCGAAAAAAGAAGTGTTGATGAAGACGTCGATATCACTAAAGATGAAAAATAAATAGAAGTTGAGAATGATGAAAGATGGGATGGTGAGGAGATATAAATATGTGAGATCTACTATTTTTTCTTAAACATATAAAGCATAAGTACATAAACAAGAAAATTAATTAAAAAAAATTAATAAGGGCACAATAGTCTTTTTAGGTAAGACAGAGACCAAGTTCGTAACAAAATTAAATATTAGGGACCATCCGAGTTAAAAAATTAAATTAATTAAAAAATAAATAGTAGGGATCATCCGAGGAGATACAAATATGTGTGGTATATTAATTTTTATAAATATGTAAAAAACAAACATAGATAAGAAAATTAATTAAAAAAATAAATTAATAAGGGCACAATAGTATTTTTAGGTAATATGGGGACCAAACGCGCAACAAAAATAAATAATAGGAACCATTTAAGTTTAAAAAAATAACTTAGACACCAAAACCACAAATTCCCCCAAACTACAGGGACCATTCATGTAATTTAATTTTTACTTTTGGGTAACTATTTTTTTTTTGTACACATCTAGGTAACAAACTTGTTGAAATCGTTCACATTTAGGATTTAACCTGCTATAACAGGTCATAATGATCATATGTGAACACTCCCAAAAAGTTTGTTACCTACATATATACAAAAAAAGATAATTACTCAGATTAGAACATACCGAAAAATTAATTACCTTGATAAGTTATATTCCCTTTTCATTGATCAAAATATATTCGCAAAAATTTGAAAGTCATTTTGAATTTTTGAAACCGTTGACATGAAATAGAGAGAAAATTTTTGTTATCTTCATGGATTAGATTTCAAAAATCTCACACCAAAATATAATTTAGATTTCAATATAATTTCAAGCATATTGAAAAATTTCTAATTATCTTCATGGAAAAAAAAACCACATATGAGTAACAAAACTTAATCGAAGTTCCACGTGGGTCAAATTGGAGTACACGTGTTATAGGTTTAAATATTACACGTGCGAGGGTCTATTTTGGTAATATTTGATAATAGAGATAGCAAAATGTAACATTGAAACACCTGTTGGCGCTCGCTAAAAAGTTTTCCATTTCTATTTTCCCTCGCTTTTATCTTCACTCTTTAGGGTTTTCAAAACCCCAAATCTCTGCAATCACGCTTCATTTCATCCGATCAAAGATTATGGCGGTAAATCTTACCTCCGGCGCAATATCGATTCTAACGACTGGGGAATCTAAGGATCTGAAACCGGTGCTTCAGGTGACGGATATTCGGTTGATTCGGACGCAAAATCCGACTGGGGGTGGTGGAGAAAACAATGGGGATAGATACAGGGTACAGCTATCTGATGGTTCTTTTCATCAGCAAGGGATGCTTGCTACTCAGCGCAATGAGTTAGTCATCTCTCAACAGTTGCAGAAGGGTTCCATTGTTCAGTTGACTGAGTTTGTTTGTAATACGATCCGTGAACGCCCGTAAGTGTTACATCTATTCTCATTTCTGATTTATCTGTGTTCGAAGAACTTTGTGCAAATATAATTGATTCCATGGATTTAAGATTTTTTTTTTTTCAATTATTGTTAGGGTTTTATGATAAACGTGTCTTTCTTTTCCTTGTTCCTCTGACCAAGTTGTCATATACTGCATGTCAATTTCATGATTTTATTGTTAGGAAACTGCAATCAATCATTCTTTTGCGATATGGATTAAGTCCTCAGCGATTCACAATTCAGATCATACGATTTGGTTTCTTCTTGAAGCAAATGATATACATTAATGATTAAACCTTCTATTTGCATCATCTTTGCATTTCCCATGTGCATACAAGTTCTTGCCTATCTCTCACAACTATTGTATAATTCTTTCACAGTTATACTCATATCTCTTCAACTTCTTTTGTGCAGTATTATCATCATCATCAATCTCAACGTGATTATGGAAAAATGTGATACCATTGGTGATCCAAAGCCATTCCCTCTAAAACTCCCTGGTGGAGATACTCCTTCAATGACAAGACCTTCACCACCTACACAATCTTCTTCCAATCAACCACCAACAACTGTCAATGACACCCGATTTTCCAACCAAGCTCCACCTCCTGGACCTGTTATTCGCCCACATTCCAATACAAGCTTACCTTCTTATGGCCCTCCACAACCCCCTGCTGCAAACAACCGTATGCCGCCAGTTCAACCACCACCAATGTATGCCAACAGAGGACCCATGGCTAAAAACGAAGCTCCTCCAAGAATCATACCAATTGCAGCTCTAAATCCCTATCAAGGTAGATGGACAATTAAAGCCAGAGTAACTTCAAAAAGTGAACTCAGACGCTACAACAATGCAAAAGGAGATGGAAAAGTTTTCTCCTTTGATCTTCTTGATTCTGATGGAGGAGAAATCCGAGCCACCTGTTTCAATACAGTAGCTGACACTTTCTACAACCAAATTGAAGTAGGAAAAGTTTACTATCTCTCAAAAGGAACCCTAAAACCTGCTCAAAAAGCCTTCAATCATCTCAAAAACGACTTTGAAATCACCCTCGACCACACCTCAACAGCTCAGCAATGCTTTGATGATGACACCTCAATTCCACATCAGCAGTTTCACTTCCGTTTAATCAGTGAAGTTGAAGAAATGGAAAACAACACAGTTCTAGATATCATTGGTGTTGTAACCAATGTCAACCCCATATCATCAATCACAAGAAAAAACGGAATGGAAGCTCAAAAAAGAACAATTTTTCTCAAAGACATGTCTACAAGAAGCATTGAGTTGACTTTATGGGGTGACTTTTGTAACAAAGAAGGTCAAACACTTCAAGAAATGTCTGATTCAGGTGAATTCCCTATCCTTGCTGTGAAATCAGCTAGAGCATGTGATTTCAATGGAAAAACATTAACAAGTATAGTATCAAGCCAGCTCAGCATAAACCCTGATTTCCCAGAAGCTAAAAAACTCAAAACATGGTTTGAAAGTGTTGGAAAAAACACCCCATCTGTATCCATGTCACTCAATTCTCTCTCTAATTCCACCACACATCCAGATTCATTCAAAACTATCTCTCAAATCAAAGATGAAAAACTCGGGACTTCTGAAAAACCTGATTACATAACAATCAATGCCACAATCTGGCATATGAAACTTGAAAACTTTTACTACACTGCATGTCCATTAATGACAGGTGAAAGAAAATGCAGCAAAAAAGTTGTGGATAATGGAGATGGGAAATGGAAGTGTTTGAAATGTGATAAGGTTGTTGATGAATGTGAATACAGATATATTTTGCAACTAGAAATCCAAGATCATACTGGGTCAACATGGGTGACTGCTTTTCAAGAAATTGGTGAGGAGATTATGGGGTATTCTGCTAAAGATTTGCATGATATGAGATATGAAGAGCAAGATAATGATAAGTTTACTGAAACTGTTCGTGGTGTTCTTCATAATGAGTATTGTTTTAAGTTGAAAGTGAAGGAAGAGAGTTGGGGTGATGAGCAACGTGTGAAATCGAGTGTTGTGAAAGTTGAAAAGATTAGGTTTTCATCAAGTACAAAGGTTAGACTTTTGGAGATTGAAAAGAATGGGTTTGGTTCTGGTGCTGACCGAACTGCCCCTTCTGGGATCGGGCAGGGGCAGGGGCAGGGGCAGGGAGGTGTTTTCCCTGCGAATCAGGTCGGTCATTGTGGTGGTGTTGGTGGTGGAATTGGTGTTGCATATGGTGGTTATTAACTTTAAAGGTATGTAATCAATATTGATTAATAGTGTCATAGTGATGCAAATTTATACACACATGCAACATATTGGGATTAGCCTTTGTGATTCTTAAGGATTTATATGCATGATATGACAAAATTAGTTTATATTTGCAACTTTATTTTCAAGTTTACCCTTTTTGTAGTTTTATGGGGTAAAATCGAACATTACTATCAAACTTAAGGGCTTTAATAAACCAGAAAAGAGGGTAAAACCGAACATTTCTGCAAAACTTAAGGGCTTTAATGAACTAGAAATATGCAAAAGGGTAAAATTGAAAAAAAGTTACAAACTTATGGCTTTAATGAACAAAAAATATGTAACAGGGTAAAACTGAACATTTCTGCTAAACTTAAGGGCTTTTATGCCATTAGTCTTATTTGAGAACACGAACTTAAATAACTCTTAGGTGATGTTTCTTTTTGACTTAATGGGTTAAGCGTGTAATCTGGACTGTATGGTTGTTTCCTTTTGGCTTTGGAGTAAATTACATGAATGGTCCCTATGATTTTGGGTAATTTATGTGTTTGGTCTCAAACTTATTCTTTTAACTCGGAAGGTTCCTACTGTTTGTATAGGTAAGACAGGGACCAAGGTGTAACAAAAACAAACAATAGGGACTTCCGAGTTAAAAAAAATAAGTTATAGACCAAACGCGCAAATTACCCCAGACCATAAGGACCATTCATGTAATTTACTCTTTGGTTTGCTTCTTTAGTCAAACACCATTGGATATTTCTTTATTAGGGACATAAACTAGAAGTCTTTTGTTTTATGAATGCAGATCTTTGTTGTGATACTGGCTCCAATGTATAACACCGATTTGCTCAATTTGGGTTTTTGAAGATTGGGGTGAAGTTTTATCTTTATGACATATTTGCCCTTGGAAGCAAAGCATGGATCTTTAAGTAGATGTTTTTTTTTTTTTTTGTGTCTTTTATTTTGGTAAATGTTTTTCTATTTTACTCCTAGTAGTTTTTCGGTATGATAGTTGTTATTTTATCTTGTAGAATTGGTTATGTTCAGTTGTTTAATTTTTTGATTGCTATCTTTAGTTTTGCGTGGATATGTATATATATGTTAAGATTTCGTTTTATTTTTAATTTTTTTAATTCAATTATTTATTAAGTGTTGTCCGAATGAAGTGATGTATGGATAGATGAATATTTGAGAAAGTAATGGGAAGTTGTTGAAATGAAAGGAAATGATAAATGAGATAATTTTTTTTGTTTTCCCACTTTTATCTTTCTACTAATGCTGCTAATCTAAATATTCTCCTATCTTTAAGTACATTTAAAACATTTTCTTCTAAAGCAATTAATTTAACCACGTTTAAAGGATTTGCTTTTTTTGTGAAAATTTTTATAGTTTTTTCATATGGTCTGTTGTTTTTTAAACAATTTATTATTTAAAATGTGTTAAATAAATAACATTGAATAAAATCAATATATTATAACACAAGAAAAAATAAAATAGATACCGTTAAATGTAGAGTCTAAATTTTGTTTTTGTGCTGTTGTATAATATTATGATTATAATAAAAAAAAAAACAATAAATTATAATATATTAGGTCTGATAATCGTATCGTGTTTGGGTTGGCGTGTATACCAATCAAAATACAACCTATTTAATTATACAGGTCACGGGTTGGCGGGTCATGGGTTGATGGGTTTGTAACATAAATCATATACGGCCCATCAACCAATTTATTTATACGGATTCAAAGGTTGGCGGGTTCTTTGGTCAAATTTGGGTTGGTATGTTCATAAGTCTATATTACGATAACATGTTGATGATTCTATACACTATCGATGTGCACATATAGGCATGTCCTAATAGGTTCAATATTTTTGCATACCGGCCAATATTTTTTTTACTCCAAATCGGTCCATCCAGTACAAACCAGTCTTGTGTGAAGAATGGAGCTGTCCACACTGGTCCAACCAAGAAACAAACTGGTATAAATTGAGGCTAGCGTCTATTTTGCAACATTTGGTTTTTCCCCTCCTTAAAATCACCATTTAAATAAAATTTAATACCCAAGCATATTTCTCATTTTAAACTCTAATTCTCTCTAGATTTGCATAAAATTCTAACAAATACAAAGCTTGAAGTTTCGAATATTACCTAATTGGAAAATGTTGAGAGCGGAAGGAAGTAGCTCTCGTTCTGCCGCTTCATTTTTTGTCCGAACATATTATTTGAGGAAGCTAGCAAATCAAACTGCAGTGCGGAAATTTGGAATAAGTTTAGATACTATTAATTGGATCCTAGATTTTTTTAAGGGACCCTCTCATTAATGATTTTATAGGTATAAATTTCCTTATATTTATAATATCAATAACTATGATTACTAAAAGCTATTTTTTTAAACTCATACCTATCATTTAATTACTATCAACTTTTTATTTATTATATATTTTATTTTTTTATAATCAAATAATAATACGTGTCAACGTGTTTTATATATTTTAATATTTTCTATATTTTAATATTTTTATAAACCAAGAAATAAAAATAAAATGAAATTAAATATTTGGGCAAATATCATATCAACCCATCAAACTTTTCGTGTTTATTTTAAAAGATCCCCGAACTAATTTTTTTTGCATATTAAAGAAATATACTTTCATTTCTCTATTTTAAAATACCCTTATGTTACCTTCTACCGGGTTGATAGGTAATATACATGTCACGAGGGAAAATGTTGGTGACACGTCATTTAATGAAATGGCCACGTGTGTTATACTTGTATTAATTTGTTATAAAGTAAACTGTTTGCGTTATACAATCCCCTCCCACTCATTGAAGAAAACCCTTGTCGTCCCACCATAGTAACTAAAGATCGATGACTATATTCCTATCAATCAAAGTTTATTTCCAAGGTGTGTTCATCAACAAACCTTTTTGCTATTCTGATGGTGTTCATCATGTGTTCGAGAACGTCGATTTTGCTGGCATGTTATATAATGAGTTTGTGGGTTTTCTTGAACGATTCACACAAGAGAAGTGTGAGAAAGTTTATTACTGTCAACCCGATTTACAAATCCCAGAAGGTTTTAACCTTGATTTCAAATGAACGTCAATATAAAGAATTTATAGACATTGCTTATGAATGTGGAGTACAAGTTTCTGTTTACATGGACCATTTTGGTACTACTCTACATGTAACGAAGGCATATGAAAATGAAAATGAGGATAATTGTTCGGTTAAGTCAAACATATCAATCGAAGGGGAAGAAGGTATTGACCATACTGAAATTAAGATTCCACAAGAAATCAATATGGAAGGAGTAACCTATGAAGGAGTAAGTCAGGGTAATGGAAATGAGGAGGCCACAGAAGGTGATCCAAAAGATGATAAAGATGATAATGTCCCAGATGTGAAAGGAAAACCGATGTTTAATGAAAACATACCTTGGAAGAAGCAGTTGTCAATTCTAGGTATGAGGTTCACGAACCCTAAACAATTAAAATTTATGATTTGTAATTATACTGTAGCAAATGGATATCAATTGTACTTTGAAAAAAATTACAGTAAAAGGTTATTGGTTAAGTGTAGTAATGGTTAATGCACAATTAGGCTTTGGGCATCATGGATGAGTGAGGATCACTCTTTCCAAATCAAGTCCCTTATCATTGACCACAATTGTGCAAGAAATTTTAAATTAGGGTCAATTGTTAATTACAAATGGATTGGTAGTCATTTCCCCCGAGAAGTGCTTGAGAATCAAAAATTCAATGTTAGGATGTTAAAAGAGGAAGTAAAGACTAAATTTGGCATAGAGGTTAGTATGTGTGACATCCCCAAAATCACGGCCAGAAAAGACCGATTTCATTTATGCTTTTTAAAATAATTTCAGAGTAAATCCTTTTGATTTAAAAGTGTTGCGGAATTTGTTCCCAAAACAAAACATGATAAAATAATATTTATCAAAGCATTTCATCAAGAGATGCAATTTCATTAATTAAAACTCGGGGTGTCATGTTCCGATACAGACCATTAAGCATAAACAATAACATTACAAGTCATTCAAAATATATATATATATATATATATATATATATATATATATATATATATATATATATATATATATATATAGAGAGAGAGAGAGAGAGAGAGAGAGAGAGAGACTTGTAAACAAAACAACTTGATGGTTCATCCATCTTACGCCCTTGCGCCACTTCCTATAATACAAATAAAACTGAGTGGGTCAGGCTTGGGAGCCTGGTGAGCATATAGGGTTTTCAACCCACAATAAATAAATTATATTTAATTTCACCAACCAATCACTATCCCGATTACCCATTCCCGTTATCCTCACTTTACTTCCCTAAAACAACATCAATCTCAAGGGACCTAATCTCGGATTTTTATCGGGACGGACATTACTGCTAAGGGGTTTCCTCAACAATAGATATCCTAAGGCAACCATGGGGGGGATAGAGTACATCGGTGAACACATCGTTCACAACACCTACAGGTTATGAACCCGCTAGCGTTCCACGAGACTGTCTAGAAGGAGTCTGTGGTCGTTATCCATACTCCGCTGAATAACTAGGTCATCAACAACAACAACATCGAGGCCTCTCATCTGTTTATTACACACCAACTATCTACCCATGTTCTACCCAACATATTAGTAGATAAAAATATATATTTTTATACATAGTTTAAAACCTGTATAGCATTTTCATTCAATACATATTTCACGTAACAGATGAGGCATACCTACATAACACGTATTTCATAGAAAACAAATCAGATCTATGTGATTAAAGAGAGTGAATATACATTCACGTACATAACAACAAAACTATACACATAACACGTATTTCGTATAAAATACTTCATAATTATGCGTTAGAAGAAAGTAACTACACACTCACACATATAAACAACAATAAACTTAATACACTCAAACCATACTTGTATTATTATCGTGTTTATGAAAGCTAGTATACACTGACTTGATCAGAAGATGATCGGACAACACTACGGCTTGCAGAAGTCGTAATTCTCAGCAGATCTGGAAGATCTCTACAAAAATCGAACTTCTCGCGGGCAGAGCTTCGGCTCGGAAACCGCACTTCTCGGGATCTTCGGGATCTCGGGACTTGCTTCGGGACTCGGGAATATTACCGGGGCTTCGGGGGTTAAAACGCAGAGCTTCGGCACAAAGAGGAGAAGAAATGAGCAAGAATACTCGGACCCCTCGCATCCTATTTATAGGAGGCTGATGCCTCGGAATACGCGGGGCGTACAGGGCTCCGAAATGCGTCACTGCATGCGTCATCCGAAGTGTCGACACTCTGGCTGTACGCGGGGCGTACTCGAGTACGCTGGGCGTACTCCGGATGAGTCCGGTGACTCGTCTTCGGATAAGGCCGGTATTTAATAATTAAATTTAATTATTAATTATTTAATAAACTTCGAAAATTCATATCTCCTTCATACGAACTCCGTTTTCGACGTTCTTTATATCCACGCGAAGGTGAGACTACGCTCTACAACTTTCGTTTAGACTCCGTCGGCTAATTTTGACTTTATTTTTATTATCTATTTTTAATAGGTCGGGACAGAAAATTTCGTTATAAATTCATAACTTCTTCGTTTGACGTCCGTTCTCGCCTAACTTTTTATCGCTTTGATACTAACAACGAGATCTTCGATTCTCGTTTAGATCACTAAGGCTAAATATCGCTCTAACGTAAATTTCACTTTTTACGTTATTCAGCGTTGCCGGTTCTGTCGCGAAACTTCGACAAGTCATAACTTCCTCGTTATAACTTGGATTTCGGCATTGTTTATATCTTCGGAAACCTTGTTTCAACTACTACAACATTATCTAAAGATATCGAGTTTATTTTACACTTCAATTTTGATGTTTGTTTTTATCCTTAATTAATCAAACCACATAATTAAGCAATTAAGCACAAAACACATAATACTCAAATAATACACTTCTATTATTTCAAAACGGGTTACAAAGGTTAACCTAGAGTATCACATTGCTAAAAATGGCAAGCCCAGAAACACAGGCGTTACAATTCTCCCCACCGTAGAATGATTCCGTCCCCGGAATCACACCTCAACAAACAAATGCGGATAGCGACCCGTTATGTCACTCTCCGTCTCCTAGGTGAGATTCGGCCCATGCGTGTGTTTCCATCGGACAAGCACTAACTCGACCATCTTGCATCGCAACTTCTTAGTCTTTCGGTCAACAATTGCCTCTAGTTCTTCAATCAACCTTTTGTTCTCATCGATTCTCAACTCTGAAAGTGGAATCATGTCGGGAACTTCCCCAGTGAACTTCTGTAAATAACACACATGAAAAGTGTTATGAATTCCATTCAGTTCTTCTGGTAGTTCGAGCTTGTAAGCTTGGTTCCCAATCCTCTGAAGAAGTTTAAACGGTCCAATAAACCTTGGACTCAATTTTCCCCTTTTACCAAATCTTATAAGTCCCTTCCACGACGAGACTTTAAGTAAAACCGAATCCCCAACTTCAAAAGTCATCGGTCTTCGCTTTTTGTCAGCATAGCTCTTTTGACGATCCTGAGCCGCTAACATTCTTTCCCTAATTATTTTCAACTTTTCAGCAGTTCGATGAACCATCTCCGGTCCCATAAACTGTTTTTCCCCAGCCTCAAGCCAACAAGACGGCGTACGACACTTTTGTCCATACAAAGCTTGGTAAGGTGCCATTTTAATGCTCGAGTGAAAACTATTGTTATAGGAAAATTCTACCAGTGGTAAATGTTCATCCCAGTTACCTAGGAATTCCATGGTACATGCTCTCAGCATATCTTCAAGTGTTTGTATCGTTCTTTCACTCTAACCATCAGTCTGCGGATGGTAAGCTGTACTTAAACACAACTTGGTACCCAATTCCTCTTGTAGACTTTTCCAAAATCGTGATGTGAAACGGCTATCACGATCCGACACAATGGTTTGCGGAACACCGTGAAGTCTCACAATTTCCTTCACATAAGAATTCGCAAGCTTTTCCATAGACCATTTCTCCCTGGCTGCTATGAAATGCGCACTCTTAGTGAATCGATCGACAACCATCCAAATCATGTCGTGACCATTCTTCGTTCTGGGTAGTTTAGTGACGAAATCCATAGCAATGTCTTCCGACTTACCCATAGGCACAGGTAAAGGTTCTAAACTCCCATACGGTTTCTGATGTTGTGTCTTGACTCTCGCACAAGTCACACACTCGGCCACATACCTTGCAACATCAAGCTTCATCGTCGTCCACCAGTAGTAGGGTTTCAGGTCCCTATACATTTTAGTGCTACCGGGATGAATCGAGTACATGGTCTTGTGAGCTTCTTCCATCAGAAGATCTCTGACTCCTCCTATCTTAGGTATCTAAATCCGATCTTGGAACACCTTTAGTCCATGACTGTTTACCCCAAACACCAACGTTTTGCCCAAACGTTCCTCCTTCCGATCATTCTTCTCAGAAGCTTCGCTTTGAGCTTTCTTTATACTTTCCAAAATAGTCGAGACAACTTCAATTCTCAATGCTCTTGGCCTTTTCCTTTCAAGATTGACTTTCCGACAGAGAGCATCAACAACAACATTAGCTTTACCGGGATGGTAAAGTATCTCACAGTCGTAGTCCTTGAGTAACTCTAGCCAGCGTCGTTGCCTCATATTTAACTCTTTATGATTGAAGAGATATTGGAGACTCTTATGATCAGTGAAAAGTTTGCACTTCGTGCCATAAAGGTAATGCCTCCATATGTTCAGAGCGAATACTACCGCTGCCAACTCCAAATCATGAGTCGGGTAGTTCTTTTCATGCTCTTTTAGTTGTCGAGACGCATATGCTATCACCTTTTCTCTTTGGGTTAAAACACAACCCAATCCAACCCCAGACGCATCACTATAAACAGCGAAGTCTTCAACTCCATCGGGTAGAGAAAGTATCGGTGCCTCGCATAGTTTCTTCTTTAGCTTCTCGAATGCTTCTTATGCTTCTCACTCCAAGCATAAGTAGCTCCTTTGTGGGTCAAAGCTGTCAATGGAGTAGCAATCGAAGAAAAGCCTTGGATAAACCTTCGGTAATATCCGGCTAATCCTAAAAAGCTTCGGATCTCCGTGGGACTTTTCGGTTGTTCCCACTTCATCACAACTTCGATCTTCGCTGGATCAACCATTATCTCTTCTTGGTTGACCACGTGACCCAAGAATTGGACTTCACGAATCCAAAAATCACATTTGGAGAACTTAGCATACAACTTCTCCTTCTTCAAGACTTCTAAAACTTCTCACAAGTGTCTGCCATGCTCCTCCTGGCTTTTCGAGTAAATCAGAATGTCATCTATGAACACTATCACAAATTTATCAAGGAACTGATTGCAAACCCTATTCCTTAAATCCATGAATGCTGCCGGAGCATTGGTTAGTCCAAACGACATAACCAAGAACTCATAGTGTCCATATCTAGTTCTGAACGCAGTCTTCTCTATATCCTGCTCTCTTACTTTCAGCTGATGATATCCTGACCTCAAGTCGATCTTTGAGAAATAACTTGAACCTTGTAGCTGATCGAATAGGTCATCAATCCTCGGCAATGGATATCTATTCTTTATTGTTGCCTTATTCAGCTCTCGGTAATCAATGCACATCCTCATGCTTCCATCTTTCTTCTTCACGAATAACATCGGAGCTCCCCAGGGTGATGAACTAGGTCTAATGAAACCTTTGTCCAATAACTCCTGAAGTTGCATCATCAGTTCCTTCATCTCCGTCGGTGCTAATCGATAAGGTGCTTTTGCTATTGGCGTGGTTCCTGGTAACAATTCAATACGAAATTCCACTTGTCGATCAGGCGATAATCCAGGAAGATCTTCGGGAAATACTTCCGGATAATCACACATAACAGGAATATTTTGCATCACCTTCTTTTCCTTCTTAGCATCGATCACGAATGCTAAGTATGATCTACACCCCTTGGTCAAACATTTTCTGGCTTTCATTAGAGAAATGATTCCAGAATTTACTCGGCGTTTGTCCCCATACACCATAAACGATTCCTTCCCAGGCGGGTTCACTTTAACTATTTTCTTCTTGCACAATATCTCGGCATCATTGACACTAAGCCAATCCATTCCCAAAACGATGTCGAAACCGTTAAGTTCGATAGGCAATAATTCTTTGTGAAACTTATTCCCATTAAGGTCGATTAAGATGTTTTTCATACGATGGCTAACAGGTACAAACTTGCCACTAGCAACTTCGACTAATAAAGCATTATCTAGTCTATCAACAGGCAATGCTAGTTTTCTACCAAATTCATGCGATATAAAGGAGTAGTTGGCTCCAGAATCAAATAAAATTTGGGCAGGCAAATTGTTAACGAGAAAGGTACCTGAAGCGACATCAACTTCATCTTTAGCAGCTTCCAGTGTCATCTGGAATGCTCTCGCCTTTGGCTTTGGCGGAATGTTGGGTCTAGCTGCCTCCTTCTTCTTCGGGCAGTCCCTCGACATGTGTCCCTCCTCACCACAACCATAACAAACTTTCTTAGTGAGGGTACATTCATTGGCATAGTGACCTGGCTTTCCACACTTGTAGCATGTGGTCACTACTTCACACTTTCCATGATGCTTCTTTTTAGATTTGTCGCACCATTTCGCTTCGCCTCCACTCCCCCTCGAACCAGACTTCGAGAACTTGTTTTTCTTATTGGACTCTGAAGTTCCATCGAACTTCCTCTTTTCACCAACTTCTATCCTTTCCATACCTTTTCCTTCTGCTGGGCCTCCACATTCTTAGCTGCACGAACAACCGTTTTCAGAGTAGTTGCCATCTTGACTATCGGGCCAAAGTCGCCAGGCAGTCCATTAGCAAACCTCTCAATCTTGGAGAGTTCCGTTGGCATTAGGTACGGAAATAATTTCATTTTCTCAGTGAATGCCATAGCATAGTCGTCTACGCTCATCCTCCCCTTCTTCAAGTTTTGGAACTCATTGTTCAGATCAATCAGATCTATCTCTGAACAATATTGCACCCTTAACTGTTCCAAGAACTCCTCCCATGACATTTTCAAGGCTTTCCCTTGTGGCATAGTATCTGCCAACAACTTCCACCAACTTAATACTCCAGTCTTCAGTTGTCTGACTGCAAAGACAGTCTTTTGTTTGTTGCTACAGTCACAACTTTCAAATACCATCTTCATTTCGGAGATCCAATCCATTATTTCAACAGGCTTTGGGCTCGCAGAAAGACTTGGCGGTTTGGCGCCCAAGAAATTCTTGTACATTCGCCCATCGTTGTTGTTTCTCCTTTCCGGATTGTTCCTTCATTCTTCTTGAGTCCCAACTTGACTCAAAATGCGACTATTGTTCCCTTCCTCCGATTGCTTGGGAATCAATTCAGGTTCCTCAATAGGTATGATAGGTTCGTCCCTATTATTATGCAACATTTGTCGCATCTCCTCCCTTTGTTCGGCTAACATAGCCCGAATCATGGCTTGCACTCCAGCCATGGTGATCTGTTCTGGTGCTGCTGCTACAATAGGTGCTTGCTCAATAACTGGCGGTTGATTCCTGTTTTCATCTGCGTTTCCAACGCCACTCCTTGTTCTCACCATTTTTGATCTACACACCGAATAATTTCACCTTATTACTCCAATCGATTACATGCTGGTTCTAATATCGTATACATACGCTTAGAATCCTAAACACATATACCTTCAGATCCGGTTGGCTACAAACCGTAGATCCGAACAAATAATATCATATATGGCCACATATAACATTTAGCACATAAAAGCATTTTAGGCAACGTTCCTAAAATAAACTAGTGCTTGTCTCTAAAATCCAACAGACACACATCTCAAATTCCACTTAGCATTCTAAGTTTAAGTTTAGAAATCCTACAAATTCCTAGTTCGCTTAAACTAATGCTCTGATACCAACTGTGACATCCCCAAAATCACGGCCAGAAAAGACCGATTTCATTTATGCTTTTAATAATAATTTCAGAGTAAATCCTTTTGATTTAAAAGTGTTGCGGAATTTGTTCCCAAAACAAAAAATGATAAAATAATATTTATCAAAGCATTTCATCAAGAGATGCAATTTCATTATATAATTAAAACTCGGGGTGTCATGTTCCGATACAGACCATTAAGCATAAACAATAACATTACAAGTCATTCAACAAATATATACATATATAGACTTGTAAACAAAACAACTTGATGGTTCATCCATCTTACGCCCTTGCGCCACTTCCTATAATACAAATAAAACTGAGTGGGTTAGGCTTGGGAGCCTGGTGAGCATATAGGGTTTTCAACCCACAATAAATAAATTATATTTAATTTCACCAACCAATCACTATTCCGATTACCCATTCCCGTTATCCTCACTTTACGTCCCTAAAACAACATCTATCTCAAGGGACGTAATCTAGGATTTGTTGGAATAGTGTCTAAGGCTATAACTATATTCGGTGGTGCATGGTCCTTTTGGGTTGCCTTCACCATAGCAACTTGAAGGATGATTTGTTAAGAGAGAGTAAATATTATAAGGAATAATATTTAGCTATTTGATTAATATAAGTCATAAATTAATTGGTATTAATTTGGTGACTTAAAGAGATTAATTAAATAAGAGGGTATAAACTGTCAATTGTTTGATAGTTAGACTTTAGACTGTAAATCCATTAGGATGGACTTTGGACGGATACTAAGAGCTTTAGGATAGCTCAAAATCGTCCATAGGGATATCTATGGAATGGATTTGGATAGCCTTAAGAGAAGATTATCCAATTAGGGTTTAGGGTGAAACCCTTAAGGAGTCTGATAGTATAAATAGACCCTATGGATGTGGGAGTTCGACACACAACCTTAAGCAAGGATACTCTGGCCGAATTCATCCCCTCTCCTCTCTCCTAAATCATCTTGCTTGCTATTGGTGTTTGTAAGCCATTAGAGGAGTGACAATTGTGACTCTAGAAGCTCCAAGACAAACAAGATCAACAAGGGATTCAAAGGTATGATTCTAGATCTGTTTTAATATTGTTGTTTAACCTAATTAGCCATTAGAAGTATTGGATTCAAAAGCATGTTTATTAGAAAGCCTAGATCCAAGCAATAGGGTTTTGCATGCGCACATAGGAAAGTTCTTATGGCTAAAAACCCAACAGGATTTTCATCGGGACGGACATTACTGATAAGGGGTTTCCTCAACAATAGATATCCTAAGGCAACCATGAGGGGGATAGAGTACACCAGTGAACACATCGTTCACAACACCTACAGGTTATGAACCCGCTAACGTTCCACGAGACTGTCTAGAAGGAGTCTGTGGTCGTTATCCATACTACGCTGAATAACTAGGTCAACAACAACAACAACATCGAGGCCTCTCATCTGTTTATTACACACCAACTATCTACCCATGTTCTACCCAACATATTAGTAGATAAAAAAAATATTTTTATACATAGTTTAAAACCTGTATAGCATTTTCATTCAATACATATTTCACGTAACAGATGAGGCATACCTACATAACACGTATTTCATAGAAAACAAATCAGATCTATGTGATTAAAGAGAGTGAATATACATTCACGTACATAACAACAAAACTATACACATAACACGTATTTCGTATAAAATACTTCATAATTATGCGTTAGAAGAAAGTAACTACACACTCACACATATAAACAACAATAAACTTAATACACTCAAACCATACTTGTATTATTATCGTGTTTATGAAAGCTAGTATACACTCACTTGATCAGAAGATGATCGGACAACACTACGGCTTGTAGAAGTCGTAATTCTCAGCAGATCTGGAAGATCTCTACAAAAATCGAACTTCTCGCGGGCAGAGCTTAGGCTCGGAAACCGCACTTCTCGGGATCTTCGGGATCTCGGGACTTGCTTCGGGACTCGGGAATATTACCGGGGCTTCGGGGGTAAAAACGCAGAGTTTCGGCACAAAGAGGAGAAGAAATGAGCAAGAATACTCAGACCCCTCGCATCCTATTTATAGGAGGCTGATGCCTCAGAGTACGCGGGGCGTACGCATGTACGCGGGGCGTACAGGGCTCCGAAATACGTCACTGCATGCGTAATCCGAAGTGTCGACACTCTGGCTGTACGCGGGGCGTACTCCGGATGAGTCCGGTGACTCGTCTTCGGATAAGGCCGGTATTTAATAATTAAATTTAATTATTAATTATTTAATAAACTTCGAAAATTCATATCTCCTTCATACGAACTCCGTTTTCGACGTTCTTTATATCCACGCGAAGGTGAGACTACGCTCTACAACTTTCGTTTAGACTCCGTCGGCTAATTTTGACTTTATTTTTATTATTTATTTTTAATAGGTCGGGACAAAAAATTTCGTTATAAATTCATAACTTCTTCGTTTGACGTCCGTTCTCGCCTAACTTTTTATCGCTTGGATACTAACAACGAGATCTTCGATTCTCGTTTAGATCACTAAGGCTAAATATCGCTCTAACGTAAATTTCACTTTTTACGTTATTCAGCGTTGCCGGTTCTGTCGCGAAACTTCGACAGGTCATAACTTCCTCGTTATAACTCGGATTTCGGCATTGTTTATATCTTCAGAAACCTTTGTTTCAACTACTACAACATTATCTAAAGATATCGAGTTTATTTTACACTTCAATTTTGACGTTTGTTTTTATCCTTAATTAATCAAAACACATAATTAAGCAATTAAGCACAAAACACATAATACTCAAATAATACACTTCTATTATTTCAAAACGGGTTACAAAGGTTAACCTAGACTATCACATTGCTAAAAATGGCAAGCCCAGAAACACAGGCGTTACAGTATGGGATAATGTAGGAGAGCTAAGCAACATGCAATGTCTGTTGTTGAAGGTACCATAGTGGAAAATTATGCAAAATTATGGTCCTATGGTGAATAGATAAAAAGGTCTAATCCAGGGTCAACAGTCAAGTTGTCTGTGAACTCTATGCAAGATGGGAAAACTTACTTTAGCAATATATATATATATATATATATGTTTTCATGCACTAAAAGAGGGTTGGAGAAGTGGCTATAAAGGGATAATAAACTTCGATGGGTGTTTTCTAAAAGGAATGTGTATTGGTCAGTTATTATGTGCTGTTGGTAGGGATGGTAACAATCATATATACCCAATAGCTTGGGTTGTAGTTTGTGTTGAAAATAAAGACATTTGGAAATGGTTCTTAGAAAACTTGCAAGAAGATCTGCATCTTGAAGGTGGGTTTGGTAGGATATTGATGTCAGATCAACATAAGGTATGTTTCTACTTTATAATGTCATACCTAATTTCTTTCAAATGTGATATAATTTTGAATATTATGATGATATAATTGCAGGGGATAATTGAAGCCGTGAAAGATTTATTTCCAGAGATAGAACATAGGCAATGTGCCAGACATGTTCTTTCCAATTTCAAGAAGAAATTTCATGGGGCTTAATATGAGAAACTATTTTGGAAGGCTTGAAAGGCCTCAACTGAACCTCTTTTCAATTCTACAATGAAATAGATTCAAATGATTAGCCCTGTTGCTTATGTGCATCTGATGGGAAGGAATCCAAACTCATGGTCAAGAGCATTTTTTCAAATAGGAAGGCAGTGTGATGCAGTTGAGAATGGGTTGTCTGAAAGCTTTAACAATGTTATATTGGAGGCTAGGAAGAAGCCAATTATTACAATGTTGGAGGATATTAGACTATATGTGATGTAGAGGATGTTTAGTTTGAGGCAGAAAGGAAGTGGATGGGGACATTTTGATGTACGTCCAAACATAAGGCTTGCCCTAAATGAATTAAAGATCCAACAAATGTACTATATTATTCACCATAATTGAATTGAATATCTAGTCAAGGTACTTTAATTACCCTTGTTAACTTTGTTTATTTGTAGGTACTGGAAAGTGCTTCCTAGTGGCCTGAATACATTTGAAACAAGAAACTTAGGAGAGTCTTATGGAGTTGATCTGGAAAAGAAAACATGTATTTGTAGGATTTAGAAAATGAATGGGTATGGTTGTGCACACTCAGTGGCAGCCATTAGTTATGTAAATAGAGATGTAGACGCATTTGTTGATCCTTTATATCGTGCTTGCATATATATGAACACCTAAAAGTACACAATTGGAAGCATGAATGGGAGTGAAATGTGGCCCCCCAACAGAGTACATATCGCCTTTGTCACCATTGAAAAGGAAGATGCCAGAGAGACCTACTATTAAGAGAAAGAGGGACAGTATTGGGGTTACTGGATCACACAGATTATCAAAGACAAGCATAAAGATGTTCTGTGGTGTTTGTAAGAAATCAAGCCACAATAAGTCAACCTGTGATGCGGTGTCAAAGCCCCAAAAAAGTCAGGTGAAAAAGAGGAAGGCTGAAGGTGAAGGTGAATCTATTGCATTAAAGAAAAGGAAGGGTCAAGGGAAAATGGGAAGGGAAAGGGTGAAGGTGATACTGGAAGTGGATTTGGTTTCAAAATGGGAGAAGGTGAATGTGAGTCAACAAGTGGTGTGACTAAGAAGAATGGTAAAAAAGTAGATACATTGAAATTAAGAAAAAAGTCAGAGAGGATACTAAAGAAAAAGTTGGCAAAACAGGTTGCAGGCAAAAACGGTGAAGGTGATACATCAAGCAAACCAATGGACTTGGATTAAAGATGTTTTTGGAGTATGTTAGTTATGGTGCAAGGTCTTAAATTAAAAATATCTTGTTGTTATGGTCTTGTTTAGTATGTTAACGTGTCTTTAAAACACCAAGTTATGATATTAATGAATGTATGGATGTTTGTTTTCTGTTTGTAACATGAATGTTAGTTTCTTTAATTTAAAACATAACATGAATCTTTTTTTTTTTTTTAATAATTGTACTTCCAATGCAATTCCATATAACAGTGGATTTGAATTATAACAATGTACTTCCACATAAGGTTATAATAGGAACTTCACATTTGGTACATTTCATTATAACAATGTACTTCAAGCGGAAATTGAAGTCTTGCAACATACGACCTTTACATTTGGTACATTTCATTACAAACCATAACATCATATGCAAAGCAAAACAAAGGTTATAATAGGAAATACATTTCATTTCATTCATCCATTACAACTGAGGTTATTGTCTTAACAAAAACCCCCTAAAAATTTGGTTCTAAAGACCATTACATCCTCAATGGGCACCATTGTTCAAAACAACCAACAACACATAACCTAATACATACATATATATACTAGCAGATGACAAAATTAGACAAAAAGACACAACCTTCGACAACCCTGATAACCCAAAAGAGACCAATCGCTATCTTGCTAGCTACGAACTAAACTACACCCACCAAAATCCCCATCCACTGCATTCGACGCAAACACGAAACCCAATCAACGACATCACAGCAACTCCAGCAACACCCATCATGGTCACTTTCCTTTTCAAGTTACGTATCTTCTCCCTAAACTCGCTAAGCTGTTGTCGCATCTCATCTCGCATTTCCTTAATCTGCACTTAGGTTTCCATGGCATGAAGTTCGTAATCAGTTGGTAAGTCTAGTTTCGAAGCTCTAAAACCATCATAAGATAAGCTTTGTTCTGAGGCCATCTTCTTAATTTATAGGTGGGAAAAAAAACGAAGTCGATGATGTGAATGAATGTTACGGATTAGGGTAACAAAGTGGTGGGGAAGACGGATTTAGGGGTAGACGATTTTATAAGGGGACCATTAGCAATGACTTGGCAATTCTTGGGGACCAATATTTCAACAGTAATATTCCACGGTGGTGTCCATGTCACGAAAATAGGGGATAAACCTTTTACAATCGGTAAAGGGATGTAATTAAACAGTTAAATGAAAGTATATTTCTTTAATGTGCAAAAAAAAAGTTTGGGGACCTTTTAGAACAAACACGAAAAGTTTGATGGGCAAATATGAAATTTGCTCTAAATATTTAAATGAAAACCAAGTATTATTAATAGAAAATGTAGTGACGGTACATATATCTATAGTGACAATTGTTTCATTTATGTACACAAACATACACAAATCTGAAACGAAAATCTACACACTAAAAATCTCATTATTCCCTTTTATTTAAAAACAAAAAATAATTAATTTTTTTATTTAAAATATTTTATTATATAGATTTGAAATAAATAAATATATTTTTATTTTAATACTTTTTTTTTATTTATTTATAAAAATGATATATTTTTATTCTATAAACAAATCTTTATATTGAACCCTTTTATTATGTAATAATTAATTTTAGAGTAAATTACTGAAATAGTCCCTGTGGTTTGGTAAAAATTACATGTTTGGTCTCTAACTTTTTTTTTTGCACTCATATCGTCCCTATGGTTTGATTTTGTTGCGTTTTTCGTCCCTATGATTTGGTAAAAATTGCATGTTTGGTCCCTCACTTTATGTATGTAAGGGACGAAAAATGCAACAAAATCAAACCACATGAACGAAAAACCCAACAAAATCAAACCATAGGGACGATCCGAGTGCAAAAAAAAAGTTAGGGACCAAACGTGCAATTTTGACCAAACCACAGAGACGATTTCAGTAATTTACTCTTAATTTTATTTAAAGTAAAATATAAAATAATCATGAAGGATTTAATATTATGTAATGATAATTAATAAAAAAATAATTATTTTGTAATAATTAGTTTATTTTAACAAAAAAGTTAAAATAATTATTAAGGATCCTTTAAAAATATAAAATGGTCCAAATAGTGGACCATTATGCAACTCCAACAACTAAATAAATTATTCGGTAGACGCAATCATTGTGAAAAAGTTTATGTCGGCTTGAATAACATGCTATAATTACATGTTGTAAGTTTTCATGTTTTATATCTCGCGTAAATACTTTGTTATGCTTGATTAGTTTAGTTTAGGGTAAATTACATCAATCGTCCCTCGTGCATATGCCAAAAAGCGTGTTTAGTCCCTATTTTGAAAAATTAACTCGGACCGTCCCTGAGTTTGTTTTTTCTTGCACGCTTAGTCCCTGAAAAACAATTTTATTGTAAACTTAGTCCTTGCCAAAATTTAAATGACCATTATACCCTTGTGTTTTTTATTTTTCAATTAATTTATTATCTATATTATCATTTTCAATTAAAAAATAATAATAAATGCCCCTATCCCCTTCACTTTCCCCAACTCGTTTACATTTCACTGTTACCGATCGAAGAGAAACATACAAACACACACATATATACAGTCACCGACCACCCTCCGACGAACCTTCCCCACCATTTCACTACATTACTGTTCGAGAAAATAAAAACACAAAATACACAGACTCGATGAAAGGGAAAAAGGAGACCTACAACACGTTGATGATTTTGGGTGGGTGTCGAAGTGTATACCGTTGGTGAGTTAACGATGATCGGAAAAGAGTGAGTAGGAGAAGGAAGAAGGATTGGTTTGTTTGCCAGAGAAGGAAGAATGAGGAGGAGCGCCAATGAGGAATTGAAGAAGAAAGCCTACGACGACTAGGGTTTTGGGTGGTTGTTGGAGTGTAGATCCGTCTCCGACCTCCTTCACCTCCAAGAACATAAGGTTTGACGAACACGATCATCGCTATCGATTAGGGTTTCAAACCGATTGAGGTTGTCAATCTCCTTCATTTGTACGCTGCCATCGATTTCCATCAGATAGGGTATTGAGATCGATGATTTCTAACATATGTTTTGATCGATTTTCAACAGAAGTTTAGATCGATCCGGGCCTCCATCGTCACCCAGACGATGTCATCCGAGATGGAGAGGGTAATAGAAGGTGGTAGCAGGTGGTGATTGTAATTTGATTCGATGTAGGTTTACAAAGGAGGTGAGAACGGGGGAGAAGGGAAAGGGTGTACTATGATTTAAGGGTGATAGAAAGTGGGTGTTGGCGATTTCCTGCGATGCTTATGGGGATATTTGTTTTATGTATTTTTTATAATTTAAATTGATAAAGAAATGAAAGAAAATGAAAAAAGAAATTAATAAGGGTAAAATAGTCATTTCATGTCCATAGGGACTAAGCGTGCAAAAAAAAACAAACTCAGGGACGGTCCGAGTTAATTTTTCAAAATAGGGACTAAACACGCTTTTTGGCATATGCACGAGGGACGATTGGTGTAATTTACCCGTTTAGTTTATTTTAGAAGTAGTTTAATAAAATTTATAAACAGTTTAGTTTATTTATGATTCATTTAGTTTACTTATAATTAGTTATTTGCATTACGTTTTTCAATTATTAGTTTCCATTGTAATACTAGCAGATATAATAAGGAGATTACGTTGTTCAATTATTAGTTTCAATTGCAATACTAGTTGATATAATAAGGAGATTATGTTAATTATTAGTTTCAATTACAATACTAGTTGATATAATAAGGAGATTATGTTAATTATTAATAAAAAATTAATGAATACTCTAGTATAAAAATGTCAATCTTTTTTAGTAGACATACAAACACAACATATACAAAATTCACAAAGAGAACAAGTTTAAAGTTTTTTGTGTTGTTTTGAGGGCTTTGAACAATTTTCCGTGCCATGTTATGATATTGAAGTTTTTAATTTGTAAGTTTGTTATATACTAATTCTTTTTGTATTTTCTTTATTTAAGTATTTTTTTAAAAATATCATTGTATGTTGTGGTTGAAATTTTAATGTAAATTAAATTAGATTCATGTTATCGATCATATGTTATGGAAGGTGATATATATATATATATATATATATATATATATATATATATATATATATATATATATATATATATATATATAATATTTAATTAACTATTGTATACATATTTGTATGCTCATGTTTCTTCAAAATAATAATTAATTAAAAATCATGGATATGTCATATTATCCATGTAAGCCTTTTTTAAAATGCAAATTCTTTATCATATCACTTTAATTTTAGTATATGTTTAACATTTTAATTATAATAATAAGTGTTTTTTAAAATTTTCTTTCACTTATTAATAATAAAAAGTGGTTTTAAAATTAATAAGCAATAATTATAAATAATAAAATCAAATTACATGGATATGTCATATTATTCATCAAAGTCTCTTTTGAAATGCAAATTGTCTATCTTATCACTTTATTATTTAGTGTATGTTTCACATTTTAATAATAATATAAAATGTTTCTTAAAAATCTTATTTAACTTATTATTAATAATAAGTGGTTTAAGTTTAATGAATAACAATTTTAAATGATAATAACATCAAATTATAAATTACATTTAGTTATAAATAAATTGTATTTTAAATGAACATCATTATTGAAATAAGAAAATGATCGCATAAATAAAAATATAATTAATCAATAATAATAATTGTTAAAAATAATACTAAATAGATAATTATATTTAATTCTATTAATGAGGAATGTGGGTTGGTGTCAATAAATATTATTATTCAAAATAATTGAAATTATATATATATATATATATATATATATATATATATATATATATATATATATATATATATATATAAATTAGTGTAAAAATATTATCTCAAAGTTAATGTAAATAACATAACCATTTTAAATATATATTTTTCAATATTTTAACAATATATTTTTAATCTTCGTTGTACAACGTGCGAAAATTCGTTTAGTTATAAAATAAAAAAAAGATTTTTTAACATGTGTCTAAGGCACGTATAAAAAACATTAATTATCACAAATATTATTATAATTAAATATAAAATACATTAATTATAAAGATTATCACCATAATTAAATATGAGATACATTAATAATTTCCATAATAAATACATTTTATACTTATTAATGATATTATTTTTATTTTTCGTAATTAATAATGTGAGGTAAATTCTAGTTTCTAATGGAATATATGTATTTACTTCGGCCCTTGGAATTCTTAGGCCATAACTTGTTAAACTTAAGAAGTTGTGTAAGCCCAAATTCTTATTGAATAGAAATTTATTTATAAATAAATTAATTTGTTGGTCCATAACTTAAAAAAATTTAAGTTTGATGCATAAAAAAATAAAACGCATATATTGGAATATTAATTTACTTCGAAAAAAGAATGCATATATATATATATATATATATATATATATATATATATATATATATATATATATATATATATATATATATATATATATATATATATATATATATATATATATGGTTAGGTTCATGTGAGACGATCTAATTTTGTGAGACCGTAAGATGCATTTTTTAATTTTTTAATTTTTTTTACCTAATTCAAGTTTCGAAAATAATATTTAAAAAAAGAATTTTTTGATTTTTCCATTTATTTTGCATTTTAAAATTATTTTTAGAATATGTACCGTGTAATATTCTATTTAGAATATTTCACGTATTTTTCGAATATATATATATATATATATATATATATATATATATATATATATATATATATATATATATTAGTTAATTCAAGTTCCGAAATTAATATTTAAAAAAAGAATTTTTAGATTTTTCTATTTATTTTGCATTTTAAAATTATTTTTTAGAGTATGTCAGTGTAATATTTTATTTAGAATATTTCACGTATTTAAAAAAAAAAACGGGATTTTTTATTTTTTATTTTTTTTAGTTAATTCAAATTCCAGAAATAATATTTAAAAAAAGAATTTTTGGATTTTTCCATTTATTTTGCATTTTAAAATTATTTTTAGATTTGGTCTCACGGTCTCACAAAAAATTAGAATTATCTCAAATGAACCTGAACATATATATATATATATATATCTATATATATATATATATATATATATATATATATATATATATATATATATATATATATATATAGAGAGAGAGAGAGAGAGAGAGAGAGAGAGAGAGACAAAGGATCAAATGAGAACACCTAAAAAGTTGAGAACGCGAGAACACTTCTGAACCAATCATATTATAAGGGTATATTAGTAATTGTTTATTTATTGTAAATAAAATCAAATTAAATTCAAATCTTAATTTCCTAAAATTTAGTGATAATGATTATCTACCTAAAATAAAATATGAACCGATAATTTTATTTCTTTTATTAATGGATATTAAAAATAATTTATATTATTTTTTTTGTTAAATAAAAAATCCTTTTTTTTTCTAATTTATTATTCATCAAAATAATTTCAATCATATATGAATAAAACATTTGTAATTATAAAAATATATGTTTGTAATCCTAAATGATAAATCATAATTTAGAGATAACATTTATAAATGAATAAAAATAAATTACTAATCATACATGAATGTGCTAAAAAATAAAAAAAAATGAACACATTAGAAATTATATTCATAAAATAAAATTTTCAAAGATTGAGTTTATACATTTATATATTTATATTCATAAAAGAATATCCCAAGACTAGTTTGATACATTTATACATAATTATATTCAACAATGATTAAACCACTTCAAATGAATTTTTTTTTTTGCAAAATTCATCCTTATATTAGCTATTTTCTTGAATTGGTCACAACCCCTTCCTTCTCTTTGAATCAAATCGCTCACGAGCTTGTGTAACGAGTAGGAGCAGGCAGAATCTAAAGAATTCTAGCATTCCTTTTTCTTTGATTAATATCTACAAACATAACAATAACATGTAAAGACAATAAAATACCAACAAAATATTAAAATGAATGATTAGTAGAAAAACATATGTTGTTATAATCATAAATGATTATGATGAGGGCATGATTATGTTTTTGCATCTCTTTTAAATAGTAAGCTTGTAAACCATACGTAGTACAAGTCCCGTATGAATATGATTTGTATAAATTGTGATAAGTAAATGAATTTTAGGGTTCAAATGTTGGGATTTCAGATTCAGGGTCATGTGTGAGCTGGTAAACCAAACATGATAATATACTCCGATAAGGATCATTCCGTCTTTTCTCTTTTAGATAAGATAGACACCTTTCTACCTCCGACTTCACCTCTACATACAACTCATGTGCCTTGTCCCTATTCCTTAGCTCCTGCTGTCTCCCTGCAAACCAATGACCATTTGGAAAAAAATGTAAGTAATTTCCTTATAAACATAACATAACATCACATCACATACCATGTGTTTCAATTGGGTTTCCAAAAAGATAATAAAATCTCCCAGGTAGTTTGGGACGCATCACTGGAAAGTGTACATCTTGGTTTGCTACTTCACTTTCAACCTTACTCCTGTAGTAGTAGCATCACTCATCAGTCATCACATTAAAGAATATATAGAATCATTTCAAAAAACTAACAAATAAAAAGTATGATAGATATTTATGTATAGTTAGATAGCTAAGCTGCACGACCTCATCAATTAATTCCTGTATAAATTGTCTGAGATATGGAATCTTCATTTGGTCCTCATAGTAAAAAATCAACTGAACAAACCAAATTCCCGTAAGTTGTGTTAAACAATAGAATATGTGAGGTGAGCAAATTTACAAAAAAAAAGTCCACGTACCTCACCAATATCATCTTCTCCAACAACACCAAAAGGTATGATTTTGGCTCCAAACATAGCAGCCATCCTCACAAACTCAAACTGGTCTGGCCAGAAAAACATATGTTGTTATAATCATAAATGATTATTATCAGCGTCTTTTAATCATCTGTACAACCATTTTTATAATCAAAGTGATTATAGCGAACACAACTGACTATGTTGATTGAATTTATTCACTACTGTTATGAAGGATATCCGATCTAGAATTTGACCTACAAACACAATAGAAGGAAGAATCAAAACTTACCAATTGTTGATTTATAACTTCAATTACATAGGAAATCCTGTCAAATTTCGCTCCTCTTCCCATCACTCCCTTTCTCTCGCTCGTCTCTATTCCCTTCCTCCTAATGCTCGACACAAAGCACATAATCCCAAAATACGATTCATATGGATCGACTCTTAATCGGACTTGATGGGCATGGGAAGAAAATTCATGAACCCAGCCTCGTGAGACCCGATCGACGCATTCATGGGCTGCCCGAGTGCCAATCTGGAAACAATATCTCGTTCGAAAGAGAAAGGATATCCGATTGCGATCTGAACCACATAAACACCTCCCTCTCGGTTTCCATGAATCGGGTTGTAGGAGACTGATTGGAGATCGAGTTGCAGGAGGCCATTTGTAAATCTACTTTAGGTACGATTAGGGCTATGAAAATCAAAGATGCAGATGATGGATATGAGACGGTAAGATGATGAAGGTGTTGCTTGTTTGTTGTATGAAATTAGGTCAATGAAATAGAGAGGCAGAGAGTAATTATAGGAGTTTACAAAATTAGGGTAATGTTTATTTACCTTAATACCCTTTATAATTTTCTTTAATTTGAAATTTAATTTTTAAATGTATTAATAATTAGAAAAATAACAATTAATTATAGCCACACATCTTAAAAATTAAATGGTCCAGATTTGTTCTCGCGTTCTCAACCTTTTAGGTGTTTTCATTTGATCCTACTCCTATATATATATATATATATATATATATATATATATATATATATATATATATATATATATATATATATATATATATATATATATATTGTTTCTCTTGATATTTTAGATTTTAAATAGATGGAAAAAAGTTAGTTTATTAATGAGAATATTCCATATATATTTTTATTAAACATCAGTTGAACCTAATTTCTAAAAATTATATTTTTCTTTCTTATATTTTCAAAATATCAAATTTACCCAAATCATTTTTATTAACATTTGTTGATATTCTACACTTATTTTAAACCCTTATTTTTTAATCAATCGATTATTATATCCTTTTATATATTTAAGTTAAAATATTGTCTATACTCTCTATAACTTTTTAAAATATCATATTTACCCAAAAAGTATGTTAAATGTAATCAACTTTTCTGAAAATATGGCTGCTATCATCCTAATTCTTTTAGCCGGATAAGTTGACGACTCAATGTGTCATTGTTAAAGTCTCCATATCCGAAGCTCACTATCCGAGATTACTAATGCATTATATACTTGTATATTATACAAAACACTTGTACATCTTCACAAACTAGAAGATCCAATCTTGTTAGAGTGATAATATTAATGTTTTTAATCAAAATTGATGATGATGAAAATCATATATATTTAAAAGATTTAGTAAGATCGGAGAAAAAGTGTGTGCAGAAATCAAAGTAGATTTTAGAATAATTTGTCTGGGCTTTAATGTTGTCAACATTTTAAAGCCAAACTAATTGAAGAAATTTAAAAAAATGGTCGAACTCTTAAACATTAGTTCTTTCTGTTTAACTCAATTTACAATTTTTTATCCAAAAGAATCACATTTGTGTGGTAGCCTAACAAAAGTGGATATGCAATCTCACAAATAATAGAAGTAGTAACTATTAAGCATAAACTTTATCAAGGGAAAGACTTTTAATAATGTTGGGAAAATTAGGGTTTGCGGTGGAGATCTGGATACCAGCTTGGATCGTGATATCACTTTCCGAACTGATATTTCTACCCTATGCCTGGGTTACAAGAAATTCAGCCTAGGATAATCCAAACGGACACCTACGTTTCTAGGCACAGAAAACGTAAGCTATTATGCTAAAAGGTTCTATGAATGTGTGATGAAAAACGAGAGCTAAAAAACATCCGTCTTCTGGAAAGGAAGAGTTGTTTATATACTAAACACGATTCGGGTTTCATTAGGGTTGGGCCGTCATTACTTGCTTAGGAAGCAAGTAATATTAATCCGGATTAGGGTTACAAAAAACGAACGAGTTTCGTTAGTTTTACCATAATCACCCTCAAGAAATTTAATTTTACATTAAGCGGGACCCCAGCCAGGGGCTCTGCCCCTTGGACCCCGCTAGGGGCACTACCCCTAGACCCCGCCAAAGGGGCGCTGCCCCTTTGGAAACCCCGGACCCGGGGGCGCTGCCCCAGACCTCCGACTAGTCGTCGAACCGGCTTCTGACTCAATCTTATACATGCGTGCACTCCGCACAAACCCGTACATGTATTAGAGTACAAATCATGAAACCCCTTAGCTCACATGTTAGTTCCAGTTACTTAAAATGACATGGTAACACTAAAATCACCAACAAATAACACGAAGTTTAATATCATCACCAAAAATAACAACTAAGTCTTGTTATTTTCCAAATGTTTCTGAAAATCTCCCATCATTCTCTAATTATCATATCCTTTTATACCAAAAATTCCATTGTATTTTAACTCCCTAGAATATATTTTATAGAATATGATTATCACTAGGGAAAAATAGATAAGTTGTCCAGAATTCAACAACCCGAACATAATAGGAACACCATTATGAAGGCAATAGCAAAATTCTCCAACTTTTAGCATCCCACCTTTTTCCGAATGCAACATATCTAGGGATGATAAATGAAGGATATAAATGGATTATCACCGATAAGACCATGAACTTTCTGAATTTAATGGATGATGAAGTCCTTGAGTCCATGCAAGGGGCAACAGGTTTTAAATGATATAATCCATATTTATACATCTGTTATTAAGAATGGGAAACTTTCTTTACAAGTCCTGGAAATAATAAATGTCATAGATAAATGAGAAAAGAGGATTGCTTAAAACCAAAACCAAGGGATAATAATAGCTATGATAGTATGATGCAATCAACTATTCATGTAAAATAAACCCATTGGAAGTGATGCACAACTCATCTACAATATTAAGATCATAATTCATCAAAAGTGCACACATAAATTCATTGCATTCACATACTAAAACTGATCAAAAGCTCATACAGTGATACATAAAAAGCCCAAAAATATGAGATGTTAACATGAGAATTATTTGCTTATAGACGATTGCAAGAACAAAGACGACAAGCCAGAATTCCAGGTCTCTTTTTTTAGAAGATAGAGGCAATATGGTCCATTTAGTTTTCATTTCGATTTTAATGAGTTTAAAATATAAAAAATAATTATTAAATATATTTTTTTGGATAAATTTGATATTTTGAAAACTTAAAAACAGTAAATATGATATTTAAAAATTAGGTTGGACAAATATGATATTTGACATTTAACAAAACATTTATCAAAATTTTCCTAGCAATAATGGTTAGTAACTTGTAAGGGTATCCAATCTTTTATAATAATGCATATTTAGTCACTAAACTTTTTTAACATGATTTGCTACTAAATTTATTCTATTTGTTCAGAAATACCGGCAAAACCACTATACCCAGTCATATTCGTATATTTTGAACAATTTGAACTAGTTGAATAGTAGGCATACAAAAAAAAATGAGTGACTAAATATGTACAAACGTAATAGTTGATTACTTTTTGAAGTCATTATCTGTTATTTTAGAAAACCGATTACTTCCCATTGAGTGGATTGATCAACTTATGTAAAAATTTTTAATAAATAAATTTATAGTTAAATAGTGTATTAGATTTGATTATATAAACTATAATTTAAATTAATAATATATGTATAGAATCAATATAATTTTGAAAGCTGTAAGCATTTGAATACATTTTAAACCATTTTCTAGCCATTTAACCTATTTAATTCATTAAGTATATTCCTCTTTTTACTAATTGTTTATATATTTTATTCATAAGATGGATATTTAATAAATTACAAAACAAATTAATCCCCTATACTAATATAAGCAAACCCAAAGTTGTTGATGTCGTTAACAAAACAGTACTTAATTATTCAACAATGGTTGGTAGATTATTGGTGCACGTTAACCGATTAATAATAAAAGATATATATATATATATATATATATATATATATATATATATATATATATATATATATATATATATATATATATATATATATATATATATATATATATATATATATATATATATATATATATATATGCAATCTGTGAGATCAGATATCATACCTCATCCACACAAAAGGTATCACGTCCCAAATTCAGTAGCTAAATGACTATCTCCTTCCAAATGCTACGCTTGTAATTTCTTTCAACACTTTATCTGAATTATCTGATTACTATTTTCTCAACAAACAATGGAAGCCTTCATGAAAGAGATCCAACATCTTAAAATCCAACTAGAAGATATAAAGTCAGCCACAAACATCTTTGATAACAACAAAATCATCGGAAGAGGTGGATTTGGGAAGGTGTACAAAGGAGTAGTCTCTCATTTTAAGGGGCAAAGCATGGTTACTTTTAAGCGTCTAGATAGTAGCTATGGGTAAGGATATCCTGAGTTCTTGAAAGAAATTCTAATACTTTCCCGTTGCACACATGAAAATCTCATCTCACTCGTGGGATTTTGCAATGAAGATGATGAAAAGATCATTGTGTATGAGTACGCATCTCATGGAAGCCTCGATCATCATTTAAGTAACACTGATCTCACATGGAGGCAACGTCTCAAGATATGCATTGCAGCCGCAAAGGGGTTGTGCTACCTTCATGATCCCAATGGAACAGAACAAAGAGTTATACACTGTGATATTAAAAGTTCCAACATTCTACTTGATGAGAATTGGAATGCTAAAGTTTCTGACATGGGACTATCAAAAATAGGACCCGCTAATCAGTCGCACAGTTTTCTTCCTACCAATGTTGTGGGTACCTTTGGGTATATAGATCCGTTGTATATAGAGACATACTCCCTCACCAAAGAGTCGGATGTATACTCTTTTGGTTTGGTCTTATTTGAAGTATTGTGTGGGAGACTATGCATTGAACATAAAAATGGTCATTTTCATAGTTTAGTGCCAATGTGGAAAAAAATATATGAAGAGATGAAATTAGATGAGATTATCTTTGAAGAGGTGAAACAACATATGGATCCGAGGTCATTGAAAACATTTTCAGATGATTATCAGTGTTTGCGTATCTCTCGTGAAGAAAGACCAAAGATGTCTCGTGTTGTTGAAAAACTTGAAATAGCACTTGAGTTTCAAGAGATTTCTGAAGAGGTGGAGCTACCAATTGACTATGAAGAGATGAGTAAGGCTGCAGTTCCTCCTCTGGTCTACAGATCCAAAGAAGAACTAATGATGCTTCTCTACAAAGGTATCATGGTTAACGAGGGCAAAACGGTAATTACATATATCTATAATTATAGAATATCGCTTTAGATTTAATTTATTTATATTATAAATGGTAATTGTGATTATGAAAAGTTAATCTAAGCAGATGATTATAAGTTTATAACCAAATAATTGCAAAGTATACTTGCAATGTAGATCTATTTAATAAGTAATAAAACTCATGTTCGAGATTTCACTTTACCTTAAAATGCTAACACAATATACGCAATATAACTTGAAAACTGAGAAAAACTTGGCGCTACAAATCTCTACTCTTATAAATATTGTACTTGTATACTAAGTTGAGTTTTTTAGTGGTCAGTGGTTTTCATTAAATAAGAATGGAGAACATTATGAAACGATATCCGCAGCAGAATGTTTAATTCCTTTGTACTGTATACCTTGACAGAAAAATACTTTTCCGCCAAAGAAATCAAGGTTACTTATATCCTCGTTGATGTTTCTAGGTTGTTTAGACTATTTCATGAATATATAATAATGTATTCTTTGATGTTTTTTGATACAGATTTATAGTGAACAACAATATACCATTATGTTGGAAATTCAAAACACATGTGAGAACACAGTTTTTGTCACCACATATCATGTACACAATTCATCTTGTGTTCAATTTGGAGTACATAAGTAGCGATTATTTAGGCCTTGGTTACATATTGGCTGGGGAGACAAAATCTTCGACTTCATACTTTGCAGATAAGAGAGAAGATGGATTGTTGATGGCTGAATTGTATCACTTTACTAGCGATAAGAGAAATGTTGATCTTGAAATTACATTTGAATGCCAAAATCCATTGGCAGTAGAAGGAATCGAGTTTCAGCCCAAGGAGAGAGTAAGACGAAAAATGCCAGTTTATTGATTTGGATAATTATGTTTATGTTTTTAGTGCTTTAAACATTCTTAGAAAATAAATTTCAAAGAACGAGAATATTAGTCCTTTTAACTTTAATCGTTGAAAGTTTAATATGTTAGTTTCATAGGTGGAAAAGCATGAAGTGTTAGAGGATGAGGAGGTGGATTTGCAAACCATATCACATTCAGAAACATATTGGGAACAAAAATTGCCAAATGATTGGGAAGAGATGATCAAGTGGTCAAAAGATAGTCTGTAATGGACAACAAAGAAGGAACTCTATTCTATTCTTCGTAAAGGATTCCTAATCAATAATGGGGAAGAGGTATATTTGATTTAAATGATTTGTTCTTATCAGTTTTGAGACATTCTTAATCATTTAATTCTCATATGTACCATGTTGTGAAGCCTATGAACATCATTTCAAAGGAAAAATCTCTAGAATTCTAGAACAGTTACTTACACATTTATTGATTTACAGTGGTTCTCTCTTGCAAAATATGGGAAGAAATGTCATATGCTATCAGCAAGAATAATGGCTTTGCGAAAATCAGAATGGAAATGGTGTTCTTTACCTGAATCAAGGTTCTTTCTTTATCTCTTGTTAACAAGGGTATCATTGGGTTTCCCTATTTTATGAAAATTTCTATTAAAGGCAACAATTTATTTTTGCAGATTTGAAGAAGTTGCTTTTGATCCTCATGGCAGCTTTTGGATAAAATGTAGCTCTAATATCCTTTCGCCTGAAACAACATATGCAAGTTACCTTGTCTACAAATTACAAGAAAACTATTCTGGATTTGAGTCACCTTTAAAAGTGATTGATGGTGTGAAAGTGAGTGATGGTGTTTTCTTTCAACCTTTTGAAAGACAAAGTCATAGTGAGGAGGATCTATCATGGTATATCTATTTACATAGTCCTCAAACCCTAATTATTAGATGAAAGGTTTATAAAGATAACCATGACCTTGTGAATAGACCCAAGAAGAAACAGATTCCACAACAAAGGAATGATGGTTGGATGGAAGTAAACGTATGGGAATTTCAAACTGGTACTACAACCGAAAGTATATCCAAGAATCTTAGATTAATGATCATTTCTGATGCTACTAGGTCACTTAAAGGGCTTATTGTGCAAGGCATTGAGTTTAGACCTATATAGATTCACTTTATGTAGTGATCTGAGACGTCTCCATGATTTATTCTTTTATCATTATTTCAATTTATGAGTTATCTCTTATTTTTATTATTTAAGATTAGTATTTCCTTATTAGTTAATTTTTTTTATGTTTTTAATTTTGGTAAGTAGGGTTTTGTCACAACAATATAAGTATGACCTTAGGGTCCTAGATGATTGTTAGATAATGGATTGATACATTCTCAAAAGACAATTACATAAAAATGTGTAGAGAATACTTAAAGCATAATGACTAAACCCTAAAGGGCTTGGTCCTAAACCCTAATCACTAACACCTCCCGTAGTTTGATCGGGTGGAGACAATTAAACCAAAAAAATAAACAAAAGAAAAAAACATAAAAACAAGATGAAGATAGTATTATTGGCGGTGGTAGAGCTCTAACAATGGTGGGTAACATCGACTGCTCATCAGAAAAGAAGAGTAAAGAAGCGGCAACGATAGGTGATTTCGTTGTAGAAAAAGAGAAGACTGGCGGCAACAACAATGATCATGCAACTAGCGGCAGAGGAGTCTAGAGAAAGGCAACAAGAAAGAAAGAGGGCTCGAGCTGCGGCGGACGGAGCCAAGTCTTGCGAGATCAACAACTGCAATGTTGATAGAGAAAGAAACGAATACATCAGAGGTTGTCCAGTGGATAAGGTGTCATTGGCGGGAGGCAACAGTAACATTAGGAGGGGATGAATCGGAAAAGGGATCTGAAGAAGTGGCCAACCGAGGAGAAGGCAGAAGGATCAGAGGCCGGGTCATCTGAGGATGAGGTAGAAGTAGACGAGGCAGTGGAAGAAACCGATGAAAGAGCTCTAGTTTGGTGCCGGTGGCTGTTTTATTATTTAGGGGTAACAGCCAAAAACAATGATTTTTTTTCTCATTTTTAAATAAGAAATACAGTCATTATATTTTTCCGAAACCAATTACATAATAACAATGTTAAATCATAAGAGTAATAATATCAATAATTGCAGAAAATGATGAGGAGAGAATGTTGTGCCATCACGACGGGCCCTTCCCCTTAGAACCGGAAGTACCTGAAAACATAAATACAATCTGTAAGCAAAAGCTTAGTGAGTTTCCCCAAAAAACCACATACCAATCATTAATAAGATAGTGCTATGGGCCAAATCATAGTCTTACAAGCAGTTTCCTGCCAAGGGAAAAATCCCGGTCTTACAGACAGTTGCCAGGGCCAGATCCCGGTCTTTCATACAATTGCAAGTGGCCAGATCCTAGTCTTTCATATAGTTGCTAGGGGTCAAATCCTAGTCTTTCATACAATTGCCAGGGGGTAAATCATGGTCTTTCATACACATATATCAAATATAGCTAACAACCTATATCACAAATAATGGCCTGACCTTGGTGCCTTCGACCTGTTGATATATTGAGAAAACTCACCTCACACGCAGACATAAAGCTGAACTAACAGGCTGCTCACCTTTGCAATTAATAACCACTAAAACTCAGACTACCTTTCAAAATACCAAAAATACCCCTAGGTCAAACCCTCGAAAAAACTAGGTCAAAGTCAACCGAGTCAATCGGGTTGACTAAGTCAGTACGTGGGGTGTGCTCCTCGTGTATGTGGGGCGTACCTTGCAATTGACTGAAGGACGTGTTGGATTAGTGTCTAAGTCCATAACTATTTTGGTATGTACTTGACCCGATGGTGCATGGTCCTTTTGGGTTGCATTCACCAAAGCAACTTGATAGGATGAATTATGGAGAGAAAGGATTAAATATGATTTATTAATATATTATGAGAATAATATATTAAAGGAGAAATCATATTGTTTAATTAATATTAGTCAAGAATTAATAAGAATTAAGTTTGTGGCTAAAAGAGATTAATTAAACTTAAGGGATTGGAATTATAATTATGAGATAATTACAATTGGGCTATGGATTACCTTATATTATAATAAGGTTGGACGAATTCTATGCGAAGACCCATTAGAAATCGTCCAAGGCTTATTAAGGAAGTGTCCATGGGTTGCTTAGGGCTTAAGCATCCAAATTAGGGTTTCCTAGTTTAAAACCCTAATAGCCTACATGCATATATAGTACCCTTAAGCCTCAAAAACAGGGTGAACTAATTGGTTAGGGTTTCCACATGTTTTGGGCAGCCTCCTTTTCTTCTCCTCTTCATCCTTTTGCTCTTGGTGTTTGTGAACCATTAGAGGAGTGACATTTGTGACTCTATAGCTTTCTAAAGTCATTACAAAGAGGAATTGTGATTGTTATTGCTACATAACAATCAAGGTATGATCTAAACCTTAATTCATATGCTATATTGATTATCATATACTAGATCTAGGGTTTATAGTCTTGGATAAATTGCATGTACAATAGAGAAACCTAGATCCAAGCATTAGGGTTTGTATGAGCACATAGGATGTTCTTATGGCCAAAACCCATCAGTGGTATCATAGCCTAGATTGGTTATTGTATTGATGCCTTGTATGTTTGTTCAAGTTGCAAAATCGAATTCTGGCCTTCTGTTCGAATTGACTCGGCGAGTCACTACTTGGACTCGACGAGTTTGTCCTACTCGGCGAGTTCCAATGTGTGACTCGGCAGGTCGGAGCATCAGATAGAGGAAATATCAGGATTTCTTGCTGTTTTGTTGAAGGATTAATACCAAAAACATATTTTTATGATAAAATCTGATTTTTATTATATTTGGGTGATTATCCTTCATAAAACATAAGATAATTTCAAATATTTTGAATAATACTTTCCTTATATGATAAATATGGATTATTTAATTTATTTGGTAATTATCTTATGAGATTAGGTCAAATATAGATAATGATGAAATTAATTGTTTAATTTATATTATTTGTTATTTGATCCTTGTGTTATGAAAAAGTTTCAATTATGCCATGTAAGTTTTATAGTTTAAATTAGAACTTAAAAGTTTTGGTTTTGAAATTTAAATAGTTAAAACGTTAATGTTTTGAAATGTTTCAAAACTTGCCCTCAAGTTTTGGAATTTAAAAGTTGATTAAAAGTTTAATTTAGAAATGTAAAATTCTAAAACCCTAGTATTGTTTTGAAAAGTTCAAATCACACCCTTATGGTTTTATTAATTAATTAAGGTGTATAATTAAAGGAGATTTAATAAATCCATATAGTTTTGGTTTACAATTTTAATTGAATTAAAAGTATAATTGTTAAATTTGACCACATAGTATTTTAAAAGTGTAAAATACACCCTATACTATATATATAATTAAAAGTCTAACATCATATATATATATATATATATATATATATATATATATATATATATATATATATATATATATATATGAGTAAAAGTCAGTCTTACTGTTAGTAGGTCTCATTCACGAAGCTGGTCTATAAGCGGTGTTTAAGGAAATTGCCTATAAAATGGCGATTAAATGGGTATCCACTCTTACCCACTGCACTCTTGACTAGTGGAGGGTCGTTAGCCGAACGGGTAGGATAGGAAAAAACCTTCCATTATAAGTATAATGAAGTACAAAAGTAACTAAATGTTTTTACAAATTCCCAATCTTAGTTACTTTAGGCAAAAGTGAATTGATGCAATTCCATGAAATTGCACTTTGTGCCCTTGCGAAGATGTTAGTGGAGCGTGTGTGGTTTACCGTCACACTAAATGGTTCTAAGCAAAGGTAGCAAAGGGTGAATCAATGTTTGTCATAGTTCGGTGGAGCGTGTGTGGTTTACCGGCACATCGAATAGGTGACCGTAACATGTGAGGGCACCATGTAAGTTTGCATGGTTATTCACACCCGCTTTGTGATCCTTGGCATCCCACTCACAAACTAGAGGGGCATATCGAGATTTAAACATGCCATTGAAAAGTTCGATGAATCTCAAAGGATCTAGGAGTTTTCATAGATTTAAAACTTAAATTTCTTTTCGTTTTTCATGGTGGAAATTAGTGAATCGTCATTCACTTACCTTCAAATATTCTGCAACTAGATTACGGCATCCCTTTTCTAGGTTGTAGCATATTGTGTCGGGTCCTAGCCTTAATATCTCATTTGAGTGATTTATTAAGGATTCAATCTATCAACTAACTTGAATTTATTTTTCTCCCGTTTTGTAGATGTCAAAGTACGACAACTGTGGTTTTCCCAAATCCCGTGGAATAAGCTTTCCACATGAAGATGATATTCCACGATTTGATCGAGGAACAAAAGATCATGCTTCACTTCCTCCTCCTCCTCCCGTTGTTCTCTCTAATTCACAAGATCGAAGAATTGAAAGGTTCAATGTCACTAAAGCCCTATTGGAAATGAAACATGAAGATGGTAAACCCGTGTGTGCCCACGTTCTGGGAATGAAATCACACATCGATAGGTTGATAATGTTGGGTGCATCATTCCCTGATGAGTTGGCTATAGGCTGGGTTCTACAGTGACTCCCTGAATCATATAATGAGTTCAAAAGAAAGTATTATATGATGGATCATGACGCAAACCTCATTGATCTAACTTACATGCTCATTACTGATGAATTAGAAATGATTTGGCAAAGCAATGGAGCATATTTGTTAGGAGAGTCAACCAACCATGCTTCGGAGGACGTTCTAGGAGAACCGACCTGCGTTTACTGCCAAGAGAAAGGGCGTTGGATACACGTCTTCCCTAAGAACCTAAAGAGTCCAGAAGATGGGAGAGTCAAAGAGTATGACTGTGCTTCAGGTAAAATCCACTAAATAACTCAATTAAGTTCCTATTCGTTGATTCTTAATGTGATAAGATTGCATTTGAATGTTTTGCAGGATCAATGAAAAGAGAGGAAGCTTGATGAAAGAGCAAGATGAATCTAATCACGAAGAAATGGATCTCGATTGCATGGATTCGAAGATTAGATTTTGAGCTTAGAAAGTTATGATAGAGTAGTTAGAAATATTTGATTACATAGTTTTTCAGTTGATTTTGCATTGTAAGGACAAATGTTTTCCACTGCTTTTATGAATAAAATAAATTTTGGTTTGACTCATTTATTTATTTATTTATTTCCTTGCAATGAAATCGTTATGAAAAATTGGTGTTTGCATATTTCTACAACAAATGGATGTGATTCTTAATTATGTTGTTTATGGAAATGTCGAGAATTTACCAAATAGGGAGAGTTTCTCATCGCCCAAGTTTCAGTTGGACATAAATTTGAAATCACGCAACTTGGTTGCATGATGAATGAGAAATTTCATATTTGGAAATTAGACTAATTCGTTGACAAAGTGTCAAGTGAAGGACTAGGAGATCGAGTACACAAGGTTATGTGTTGATCAAGTCCACCACAAGAGTAACAAGGATATTCGTCATGATTTACTAAAGGTTTAGTAAATATGATTATACTTATAAGATTAAGTGTAATTCTGAATTGATTGGAAAAGGTTTAAATCAATAGCAGAACGAATAAGAAGAATCAAGTAGGCAGAAAGATAAAAGTTTCTCTATTCTAAGAAGAAGGGAGAGTACCTTTTATTATATTTTATGTTAAGTGTTAATGATTAAGAACTATATCTCAATTGATCCTCTAAGTAAGTCTTAGTACAATTGTATGTCTAAGAAGAGGAATCAAGAAATGAAGAAATGGTTAAATCAAGAAGTCAATCATACTTCGTTCCAAAACAAGTCTTAAAGTTAAGATTGTGACATTGAGTGACAAGTCTTAAGAAGGTTTATAACACTCATCAAATGTAGAATATGGAAAAAGTTTTTCTTATTCTTGCACATTTGAAATTGGAAAGTTGTGATGTCTTGGATAAGACAAAGATCAACTAGGACCAATTTTGTGAAGTGTTTTGTCTTGATAAAAACTACACTAACTCTTGAATATTTGTTTGTCAAGAAATGTTTATTGACAAGAGAATCTTATATATCAAGGAGTCAGTGAGAGTCTTAATGGTCTTGAAAGGTTTCAAGAACAAATCAAAATAAACCTTATCGAACATCACACGGCTTGAGGTTTACAACCTATAGTGTTGACATTATCTTGTTTCTGTGCTGTTCCAATTGAGTTAATTATGCATGTGATCCCTGTGAGTTCTCATTTGAATGCATAAAAGGCAAGGACCTTAATCAATGAAGAGTACATTTATAGGAAAGGATGAGCTGCTTAACTACTTGGAAGACATGGTGGGCAACCGTGTTACCATAAAGCAAGAAATCAAGATTAATAAAGTTCGGTCCATATGAGTTTGAATTTGTCGCAAACCTTGTGTTTTGACAAATTCACATGGATAGAAACACATACACCATTAAAATCTAAGTGTCATAAGATTCCATCCTTCATGAAAATGACTGTGAGGAAATGCTTTCACTAAGAGAGATTTTAAGAAGATAGTGATTGTGAAAATTGGAATCTCGAATTCGATTATGGTTACGGTATCCCTTTCCATGATTCGAATTGTGAGATTTGGCAATTAGTCTTAATTATTTAGACACACATATGAGCTATCTAAGGTAAAGGTGTATGAGATTAAGAAGCTTAGATAAAGGATTATCAAAGCATTAAGTATTAGAAATATGAACTTAAGAAATTCAATAGGCATTGTTTTTCTAAAAGTTAAGCTGTTTTTGAATACATGTCAAAGCTAGTAGGAGCATAAGTGTCATGTTCATAATAATCATCATGATAGTGGGAGCATAACTGTTATAATTGTATGATTATTAAGGCAAGTATTGCAAGTTAGAAATATTAATTATAGAAAACAAGAGTCATACTTTGCAAAGTTGTAAGGGTTGAATAGTTGTTTTGCTATAATTAAGGGAGAGAATATTATGCTTCATTTCAAATCTAAAGGCTTAGGCTGTGGAATGTTAATATCTTTAGTCAAAGATACATAGCGTGTTCTTAAATTTCGATTATGATTACGACATTCCTCTTCATAGTTCAAATTGTAAGAACGAGACACATAAAATATTATGGTAGAAGATTGATAAAGTATCATATATTTATGTAAGACATTATGCATCGTGTCCCATACGCTTCGGGTATAGGATCAATTGCAAATGCTATAATATTTGACCATTCTAAAATTTTCCAAATGTCTAGCGCATTTAGAGGGAAAAGGACAAGAATCGGTTTTGACTAAGATAATTAAACTAAGATAATTAAACAACTATAAAAGGACAATCCAAAGTTTGCCAAGGATTGGTCGCTTGTGAGTAGTTGGAAGTATAGTATTGGATGGACCATATCGATATTATTATGAATAGATAAGAAGAATGAGTTGTCATATGGAAAATATGGAAATGTTTCCATATTGGGAGTTAGATATTGAGAATCTATGTCTAGATTATAAAATTTTATGCAAATGGATGTTCAAAGAAATGTACTTTGAGTGAGAGACATCAAATCTATGGAAATGTCTTGTAACAATCTCCGATAGAGAGTTTTGTAATTTCATTGGCAATAGTCCTTGTGACTTTAGTGCAGTGATATTAC
The DNA here is from genome assembly GCF_052625555.1 of Lactuca saligna. Lineage (NCBI taxonomy): Eukaryota > Viridiplantae > Streptophyta > Magnoliopsida > Asterales > Asteraceae > Lactuca > Lactuca saligna. The sequence goes on from NC_136421.1 coordinate 128,603,300, forward strand.
GAAAAGATCATTGTACAAAATGTTAGAATCTAGCATATTCTATAAGTGGCAAGAATTGATATTCTATCACTTATGGAAAGGATTAGGAGTTGTGAAATGAGTAGGATTGGAAATGTATTCATTTGATCTATTTCACAAAGTAAGAACCATAGGTAAACATTGTGTGCATGATAAGAGCATGGGACAAGTGTAATAATTCAAGTAAGAAGTTGATTAACCGAAACGAAAAATAATGAGTAGTCGATATGGTGATAAATAAAAGGTGTTTTATTTATACTCAAAGGTTGAGGCCATATGGGATTAGTATTATTCTTGTGTTTCACTTTGCATGTTTTGACTTCCTGAATAATTTAATTGGTTAAGAACAGTCAAATTATTCCGACGGGCCACAGTCGTTCATATGTTGGAAGTAGATATGAATGAAGACTGTTGTGAATTGGTGGGTGGATTGTCTAAGGAGTATTAGACATAAGCAAATGTTTGCTGCAACGTTCATGAGTGCTTATGAATATGATTTGAGCATTGGATTAAACCCACGCTCACTTGGATCACTTCATGGATTTTATCACGAGTGATTGGTGAGACGATAACATCTTATATTCTTGAAACCGAGACGTGTGAGTTGTATCTTGCGAGTCGGTTGCACATTGATAATATGTAAACGCACCAGTAACTCGGTATTATAAAACATATTGTTGTGTGTGATTTGGTGAGTGAGTGAAAGCGAGCATTGAGTCAAAGTTTATCCGTTCCTTTTATCCAAAGTAGGATAAAAGCGATATATGTGGGCCCTCGATGATTTAGTGATGACACCTAAGCACTTGGCCAAACCGGGACTAAATTGATGTGTTCAATTGTAGTCTGTTGTCAGTCATCATAAATCTAAATTCGGGAAACAACACATAGACAGAGAGAATGATTTAGATCCATGTCTCAGTCTATATGATGATATCAAGAATGGAGGAATATATGATCCCTTATCTAAAGGACACATGTAAGATCAGAGTTGACAGTGGCTTTAGAAAGCTACGATTGCAGATCAGGATCTGAAGTCATACGCGGAATAGTTATTAGACTTATCCAAGTGGGAGACTGTTGGATTAGTGTCTTAGTCTATAACTATTTTGGTATGTACTTGACCCGGTGGTGCATGGTCCTTTTGGGTTGCCTTCACCAAAGCAACTTGATAGGATGAATTATGGAGAGAAAGGATTAAATATGATTTATTAATATGTTATGAGAATAATATATTAAAGGAGAAATCATATTGTTTAATTAATATTAGTTAAGAATTAATAAGAATTAAGTTTGTGGCTAAAAGAGATTAATTAAACTTAAGGGACTGGAATTGTAATTATGAGATAATTACAATTGGGCTATGGATTACCTTATATTATAATAAGGTTGGACGAATTCTATGGGAAGACCCATTAGAAATTGTCCAAGGCTTATTAAGGAAGTGCCCATGGGTTACTTAGGGCTTAAGCATCCAAATTAGGGTTTCCTAGTTTAAAACCGTAATAGCCTACATGTATATATAGTACCCTTAAGCCTCAAAAACGGGGTGAACTAATTGGTTAGGGTTTCCACACGTTTTGGGCAGCCTCCTTCTCTTCTCCTCTTCATCCTCTTGCTCTTAGTGTTTGTGAACCATTAGAGGAGTGATATTTGTGACTCTAAGCTTTCTAAAGTCATTACAAGGAGGAATTGTGATTGTTATTGCTACATAACAATCAATGTATGATCTAAACCCTAATTCATATGTTATATTGATTATTATATACTAGATCTAGGGTTTATAGTCTTGGATAAATTGAATGTACAATAGAGAAACCTAGATCCAAGCATTAGGGTTTGTATGAGCACATAGGATGTTCTTATGGCCAAAACCCATCAGGACGGGGCACTGACCTCTTATGCTCAGCGTACCCTTCGATACGCCTTATGTACGAGGCTACTTGCCAACTTCTTAGCCAAGTGCTAAATCCCTTAAGTACTGTCATCCAAACTTCAGATCCATGTCACATAAGATGTCCTAAGCCATAACGTTTCCAACTTTATGGCTTAACATGGCTATTAAGTCTTTTAAACCAAAAACCCTAGCCCTTAACCCATTAAGACCATCTAACACTTGCATGGGCGGGGGGGGGGGGGGGGGGGAACCAGTGAGCAAGAACTCACCTTTATGACTTAGCACCCCTAAAACTTCTAAAAGGACATCTCAAACACCTTAGAGTACCTTCTACTCACAAAGGCTAAGTTTAGGACCAAAAAGGAAACAACTTGATCAAAACTAGATCCAAGAGATTCAAACATCAAGTTTGAAACTTTTTACCTCCACAAGGTAGACAAGGGGACTACATGTTGGATCCAAAGCCTTGAGTGCAACACTACCACTTCAATGTTCTTTCTTTTACTCCAAGAGCTCTAAAAATTCACAAAAATGGCCCCAACAAGGTTCACAAGCACAAACACACTTAGGGTTTTCAAGATAAGAAGAGAGGCTGAGGTATAAAGGTGCTTGAGGCCATAACAAAGATTAAATAGGATCCAAACCGTAAAACTTAGGGTTTTACATTCTGACTGCATATGCCATGCATACCTACGTACACTCAGTGTACTAATGTACTCGAGAGTACGCCTCGTATACGAGGGTGTACGCCCCGCGTACTATAAAGTTCTACAAAATTACAAAATTGACATCAAGGACTAAAATTGCAAAATAAACACAAATCAAGGGTTAAATTGTGTTACAACTCTCTTCCACTTGAACTAGACTTTTCCCTTGAAGTCTACTGCGGCAAATAAATCTGGTTAGTGCTCTCGCATTTCCGCCTTTGGCTCCCATGTCCATTCGGAACCCTTTTGATACTTCCAATGTACCTTGACCAATGGTACTTCCTTGTTGTGTAGAGCCTTCATCTTTCAATCTAAAATTTCCATCAGTTTCTTCACATAGATCAGGTGCTCGTCGACTTGAATATCATCCAACGATATCATTACCGAATCATCGACTACACACTTTCGTAACTGAGATACGTGGAAAGTGTTGTGGATCTGACTGAGCTCATCAGGACGATCCATCTACTATGTGACCCTGCCCATACAGGCAGTAATCCTAAAAGGACCAATAAACCTGCGGCCCAACTTGCCCCGCTTCTGAAACCAGATGACATCTTATCAAGGTGACACCTTCAGCAGCACCAAATCTCCCACCTGAAACTCAAGATCCGAATGGAATCAGTTAACATAACTCTTCTTTCGACTCTGCGCGACCTACAACCTATTGCGCGCCTACTGAATCAACTATGTGGTCATAAGCACCACCTCAATGCTTCCTATGTCCCGATGACCAACCTCGCCCGAATACACCGGGGTCCTGCACCTCCTCCCATATAACATCTCAAATTATGGTCGGTCAATACTAGCATGATAACTGTTGTTGTAGGAGAACTCAACCAATGGTAGGTAAGTATCCCAACTCCCTCCAAAATCCAACACACAAGACTGAAGCATATCCTCGAGCATCTAGATCGCCTGCTTGCTCTGGCCATCAGTCTGAGGGTGGTATGTTGTACTAAAATGCAACTGAGTACCCAACTCTTCATGAATCTTCCTCCAAAATCTTGAGATGAAATGAGCATCCCAATCCGAGACTACTAAAACTGACACCCCATGCCGAACCACCACCTCCCGGACATAAACATCAACTAGCTTCTTTGCGGATATGCTCGTTGCAATCGGAATGAAATGTGAACTCTTGGTCAATCTGTCTACGATGACCCAGATAGAATCAACACCACATGTCGTCCTAGGCAATTTTGTGATGAAGTCCATGGTGGTCTCCTCCGATTTCCACAATGGAATGGGTAACGACTGCAGCTTGCTGTGGGGTCTCGGGTGCTCGGCCTTGAATTTCTTATAATTCAGGCACCACTCAACAAACCAAGCTACCTCCTCTTCATGCAGGGCCACCAGTAACTCATTCTTAAATCTCGTTAGATCTTCATGGCCCCCAGATGGATAGAAAACTTTGATTTATGAACCTCCTCCAAAATCATCTTTCTTACCCCACCTGATGCCGGAAACCAAACCCTATCATACCACATCAACAAACCCTAACTATCTCTAACAACTAAAGGAATCTATCCTCAAATCCGTTCGATCTTCTAATTTTCCGTTTTCAATCATTCCACTTGAGCCATCTTGATCAAATCCATCTTAGGCGAAGTGAAAATCATCCTCAAACAAATATCTTGAAATAGATGATCTTGCTGTCTTGCGGCTCAAAGCATCAGCCACCACATCGGCCTTCCCAGGGTGGTACATGATCTCACAATCATAATCTTTCACTATATCCAACCACCTCCGTTGCCACATATTCAAATGTGGTCGGTCGATCAAATACTTCAAACTCTTGTGGTCGGTGTAGATAGTACACTGAACCCCATATAGATAATGCCTCCAGATCTTGAGGGCAAACACCACAACCCCCAATTCCAAATCATGCATGGGGTAATTCTCCTCATGATGCTTCATCTTCCTCGAAGCGTAAGCAATCACGTGACCCTTCTACATAAGTGCAACTCCTAAACCCGAAATAGAGGCGTTGCTGAAAACCACAAAATCATCCAAACCCTCAGGTAGTTTGAGAATCGGGGCTTCACACAACTTCCATTTCAGATTCTCAAAACCGAACTAATGATCAGGCCCCCAACGAAAGATCACACTTTTCTTTGTCAACCAGGTGAAAGGAACAACAATCTTGGAGAAATCTTGGATAAAGCTTCGATAATACCCCACAAGACCTAAGAAACTCTGAATATCTGATGTGGTCCTTGGGACATCCCAACGCATCACAACCTCGATGTTGGCTAGGTCAAGTAAGATCCTCTTCTGGTTGACGATGTGCCCTAGAAACTGCACCTCACGCAACCAAAACTCACATTTGGAGAATTTGGCATAAAGCCTCTCCCTCCTCAGGGTATCCAACACCTCTCACAAATGCTACTCGTGGTGCTCCTTAGTCTTGGAGTAGACCAAAGTATCAGCTATGAAAACAATCACAGACTAATCCAACATCAGCCTACAGACCTGGTTCATGAGATTCATGAAGACTGCGGGTGCATTAGTGAGCCCGAAGGGCATCACCACGAACTCGTAATGACCATAACGAGTCCTGAAGGCCATCTTCTCCACATCCTAATCCGTGAACCTCATTTGGTGGTACCGTGATCGCAAATCAATCTTGGAAAATCAAGATGCACCCTGTAACCGATCGAACAAATCATCAATCCTCGGGAGTGGGTAACAATTCTTCACCGTTAGCTTATTCAACACCCGATAATAAATGCACATCCTGTGAGAAATGTCCCTTTTCTTCACAAATAATATCGGTGCTCCCCATGGACAACTACTTGGATGAATAAAGCCCTTGTCTAGCAGCTCATGCAACTATGTAGACAACTCCTGTATCTCTGGTGGTTCCAGGTGATACGACGCTTTGGCTATCGAAGCTGCACCACTCACCAAATCAATCCGAAACTCAATCTGCCTCCCAGGAGGCACTCCCGGAAAATCCTCAGGGAAAACATTAGGAAAATCCCTCACAATGAGTACCCTGCACAACTCCATCATGCCCTCGACCCTCGTGTCAGAAACATAAGCTAAGAACCTAAAAAAACCCTGCTGCAGATATCTCCTAGCCCTCACATTTGAACAGATAGCTGGCCCATTCGTCGGAAATAACCAGTTCTCCACTGGCAATCAATCAAGGCCCCATTGGGGCCCAACCAATCTATCCTGATGATAACCTTCAATCCTCGCAAGGGGATCGACACCAAATCAATAGAGAACCTCTCACTAAACATGTTCAGGACACACCTACAGAAAACCTTTGAACCACTCACGGTATGGTCATTCAAAATCTCCACCTCTAGTAGGGAATCTAAAGTCCCTGGAGTGTCTCGAAACTTCTTGTTAAGCGCAATGGATACAAATATCAGGTAGCCCCCAAATCAAACAGAACATGAGTAGACAAAACCATTGACCAAAAAGGCCCCTATACAAGACTATAATAAACATAAGTATAAACAATGGAAATAATAAAAGATAGGGTTAAAACACATACCTGTCACTACATCCGGTGCTATACACGCCTTATCGGTGGTCAACTGAAAATCCCTTCTCTTCACCATAGGAGCTTCGGCCTTGCCTTGGCAGCCATCGGTAATCCTCAAGGTGGCTGGCACAGGTGCCACAACATATCCCTTAAAAAAATCTCAGACAATCGGCCCTTTTATGGCCAATCCGATTGTAATGAAGCAAATCAGAGCCCTCTTGGGATAATCGTTGCTCATGTGGCCCGAATGGCCACAAATGAAACACACTAGACCTGTTATTCAGAAAGCTCTACTATGTGTCTTGCTGCACTTGGCACAACGTCCCCAACCCCATTGGACTTTGGTGTGGGTATCAGAGGTCTTGGGCCTCTTGTCCTGACCCATAACTTTCTGAACCTGCTCTAGCTTACGCTTCGCCCATAGATCTTACTCAATCTCCCACTTGTGGGCCTTCTCGATCATGTCATTCAGGGTCTTACACCTCGAGAAGCTTAGGAACTCCTTAATGTCTCCTTGAACTTGGTGGTGATCTCCGCCATAGTCTCTATAGTCTGGCGATGGTCTTGGAACTCCCTCACCACTTGTTGCACCTCTATATCTCATGCAAACTGCATCTAAAACCTATGAACAAAGTCCTCCCATGACATCTCTACCACCCTTACCGTCCCCATGGCTCAGGTAACCTCCTCCCACCAGTCCCGCGCTTTGTCCCTCAACAAGCAGTAGACAAAACCCACCTTTAACCCCTTAGGGAAAAAGCTCTTTCGCTGATCATTTTCCATACCAGCGATCCAATGATGACTTGTGATGGGGTCCTTAATTCCAAAGACTCAGGCACTGCACACGCCTTGAACTCCCGGAATGAGGGAGTTCGCCCCCCATCCTGCCCTGTAGTAATCTCGGCTCGAAAAGACCTGAGTCACTTGTCCATGAGCTCCATAATCCATTCCTTGATGGTACCGAAAGTCACTGGGGCAGAAACAAGAATACCTCGAGTAACCTCAACTGAAATAAGCTCACACAACCTTTGATCATTCGGTTATGTTCTAGAGCCAAAACCTGAACCTGATCTAGAGCCAGAACCATTGCCTTCTGATCCCATACGAGTGATCACCATCCTCAAAACGAAATACAAGATATAAACAATTATCAAACACTCGAGGGAAACACACAACATGTAAGTAACCTTAGGATCCCCAAATCTACACTTGTCTCAGATACAGGTCATGTGCTTCCAGTAGTACGGGCCCAATACTACCTTCCACACCTACCTGTACATTCCTCAAGGTAGATTCTGATTCCTCTAAGTTACCACACTATAATCAAGAACGACCTATGCTACACAACACATACACATACACACACACACATATATATATATATATATATATATATATATATATATATATATATATATATATATATCCTAGACTCTTCTAGGAACCGTCTCTCTCTCTCTCTCAACCCTCACCACTAGCAGTACGGAGAACCTCAATCAACACTGCTGGTTTCCTGATGTATACGAGTTGTACACAAAGTAGGATCACATAGACTGTTGAATGAAGATTCAACCCTAAGTCCACAAGCATACAAGGAATTGGAAATGAGGCTAAATCGTTCATTCCTGGGTTATACAATCCTAAACATATACAAATTTGAAAGAATACACTTAGCAAATTACTGCATCAATATCAATTCCAAGTAATACATGGCATCATGTTCTTGTTGGATAAGATGTCTAAGTCCATAACTTATTTGGTATATACTTGACCCAACCGGCATGGTCCATTTGGGTTGTATTTCATCCAAACTATTTATGGAGAATTTTATGAGAGTTATACACATATTATTATTAATATATTATAAGTTATAATATATTAATATGAAGTCATGTTATTTAATTAGTCTTAGTCTTAAATTAATTATGAATTAATTTAGAGATTAAAAGGAAGACTAATTAGATTGTGGGCTATTGATTTTATATGGTGTGGGCTAACACCCATTTGTTAATGGGCTAGGCTTGTATGGAAGTCCATGGAGCTTTTAACCCATGGATCCTTGGAAAAGGAAAGGTCATGGGTTATTAGGGTTTCACCCTAATCATGTACACTATATAAGCATGCTTATGTTGCATGAAATAGCCACTAGTGTGTGCGTGCTTGTGTGTGGCCGAAATTAGAGTATGTATACACTCTTTCAAAGTTTTCCAAGAGTTTGTAGTGATTTGTGATTCCATTTGAGGCATTCACACTATTGGTGCTTGGCCCTCAAACTCCTTAAGAATCAAACTCATCAAAAAGGTATGTAATATTTTCTAACTCTTTTATGTTTAAAAGTACCCCATGCCATGTTAGATAGGTTATGAAACTTGGAAAATTATTATTTTTCATGTATTTAGACAAACATAGATGCAAGGTTTATTAGGGTTGCATGCACACTTAGGAAGTGTTAGATTGCTCAAAACCCAACAGTGGCATCAGAGCCTAGGCTTGCTTGTTTGATACTTGATGCAAAATAGTGAAAAAAGTCGAAATCTTTGCTGTCTGCATGATGGACTCGCCAAGTCCATGGGGGGACTCGACGAGTCCAAGGCAAAATTCAACCTACTCGCCGAGTAGGTTCGCGCACTCGACGAGTAGAAGGTTCAGAATGCAGATTTTCGACTTTTGCTGCTGGAAATGGACTAGAAACTTTACCCCAAACTGTTTTGATGTTTTAAAACTTATTTTAGTGGGTGTAATGGTTGTTCTAATCCATTTACAATAGCATATATCAAAATTTCATGCTTTGTATGTGTTCATATAAAATTTGAAACTTTGATAATCATGTTCATGTTCTTATGAATTTAGAAGATGATAGGAATTATTTGCTGAATTGTTTAGGATTAATTTTTGATCATTTATGTGTTTTAATGGAGTCCATAATTTGTCCTCAAGTTATGGATATCCAAAGGTCACATTTCTTTAACACACATTAAAAACACATAAGTTACATAAAATGAAGAGTCTTCATTTTATGAACCTTTAATTCATAAGTTATGAAATGAAAAGTTTTGAAGAGTTACAAAACTTGTCCTCAAGTTTTGGAATTTGGAAAAGTTTCACACACTTTAATAAACTTTAATTCCAACACTTAGAATTTTAAAAGTTAAAATTCAACACTTATACTATTTATAAAATTAATGGTTAATTTTATATATATATATATATATATATATATATATATATATATATATATATATATATATGTATGTATGTATAAGAACAAGTCGTTTTACCGTTAGTAGGCCTCATTCACGAAGCCGGTCTATAAGTGGGTATAAGGTTGTTGCCTATAAAATGGCGACGTAATGGGTGTATACTCTCACCCACCGCTTGCTTGACTGGTGGAGGGTCGTTAGCCGAACGGGTAAGACAAAGACTTATAAATTCTCATTAAGTATGATGAATATTATAAAGTAACTAAACCTTTTATTTAATTCCGAATCTTAGTTACTTTAGGAAAAATGTGAACATGGTGCTAATCCATGGAATTCACACTTTGTACCTTACCAAGTTGTTGGTGGAGCGTGTGTGGTTAACCGACACACTAACTTGGACTAGTAAGGATCACGAAGGGTGACTTAATGTTTGTCATAGATCAATGGAGCGTGTGTGGTTAACCGACACATTGATTAGGTGATAATATTAAGGGTACCAAGTGAATTGGCATGGTTATTCACACCTTGTTTTGTGATCCTCGGCATCCCAGTCACAAAAGTTGAAGGGCACAATCGAGATTGAAATATGCCATTGAAAAGTTTAATGAATCTCAAAAGAATCTAGGAATTTCAAATCCAATTAAAACCTAATAAATCATTTCGTTTTCGTGGTGGAAATTGGTGAATCGTCATTCACCTACCTTTCAAATATATTATTACTTAGATTACGGCATCCCTCTTCTAAGTATAATATATTGTGATTGGATCCTAGCCTTAATATTACATTTGGGTGTCTTATTAAGGACTCTATATATCTAATCTAAACTTACTTTCTTCTTTCAGATGTCTTCCAACACTAATGCTTCGGGCTCTAACCCAACTGGTTCTTTCTCTCTCATGAATCTTTGTGTGCGAGTCATCTTTGATGGTTCCAACTTCATGGACTGGATAAGGAACATCAGGATGGTAACTCGTTATGAGGACAAGGAATATGTCCTCGATAAGGAGTTAAAAGAGCTTGATGAGTCTACTGCTACTCCTGAGGAGATCGATGAATTCAGGACACATGAGAGAGATGCTACTAAGGTGGCATTTATCATGATGGCCACGATGATAGCCGAGCTCCAAAAGTCCTATGAGGACTTCTACCCTTTTAAGATGCACCAAGACCTGATGGAAAGGTACCATCAGAGTGCTCGTCAAGAGCGATATGAAATAATCTCCTCCATGATAACAACCCGCATGAAGGACGGTGAATCCGTCACGGGCCACATGCAAAAGATGCAAAGGTATGTGGAGCGTTTGCTGAAGCTGAATGTAAACTTCCCTGAGGAGTTGGCAATTGACATCATTTTGCACTCCTTACCTTCTTGTTATGACCATTTTCGTATGACATATCATTTGAACAAGGAGGAAGTTACCCTTAGAAAGCTTCAAGGACTCTTGAAGACCACTGAAACCGGTCTTAAGGGCAAGTCAGTTGTTACCTCTACTACTCCTACTCCAACATCTACCCCCGTTTTGGCTATCGGGCAAGGCAAAGGGAAAAAGAGGAAGCACCCTTCGAAGGGTACCAAGGGAAAGTCTCTTGAAGCCTCCTCATCAAGGACCAAGAGCGGTTCTGCCACTCCTTCTGCCATTCCCAAGGATGCTGATTGCTACTATTGCCAGGACAAGGGGCACTGGAAGCGAAACTACTCAAAATACTTGCAGGATCTGAAGGATGGAAAAGTGAAACCCGCCCACGCAGGTATTTACACAATAGTGTCTAATAACTCACCATATTCTAACTCTTGGGTGCTTGATACAGGATGTAGTATTCACATATGTTCTGATTTGCAGGGCCTAAGAAGAAGTGAGGATGTGGAGCACAGGAAGATAAACTTGATCATGGGGAATATGAAGGATTCACCTGTTTCCAAGATTGGAGTTTATACTTTGTTGCTGAATAATGGGTTAAAATTAGATTTGAATAAATGTGTGTACTCGTCTGAAATGGCGAGGAATATTATTTCCTTTCATGTTTTGTACAAACAAGGTTTTACCTTTTCGTTTGATAGTGAATGTGGTGGTATTAATGCTTTCTTTAAAAATGTGTTTTATTTTAAAGCATTACCTTGTGATGGTGTGTATGAAACTGTGTCGATTGTAGACAACTTAGGAAGTAATGTGTTGTATATTGAATCTTCTACTAGGCTAGATAAAGCATCATTGTGGCATTGTCGTCTTGGACATGTAAACAAGAAACGCATAGGCCAACTCCAAAAGAGTGGAGTCTTGGAATCATTCGACCTTAAATCGGATGATAGTTGTGAATATTGTCTACTTGGAAAGATGACAAAATCACCCTTCACTGGAACTTGTGAAAGGGGTGAGGGTTTGTTGGACCTAATACATACCGATGTATGTGGACCATTCAAAACCGCCACAAGGGATGCTAATCGGTATTATGTGACTTTTATTGATGATTTTAGTAGATATGGATATGTCTACTTAATCAAACATAAGTCAGAAACCTTTGAAAGGTTTAAGGAATTCAAACAGGAAGTAGAAAATCAATTGGGCAGGAACATTAAGATGCTTTGATCCGATCGAGGTTGTGAGTATCTTAGTACCGAGTTCCTTGACTATCTTAAGGAGTGTGGGATTGTCTCACAATTGACTCCTCCCAGGACACCACAGCTAAATGGTGTAGCTGAGATGCGTAATCGAACCTTGTTAGACATGGTTCGCTCTATGTTGAGTCGAGTTTCGCTACCAATCTCTTTTTGGGGGTATGCCTTAGAGACTGCCGCCCATATCCTCAATCTAGTCCCTACAAAGAAGGTTACTAAAACACCTCATGAGATGTGTGTTGGATAAGGTGTCTAAGTCCATAACTATTTCTGGTATGTACTTGACCCGACCCAGCATGGTCCATTTGGGTTGCATGGCACCATGCAATTGGATAGACTAAATGAGAGAAATAACACTTGGAGATTATTAATATATTATAAGTTCTAATATATTAATAATATTATTTGATTAGTTTGATCAAGAATTAATTTAGAATTAATTATGTGATCAAAAGATAACTAATTAAATATATGGGTTGATTATGTAAATCATCCATATCTTGTATAGTGGGCTAAGAGGCTCCATGGATTATCAAGTTGGGTTCCACCTATAGGATGCTCCATGGATGCTCCATGGGAGTTACAAACCCATGGGTCATGGAAATGAAGAGTCATGACACATTAGGGTTTAACCCTAGATGTGTCAACACTATATAAGAAACATGTTCTCCACCAAAATTGGTTACACCAAGGAAACAAGAGGGCTTGGCCGATTTCAAGAAGTGTGTGTTCTCTCATAAGTTCTTCCAAGAGCATTTGGTGTTGTGTGAAGCATTTGAGGCATCACACTTGGGGTGCTAGGCTCAAAAGGTTTCAAGGAACACAAACAACAACAAGACAAACATAGATCCAAGGTTATTAGGGTTGCATGTACACTTAGGAAGTGTTAGAATGCTCAAAACCCATCAGTGGTATCAGAGCCTAGGCTTGTTTGCTTTTTATTTGTGCTTAAAAGTTGAAAAAAAAGTCGAAAATCTTGCTGTCTACGAGTGGACTCGTCGAGTCTATAGGGGGGACTCGGCGAGTTCACGTGTATCTTCAACCAACTCGGCGAGTAAATTCATGCACTTGGCGAGTAGGATCGACTGATTGCAGAATTTCGATTTTAGTTGCTGGAAATGGACTAGAAACATTACCCTAAACTGTTTTGGTACTTGAAAAACTTGTTTTGATGGTGTAATGTTCTTTCTAATTCATTCACAACAACTAGTTATCAAAATTACAAAGTTTTAAATGTAATTTTTGATTGTGTTCATATTCATGTTCTTGTTCTTATGATGTTTTAGATGATCATAGGAATTATTTGTAATCTATGTGGTAGATTAATTCTTGATCATAATGTGTTTTAATGGAGTGCATAACTTGTCCTCAAGTTATGGAAAACCAAGAGTCACACTTGAATTAAAAACCATTAAAAAAGAACACAAGAGTTAGAAAAATGAAGAGTCTTCATTTTATTACTCTATTAAACTCATAAGTTACAAGAAATGAAAAGTTTTGAAAGTTACAAAACTTGCCCTCAAGTTTTGGAACAAGTAAAGTTAAGTTAAAAACTTTAGTTCCAACCCCTAGAATTTTAAAAGTTAAAATTCAACCCTTATACTTATATTATGATGATTTAATAATTATATATATATATATATATATATATATATATATATATATATATATATATATATATATATATATATATATATATATGTATAAGAATAAAGTCGTCTTACCGCTAGTACGCCTCATTCACGAAGCCGGTCTATAAGGTGGGTATAAGGTTATTGCCTATAAAATGGTGACTTAATGGCTGTCTACTCTCACCCACCACTTGCTTGACTGGTGGAGGGTCGTTAGCCGAACGGGTAAGACAAGGACTTATAAATTCTCATTCAAAGTATGATGAATATTATAAAGTAACTAAATGTTTTATTAAATTCCCAATCTTAGTTACTTTAGGAAAATGTGAATAAGGTGCTAATCCATGAAATTACACTTTCCACTTTGTCTAAGTCGTTGGTGGAGCGTGTGTGGTTAACCGGCACACTAACGTGGACTTAACAAGGTAGGTAAAGGGTGACTTAAGGTTTATTATAGTATCGGTGGAGCGTGTGTGGTTTACCGGCACATCGATTGAGTGATAAACTTTAAGGGTACCAAGTGATTTACATGGTTACTTCACACCTCGTTTTGTGATCCTCGGTATCCCAGTCACAAAACTTGGAGGGCACTCTCGAGATTGAAACATGCCTTTGAAAAGTTCATTGAATCTCAAAGAATCTAGGAATTTCTAAGAACCAATCATAAAACCTAATATCTAATATTTCGGTTTTCGTGGTGGAAATTGGTGAATCGTCATTCACCTACCTTTCAAATATGGTATAGCTTAGATTACGGCATACCTCTTCTAAGTTATATTATATTGTGATTGGATCCTAGCCTTAATATTACATTTGGGTGTTTTATTAAGGACTCTCTTAAATCTATACTAAACTTGTTCTCCTCTTTCAGATGTTTTCAAATAATGCTTCTGGCTCGAATCCTAATGGCTCCTTTACTCTTATGAGTTTGTGTGGGAAAGTCACCTTTGATGGATCCAACTTCAATGAATGGATCAGAAACATCAGGATGATTACCCGCTACGAGGACAAAGAATATGTCCTTGACAAGGAGCTTAAGGAGATTGATGAGACCACTACAACTCCTCAGGAGATCGCTGACTTTCAGGCACATGAAAGGGATGCTACGAAAGTAGCATGCATCATGATGGCCACAATGACAGCAGAACTCCAAAAGTCCTATGAGGATTTCTACCCTTATGAAATGCACCAAGATTTGATGGAAAGATACCATCAAAGTGCACGACAAGAGAGGTACGAAATCATCTGCTCCATGATAACAACCATGATGAAGGACGGGGATTCCGTCACGAGCCACATGCAGAAAATGCAAAGGTATGTGGATCAATTGCTGAAGCTTAATGTGAACTTCCCGGAGGAGCTTGCAATAGATATAATTTTGCGCTCCTTACCATCGTGCTATGATCAATTCCGCATGACATATCACATGAATAAGGAAGAGGTCACACTCAACAAACTTCAGGGACTTCTCAAGAGTGCGAAATCAGGTCTTAAGGGGAAGTCGGTTGTTATCACACCTACTCCAAACTCAACTCCGGTTTTGGCAATCGGGAAAAGTCGAGGGAGGAAGAGAAAGAGATCTTCGAAGGGTACCAAGGCTCGGACCCTTGATGGCTCTTCTTCAAGTGGATCCAAGAAAGGTTTCATTACTCCTTCTTCTGACCCAAAAGAGGCTGAATGCTTCTATTTCCATGACAAAGCTCATTGGAAGCGAAACTGCCCAAAGTACCAGCAGGATGTGAAGGATGGGAAAGTCAAACCCAACCATGCAGGAAATTTTCTGTGATAGTGAAAGTGCTGTTGCCTTAGCCAAGGAACCAAGGGATCACGGGAGATCCAGACACATCGATAGAAAATACCATTCCATTAGACATCGGATCGAAGAAGGACTCCTCGTGGCAAAGAGGGTATCATCAGATGAGAATCCGGCAGATCCCCTCACGAAGGAACTGACTCGGGTTAAGCATCTCCAGCATGCTCGGAGCATAGGGCTGAAGGATGATATTAGATTTAGTAGTTAGATAACCTCGAAATTTGTAAAGTGTAATTAACATTAGATGATGAATAAAAGGTATTTTATTTATGAGTAAAGTGTTGCTATCTCTTGTCAATCGTTTACTATATTTCTTTTGCATGTTTTGACTTCCAGAATAATTTTTGTTTGGTATAACATATTATTCAAACCTCCACAGTCGGTCATATGTCGGAAGTAAGTATGAATCAAGACTGTCATGTTTGGTTGTAGAGGTCTTGGACAAGGCTACAACAATCATGAGTGCTCATAAGTTCTGAGCATTGGACTCAACCCACGCTCACTGGAATCACTTCATGGAATTCTATCTCGAGTGATCGTGAGACGGTAATATCGTATAAGTCTTCAAACCTAGAGATATGATTTGTTACTTACAAGTTGGTTATGCATTGATTGTACGAAAAATGCATTGGTAACTCGATGTTATAAATCGCGCTCTTGTGTGTGATTCAATGAGTTGTAGAACAAACATATGAGTCGAAGTTTATCTGTTCCTTCTTGGATTAGAAGCTGATATCAGGGCCCCTCGATGATTTTGTTTTGACCTATGTGCCGGGCCCGGTCAGAACTAAGTTGATGAGTTCAATGAAGTTCTTTGTCAAACAAATCGGAAATCGGGAAACAAACTGTTGGACAATAAGTAAGACATTGTTCCATGTATTTGTCCGACTGATATCTAGAATAGAGGATTATATGATCACTTATCTTAAATGGCGTATCATCATCTTCTCAGTTCCAAGAAACCTTGAAAAAAGCTACGATTGCCGATCGGTTCCTGAAGTCATACTTGCAGTAATAGTTATTAGACTTATCCAAGTGGGAGACTGTTGGATAAGGTGTCTAAGTCCATAACTATTTCTGGTATGTACTTGACCCGACCCGGCATGGTCCATAGATCCAAGGTTATTAGGGTTGCATGTACACTTAGGAAGTGTTAGAATGCTCAAAACCCATCAATGTGGACTGGGAAGGTCCCCAATTTGGATCACATCAAAATTTGGGGTTGCGAAGCTTTCGTGAGGCGTGAGACTCATGATAAGCTTGAACCTCGATGCGAAAGGTGTATTTTCATCGGCTCCCCACAGAAATCCTTCGGTTACTTCTTCTACAGACCCAGTGAGAATATGGTCTTTGTAGCAAGAAGAGGGGTCTTTCGTGAGAGAGAATTTATAAGCCAAGGAGACAGTGGGAGGCAAATTGATCTTGAAGAAATTCTAGAATCGGTGAAGGAACCTCAGACACTAGCAATCAACCTGAGGAGGAAACTCCTGTTGATCCAGCTGACGAGTCTGTACCTCCAAGGCATTCCACACGGGTTAGGAACACAACTGCGTTTTATTATGGTTTTCATATTACTACGGAAGGTGATACATTTATCAGTGATAGTACACTGGTAAATTTGGATGAACCTAGCAGTGTTAAGGAAGCCATGGCAGGCCCGGAGTCTGCTAAATGGAAGGAGGCTATGGACAGTGAGATACAGTCCATGTATGACAATCAAGTTTGGAACTTGGTTGACCATGTACCAGGCCGTAAAACAGTCGGGTGCAAATGGATCTTCAAGAAGAAGACCGACATGGAAGGAAAAGTGCATACTTATAAGGCTCGACTGGTTGCGAAGGGTTTTACTCAGACTCAGGGTATTGATTATGATGAAACCTTCTCGCCAGTAGTAAAGATTAAGTCTATTAGGGCTATGCTAGCCATTGCTGCATTTCATGATTATGAAATATGGCAAATGGATGTCAAAACCGCTTTTCTTAATGGAAAGTTGGCTGAGGATGTGTACATGAATCAACCAGAGGGTTTTGTCAATGCAGAGTACCCTAATAGAGTATACAAGCTTGAGAAATCCATTTATGGATTAAAACAAGCATCTCGTAGTTGGAATCTTTGCTTCGATGAGAAGGTCAAAGAGTTTGGCTTCTCGAGAAGTGAAGATGAGTCTTGCGTGTATATCAGAGCTAGTGGGAGTATAGTTAGCTTCTTGGTACTGTATGTAGATGACATACTACTTATAGGAAATGACATCCCAACCTTGCAGGAGGTTAAGTCATGGCTTGGGAAGTGCTTTGCTATGAAGGAACTAGGGAAGCTGCCTATATCCTAGGGATAAGGATATTAAGAGAAAGGAGTAAAAGACTAATTGGACTTAGTCAGAGTACCTACTTGGATAAGGTGTTGAAAAGGTTCAACATGCAGAATTCCAAGAAAGGAGATTTACCGATCCAAAGCAACACCAAGCTGAGTAAGACTCAGAGTCCGAGTACAGAGACAGAGATAGCTGAGATGAGCCAATTACCGTATGCTTCCACTGTTGGCTCGATCATGTATGCTATGACTTGTACCTGCCCTGATGTGGCCTTTGCTTTGAGCATGGTCAGCAGGTATCAGGGGAACCCAGGTAAAGCTCATTGGACTGCGGTAAAGAACATTCTTAAGTACCTACGGAGGACTAAGGATTGGATCCTTACCCTTGGTGGGAGTGATGACTTGAGAGTATTAGGGTATAGTGATGCTAGTTTTCAGACTGATAGGGATAATTTCCGCTCTCAGTTGGGCTGGGTCTTTACCTTAAATGCAGGGGCAATCTCTTGGAAGAGTTCCAAGCAGGAGACGATGGCTGATTCGACTTGTGAATCAGAGTATATAGCAGCAAGTGAAGCAGCGAAGGAGGCGATATGGCTGAAGAACTTCATCGGAGACCTTGGAGTTGTGCCAGCTATTAAGGAGCCTATGGAAATTTTCTGTGACAACAATAGTGCGGTTGCTTTAGCTAAAGAACCGATGGATCATGGGAGATCCCGACACAATGATAGAAAATATCACTTCATAAGACACAAGATAGAAGACGGACTCCTCGTGGCAAAGAGGATATCGTCAGATGAGAACCCTGCAGATCCCCTTACAAATGGACTAACGAGGGCTAAGCATTTTCAGCATGTGAGGCGCATCGGGCTGAGGGACGATATTAGTTTTACAAATTAGATAGATTCTCTGAAACTTGTAAAATGTAATCGACATTTGATGATGAATAAAGTTGTGATTTATTTATGAGTAAGGAGTTGCTATCATTGTCAATTATTTACAATTGTTTCAGCTTTGCATGTTTTGACTTCCAGAATAATTAATTTATTCAAACCTCTACAATCGGTCATACGTCGGAAGTAGGTATGAATCAAGATTGTCATGAATTGGGTTTGTAGATGGTTAAAGGTGTTTAGACATGGCAATGGTTGCTACAACGTTCATGAGTACTCATAAGTTGTGAGTATTGGAATAAACCCACGCTCACTTGTATCACTTCATGGAATTTATCTCGAGTGATCGTGAGACGGTAATATCATATAAATCTTCAAACCTAGAGATATGAGTTGTTACCTATGAGTTGGTTGTGCATTGATTGCACGTAAACGCATCAGTAACTTGATGTTATAAAACGTGCCTTTGTGTACAATTCAACAAGTAGTAGAACAAGTATATGAGTCGAAATTTATCTGTTCCTTTTAGAAATAGAAGCGATATCTGGGCCCCTCGATGATTTTGTGTTGACCCATGTACCGGGCCCGGTCAGAACTAAATTGATGTGTTCAGTTGAGTTCTTTGTCATACAAATCGAAAATCGAGAAACAACTGCCAGGCAATAAGCAAGACATAGTTCCATGTGTTTGTCCGGCTGATATCATGAGAACAGAGGATTATATGATCACTTATCTTAAAATGACGCTTCATACTTCAACAGAGTTTTCGAGAGCTACGATTGCTGGTTGGTTCCTTAAGTAATCGGCAAATACAGTTATTAGACTTATCCAAGTGGGAGTCTGTTGGATAAGGTGTCTAAGTCCATAACTTATTTGGTATATACTTGACCCGACCGGCATGGTCCATTTGGGTTGCATTTCATCCAAACTATTTATGGATAATTTTATGAGAGTTATACATATATTATTATTAATATATTATAAGTTATAATATATTAATATGAAGTCATGTTATTTAATTAGTCTTAGTCTTAAATTAATTATGAATTAATTTAGAGATTAAAAGGAAGACTAATTAGATTGTGGGCTATTGATTTTATATTGTGTGGGCTAACACCCATTTGTTTATGGGATAGGCTTGTATGGAAGTCCATGGATGATCCATGGAGCTTTTAACCCATGGATCCTTGGAAAAGGAAAGGTCATGGATTATTAGGGTTTCACCCTAATCATGTACACTATATAAGCATGCTTATGTTGCATGAAATAGCCACTAGTGTGTGTGCTTGTGTGTGGCCGAAATTAGTGTATGTATACACTCTCTCAAAGTTTTCCAAGAGTTTGTGGTGATTTGTGATTCCATTTGAGGCATTCACACTATTGGTGCTTGGCCCTCAAACTCCTTAAGAATCAAACTCATCAAAAAGGTATGTAATCTCTTCTAACTCTTTTATGTTTAAAAGTACCCCATGCCATGTTAGATAGGTTATGAAACTTGGAAAATTATTATTTTGCATGTATTTAGACAAACATAGATCCAAGGTTTATTAAGGTTGCATGCACACTTAGGAAGTGTTAGATTACTCAAAACCCAACAGTTCTACTGAGCTATATGGGATCACACAAATTAGAAAATTCTATCATATGATTCATGAAGGTATCCTTAGCTCTAATCTAGGATGCAGTTCACATATCAAGCATACTAATCAAAGTACATAAGTATAGGTAACTTGAGAAACAACTACTTGAGCTCGGCTGATTGCATGCATTGCACTCGTCAGTTTGATTTCTGACACACCCGAAAGTGTACCCGAATCCCTCAAATGAAGGCTATGATACCAACTTGTAACAGCCCAAAACCAATACTTTTTTTTTCATTTTTAAATACGAAATATAGTCATTATATTGTTCCAAAACCCATTACATAATAACAATGTCAAATTATCAGAGTAATAATGCTAATAAGTGCGGAAAATGGTGAGGGGAGAATGTTGTTCCATCACGTCGAACCCTTCCCCTTAGTACCAGAAGTACTTGAAAACGTAAATACAATATGTAAGCAAAAGCTTAGTGAGTTTCCCCAAAGAACCACATAACAATTATAAATAAGATAATGCTATCAGCGAAGCCATAGTCTTACAAGAAATTTCCTGCCAAGTGAAAATCCTAGTATTACAAACAGTTGCCAGGGGCTAGATCCTTTTCTTTCATACAATTGCCAGAGGCTAGATACTTTTCTTTCGTATAGTTGCTAGGGGCCAAATCTTGGTCTTTCATACAATTGCCAAGGGAAAAAGTGTACCACTCGTGTTTCTAGCCTAGGCATTTATATTGAGTTGATAGTCTGGGTTAACCTTTGTAACTCATTTTGAAGAAATGAAAAGGAATTATGTGAATATTATGTGAATTATGTGTTTTATGCTTAATTATTAGGGTTTATTTAATTAAGAATAAAAATAAGCGTCAAAATTAAACTTTGATATAAGCCCGATATCTTCACATAAACTTGTAGTGCTCGAAAAAAGGATTTCGGGGATATAAAGAATACCAAAATCCGAGTTATAACAAAGAAGTTATGACCTGTCGAAGTTTCGCGACAAACCGGCACGGTGCTGAATGTCGTAAAAAGTGAGTTTTCGATAAACTACTTTTTAGCCTTAGTAATCTACAAGAAATTCGTAGTATTCGTTAAACCGAGAAGTTCGATAAAAAGAACGCCCAAATCTGACTTCGTATGAGGAAGTTATGATTTTTCGAAGTTTCAGCGTAGCAGTAGACAACTAAAAACTCGAATTTTAGATCAATCGATTTTTAGCCGACACAACCTAAATGAGAATTGAAGGTCTCATCATTAGGAGCACAACGGTAAAAAGTCTGATGAAAACGGACGTTGTATGAAGAAGTTATGAATTTTTAACGGATTTCTTGTCCCGGTCTGTTAAAAATAATAATATAAAATTTAATTCAAAATTAGCCGACGAAGTCTAAACGGAAGTTGTAGAGCGTAATTTTAGCTACACGTGCATATAAAGAACGTCAAAAACGGAGCTCGTATGCGAAAGTTATGGCTTTTAGAAGTTTTTGCACAAAAACCGAGAAATTTCGCATAGTCATGCTCTTGCCACGTGTCCTCGCAGGTGCCACGTGTCCTCGCCTCGCAGGTGCCACGTGTTTGAACTGCTGAGTCACTCGCATGGGAGAGCCTCGTGTTGCCCCGTGTCATCTTCTTATTCGACCGAGAAGGAGGCCCAATCCGAAGCTGCCAGCTCTCCGTCCGAGCCTCGCACCGCCTAGCTCCGAGCCTCGCACCCTAGCTCCGAACCTCGCATGTGCTGCAGTTGACCGCGGTCCAATCAGGAGCCTCCAGCGAGCCCTTCGCACGTGCAGTCCTCGTGCGAGCCACCCCCTGCGAACCCTAGATCTGCGATGCGTGTTCTCTTTCTGACCCTCCGATCAGAAGCCTCGCCCCTATAAATAGGAGGGTGTGAGACCTCCCGGGTAACTTTCAAAATTAGTCAATTTTAACCCCTAAACCCATATTTTCTTCATCTTAACATCCCAAAATGCCCCGGTATAGATTGTAAAGCCTGGAATACTCCACGAAGTGCCCGAGAAGCCCGGAAAATTTATCTTTTCGGTTTCGAAGCCCGACCTTTCGCAGAGCCCGGTTTCTCAATAAAACTCCTGGTTTTATTAGAAACGATCATTTTAGGAAACGAATTGCTGCTTGATTTTCACCAAAATACGTGAGTGTGTAGTTACTTTCAACTTACACATAGATATGAAGTATTTACCCCGAAATACGTGTTATGTGTAAATATGCTAATTGTTTATTTGAGGTAACTGTTGAATTGATGTTTTATACAAGTTTTAAACTGTATATGCTTTTGATCTACAAAATATGTTGGGTAGAACATGGGTAGATGAAATAGTTGATGTGTGTTAAAATGGTGAGAGGCATCGATGTTGTTGTTGTTGTTGTAGTCATCTAGCGAAGTATAGATGAAGACCATCGACTTTCTAGATAGTCCAGTGGAACACTAGCAGGTTCGCAACTTGTAGGTGTTGATGAATTAAATGTTCATTGGCGTACTTCATCCCCCTCATGGTTGCCTTAAGGACATGTATGGCTGAGGAAACCCTTTAGCAGTAGTGTCCATCCCGATGATATTCCGTAGGTTAGGTCCCTTGTGATAGGTGTTTAGGGACGTAAAGTGAGGACAACGGGAATGGGTAATCAGGGTTATTGTTGATTGGTGAACTTAATAAGTATATTATTATTGTGGGTTGAAAACCCTATATGCTCACCAGGCTCCCAAGCCTGACCCACTCAGTTTTATGATTACAGGTAGTGGACCCTGAGCATAGTTGGAGGATGATGAGAGATTTTTGGATTATAGGCCAGTAGTTGTAAATAACTGTTGAAAGACTATAATGTCTTGTTTATGCTTTTGATCTGTATCGGAACATGACATCCCGAGGTTTTGATATGAAATGAAACTATACATTTCTTAAAGAAAGTTTTGATAAAATTTTATCATATTTTGTTTGGGGACCAATTCCGCAATATCTTTTAAAAAGATTTCTCTGATTTTATTTTAAAAAACATAAATTAAATCGGTCTTTTCTGGCCGAGAAAAAATTGGGATGTCACAGTTGGTATCAGAGCATTAGTTTAAGCGAACTAAGAAATTGTAAAATTTCTAGACTTGAACTTAGAATGCTAAGTGATGATTGTGAGATGAGTGTCTACCATATTTTAGACACGAGCACTAGTTTATTTTAGGGAAGACACCTAAAATGACCTTATGTGCTAAATGCTATGTGTTTGCCATGTGTGCCATTATTTGTTCGGATCTATGGTCTGTTGCCGACCGGATCTGGAAACTTTATATGTGTAGGATTCTAAGCGTATGATTACGAGAATAGAACTAACATGTAAACGTTTCAGAGTGATGAGTGAATTGACATGTGTAACAAGAATAAAGACCTAAATTCACCTTATTCGGTATATAGATTGTAATGGCAAGAACTCGAAGTGGAGATGGAAATGCAAACAGAAACCAACAACCTCAACCTCATGTGGTGGAACAAGTGCCTATAGTAAAAGCTGCACCCGAACCCATCACCATGGCTGGAGTACGAACTATGATTCAGACCATGTTGGCTGAACAGAGGGAGGAATTGAGGCAAATGTTGCTGAATGACAGGGATGAACCTTCAGTTCCTGTTGAACAACGTGAACTAAATGACGATCGATCCGAAGAAGGGAACAATAGTAGATCGGTTAGTCATAGTGAGCCGCTTATAGTTGGGAGAAATAACCAGGAGGGTAGAGTGGAGAGAAATGGGTGCAAGTATAAGGACATTATGACTTGCAAGCCATCGACCTTCAATGGAAAAGAAGATCCTGTCGGAGTAATGGACTGGATCTTGGAAATGGAGTTTGCTTTCATGACTTTTGATTACCAAGGCAAGTTACAAACTACCTTTGCAGTACGTCAGTTCAGGGGTAGTGCTGCTCGTTGGTGGAGCACTTTGTGGAAAACCCTAAGCCCTAATGCGCCACTGAAATTAACATGGGCAGAGTTCTTAGTGCACTTCAAGCGCAAGTACTGCTCGGCCCAAAACATACTTGAGTTAGAAAACCAATTTCTAACGTTGCAGAAGGGGAGTATGACTGTTGACGAATACATGAATAACTTCACAGACAAAATGGAGTTTGCTTTGCGTATTGTCCCAGATGAGTTGGCAAAGATAGACAGGTATGCAAAGGGACTTCCATGGGAGTACGCGGTGCCAGTACATCAGGCACTTACTTTGGAGGCAGCTATCTGGGATGCCAAGTCGGTTGAAGATATGATAAAATGGAGAGCCGCCAGCAAGGTTGAAGTTGGCGAAAAGAGAAAGTTTGAAGGAACTTCAGGTTCCAATAAAAAGAACAAGTTGTCGAAGACTGGTTCGAGAAAGTTTGGAGGAGGAAGCGAAGCCAAGTGGTGTGACAAGTGTAAGAAGAAACATGCTGGGAAGTGTAGCGTGGAAGTCACTTGTTACAAATATGGAAAGCCAGGGCATTATGCCAATGAATGCACCTTCAATAAGAACGTATGTTTTGGGTGCAATGAAGAAGGGCATATTTTGAGGGACTGCCCGAAGAAGAAGGACGCAGCAAAACCCAATCTACCACCAAAGCAAAAGGCGAGAGCCTTTCAGATGACACTCGAAGCTGCAAAAGAAGAAGCCGATGTCGCTTCAGGTACCTTTCTCGTAAACGAATTGCCTGCCCAAATTTTGTTTGATTCGGGAGCCAACTACTCCTTTATATCGCATGAATTTGGTAGAAAGCTAGCTTTTTGTAACGACCCGTTCCCAATATGTTAATTTATTAGTAATTCTTTTAAAGATTTGCAAGAGGGACTCGGCGAGTTCATAGCCTGACTCGCCGAGTAGGGTCGCGACCTCGAGCACGTGTTAGCTGGAGACTCGGCGAGTCCATATCCCGGACTCGGCGAGTCCATCCGTCTGGGTGAAACCCTAAATCCCCGGGTTGCCCACTATTTAAGTCACCTTATAGCCCCATTCTTGCCTCCTTCACCCTGAGAACACTGTGAGAAAAACCCTAGTTCATCCTTGAGAGTTTATAAGTGATTTTGTGAGATTTGTGAAGGCTTGAAGAAGGAGAAGAAGAAAGGAGCAAGGAGAAGAAGAGTTGTGCAAGATCCAAGGGAAAATCTGAGTTATTTGGAGGTATTTTCGGATTCCCCTCTTGTTTTATGCTTTAAACCTCCATTAGAACTCTTCTAAGAACTAGTTGATGCTTGTTCCAAGCCTTGTGCTTTCATGAACACCCTAATAAGCCGAGATAACCTTGGATCTATTCATTGAGAAGTCCCATAGTCCGGATCTATTGCCTTTATGAGGATACTTTGCATATTAACCCTAGATCTATCCCTTTTATGCATCTTTTAGCCTTATTTTCCCTTATTCATGTGTTGTACACGTAAAGTTGGAAACTTTACGTGGTAAACCAGCTTATTGGAATCAGATCTATCATTTGTATGTGTTGGATTCAAGCAAAATTGGGTGAAAAGCAGTTGCATGGCGGCAACTCGGCGAGTCGGGAAGAACGACTCGGCGAG
Source organism: Lactuca saligna (assembly GCF_052625555.1). Lineage (NCBI taxonomy): Eukaryota > Viridiplantae > Streptophyta > Magnoliopsida > Asterales > Asteraceae > Lactuca > Lactuca saligna. The sequence goes on from NC_136421.1 coordinate 128,629,019, forward strand.
TTGAGTCGCGAGTCCCCGATTCCTTCATTTTTAGCAGTGTTGAGTGGAACCAGTGAGTTAGAGAGTGGACTCTGCGAGTTGAAGGTAGACTCAGTAATGGAGGGACTCGACGAGTTGTTCATACAACTCGGCGAGTCCAAGGCAATCTTCTTAAGATCAAGAACAACTCGTCGAGTATGTTCATACGGCTCGGCGAGTCGGATGAAGATTGTCTGAGTTCTTGGATCAAGAGGGTACTCGTCGAGTCGATGCCATACTCGACGAGTAGCAGCGAGTAGGATTGAAAAGTGAGAGTAGGACTCGGCGAGTTGGGTGGCCCAACTCGGCGAGTCAGTCCAAATGAGAGTAACTTTGACCAAGGGTAAAAGAGTCATTTTACCCAAGTGCAGTGTTTAGTATTTGATTGAGTGTGTTTATGGACTTGTAGCCGGGGAGATACAGGAGCAGCAGCCGTGAGCTTCCAGAGCCACACACTCAGCAGCCAGTTTACGAGGTGAGTTTCCTTCCAGTAGGGACGGGTCTAAGGCCACAATGCCGGCCCGTTCAGTTAGCTGTAGTTTCCGGACTTTGGTCCGATGCAGTAGCTAGTATGTTTGATGCTTTCGTGGCTCAGACAAGATTTGTATGCTATGTTTTATGTGTTAAGTGTTATGTGTTCCGGGCTACGGCCCGATGTAGTATGCAGTATATGTGTTCATGCTAGATGATGTGTTATGCTATGCCATGTTCAGTCAGTCAGTTCCGGACTTCGGTCCGATGCAGGGGACAAGGTCCCAGTCGGTTCCGGACTTCGGTCCGATGCAGATAGTTCCGGACTTCGGTCCGATGCAGTTAGTTCCGGACTTTGGTCCGATGCAGTTAGTTCCGAACTTCGGTCCGATGCTGTTAGTTCCGGACTTCGGTCCGATGCAGGGGACAAGGTCCCAGTCAGTTCCGGACTTCGGTCCGATGCAGTTTCCGGGCTTCGGCCCGATGCAGTGGGCCAGGCCCAATATGTGTTTATATGATACTGTATGGTATGTGGTAGTTTGGGGGAGCTCACTAAGCTTCGTGTTTACAGTTTCAGTTTTGGTTCCAGGTACTTCCGCAAGCAAAGGGAAGAGCTCGGGGTGATAGCATCGCACTCACCACAGCTTAGCTTTTATCCTGGGGATGGTTTTAGTTGTCTTGATTTGATATAGTATGATACAGTTTTTCCGCACAGTATTTTATTATGATTTGGGATACATCGCGTATGTTTTTATGTTATGATACCCAGATTATGGTTTTGATTACATTGAAAAACAAAATTTTTGGGTCGTATTTTTGGGTCGTTTCAAGTTGGTATCAGAGCCCTGGTTTGAGGGATTCGGATACACTTCCGGGTGTATCTGAACTTAAACTAAGGGAAATAAAATATTTTATTTTTTTTAAAAAAAAATAATAAATAAAAACGTTTTACAAAAAGAATTTTGAAAGCACTTAGAAGGAAAGAAATCGTTTTTTTTTAACGAGATAGAGGTGTGTGCATGCGATCAGCCGAGCTCAAGTAAGTACTCCCAAATTACCCATACAAGTTATTTGTTCAGTTTCAGTTTCAGTAGAACAACATGCTAATATAGGACTAAGGATCTAGGAGAATGCCTTATGTGCCTGCTTTATGTATTACAGCTTTATGAGTATTGCATGCTAGAATTGAGTAGACAACAGTAGGATAGCCTGATTAGGTTATGCCTGATAGTGGGAGCTTAGCATCCTATGCTAGTGCAGTTTCTTGTTACGAGAATAGTTTTGCTTGAGTCTGTTTCCCTTTTCCGAATGTTGCTTGCTTCGTGCTTTGTGGGAATCTGAGTGATGGGAGTTAGCCATTAGGTGAACACGTCACACCACATGTGGTCAGGGTTGAATAACCCAGAGTGCTAGAACTGGCCCTATTGCGCAGCTCTTGTTTGAGTCCAACCGTTATAGGGACGGGTCTTTTACTTGAAGGATTATCTGATCCTCATCACATGTGATGGTGTTTAGGTAGTGGCTAATTGGCATTATGAGGAGACCTTCAGCAGCTGAGGACCAGTTGTGTTAAGTCTGAGGTTTCCCTAGGGCAAGCCTAGGATGAGAGTAGCAGAGAATAGCAGTAGTAGAAGTGACTTGGTGGAGTCAAGGCAATCCTTGAGGAAAGTACGGAAAGATGTGGAAGGTAGTATGGGCCCGTACTACTGAAAGCAGAGGATCCGTACTCGAATCAAGGAAGGCCAAGACAAGACCAGGAAGCTAGTAGTAGTATCATGATCCCTTGTGATATTTCAATGTTTTGATGTTGTTATGATATGTTTCAGAATGGTAGTTTTGCGCCCGAGACCAGCAGTCAGCAGCTCAGATGCCATAGGGGGATCAGGCCCGGAGGTCGGGCAGATGGATGAGCAGACCAGAGAGTTCCTTTCTTCTGAGGTTACCCGCATCATACTGGAGCAGACTCCTGTGATCTTCGGTTCGATCAAGGAGGGTATTTTAGAGCTGATGGATGAGAGATTGGGTGGTTTTCGTGCTGAGATGGTGGCCATGATGGGGTCGCGCACACTTACGTTCAGGGAGTTCAGGGCATGCGGAGCTCCAGACTATCATGGGGCGCGGGACCCCATAGCGAGTACCAGATGGTTGGCGGATATGGCCAACGCTTTCCGCACTAGCAGGTGTCCCGAGGGGGACAAGGTCAGATTGGCGTCCTGTCTTCTGAAGGACAGGGCACGGGACTGGTGGGAGGAGGTTGGACATGCCATCGGGGATGATGCAGCATTGGATGCCATGACCTGGACTGATTTCTCTACTAGGTTTAGGGCGGAGTTTGCACCGGTCATTGAGGTGCAGCAGCTAGCTAGGGAGTTTCAAGATCTTACCCAGACTACAGAGATGGTGGCGGAGATCACCGCCAAGTTCAGGGAGAGGGCTCTTCTTGTTCCTCAGTATGTAGCCGATGAGGAGATGAAGAAGGCCCGCTATCATGAGATGTTGCGGAGTGATATCCGCATGTTTGTGAGCCGGTCCAGTTGTAAAACGCTGGACGACATGATTGCTAGAGCTAGGGAGAGGGAGATTGATCTCGAGATGGAGAAGAAGAGGAAACCGGAGGTGGTTTTGGGTTCAGGCAGTGTGGGCAAAAAGCCCAAGGTTTCAGATCACAGGTCCAGGAGTCAGCAGAGCCACGGTCGGTGTGGCAAGTGTGGGAGATTGCACGAGGGGCGTGCAAGGCAGGGAGTTCCGGCTGCTACAAGTGTGGTCGGATTGGGCATTTGAGCAGGGATTGTACGGCCCCTGCTACTACGGTTACAGCATCAGATCTGATTTGCTTTCAGTGAAATTAGAGGGGACATAAAAAGTCCCAGTGTCCCAGTTTAGCTGCAGCGGGGAAGGTGGTTGCACCTGCCCCTGCCACCTTGAGGATTACGGATGGCCGGCAGGGCCGATCTGATGCGCCAGTGGCGAAGAGCAGGGCGTTTCAGATGACAGCAGAGGAGGCGCGAGCGACTCCTGATGTGGTGACGGGTATGTATCTTTCCTTCACCTTTTAATTATCATTATCGTTTGAATATTACTTGATGATATGTTTTATTTAGGGTCGTTCTCGGTGAACGGCATCTCTGCTTTGGTATTGTTTGATTCGAGGGCTACCTGATCATTCGTATCGCTTGCGCTTAGCAAGAGATTTAGCAGAGCTCCAGGGGAGCTGGATTGTCCATTAGAGGTTGAGATAGCAGATGATAGGACCGTGAGGGTCGGCAGAGTACATAGAGGGTGTTCCCTTCAGATATTTGATGAGCAGTTTTCAGTGGACCTGGTTCCTATTCCCCTGCGAGGGAATAAAGTTATTGTGGGTATGGATTGGCTAAGCCCCAATGGGGCGGTGATTGATTGTGAGCTTCAGCTAGTGAGGGTTTGCACTCCCAGTGGGGGAGAGATAGTGATTCAGGGCGAGAGGCCCCAGCGAGGACCGACCTTTTGTTCCGCCGCAAGGGCGAGGCGCTATGTTCAGCAGGGTTGCACCAGTATTGTAGTTTACGTCTTGGATGCCCGGGAGAAGGGCAAGACGACGATTGATGATGTTCCTATTGTTCGGGACTACACGAATGTTTTTCCCGAGGATTTGCCGGGGATACCTCCTGAGAGACAGGTTAAGTTCAGGATCGACCTAATTCCTGGTGCGGCTCCGATAGCCAAAGCACCGTATCGACTAGCTCCCCCTGAGATGCAGGAGTTGTCTACACAGCTGCAAGAGCTGTTAGACAAGGGTTTCATTCGGCCGAGCAGTTCGCCTTGGGGAGCGCCGATCCTATTTGTGAGAAAGAAGGATGGGTCGCATCGTATGTGCATTGATTATCGGGAGTTGAACAAGGTAACGGTGAAGAACCGTTACCCACTTCCGAGGATAGATGACTTGTTTGATCAGCTTCAGGGAGCGTCTTGGTTCTCCAAGATCGATCTACGCTCCGGTTATCATCAGATGAGGGTTAGAGATGAGGATGTACAGAAGACTGCTTTCAGGACCCGGTATGGTCATTATGAGTTCGTGGTGATGCCATTTGGGCTCACCAATGCCCCAGCCGCGTTCATGGACCTCATGAACCGTGTGTGCAGACCGATGCTGGATCGGTCGGTGATAGTATTCATAGATGATATCTTGGTATATTCCAAGACACAGGGGCAGCACGAGGAGCACCTGCGGGAGGTGTTGGAGACCTTGATGAGGGAGAGACTCTTCACAAAGTTCTCCATGTGTGAGTTCTGGTTGCGCGAGGTGCAGTTTCTTGGTCATCTCATCAACCAGAAGGGTATCTTGGTAGATCCGGCTAAGATAGAGGCCGTGATGCAGTGGGAGGTCCCGAAGTCTCCATCCGAGATTCGGAGCTTCCTAGGGTTGGCAAGGTATTATCGGAGATTTATTCAGGACTTCTTCAAGATAGCAGTGCCGCTCACCCGACTAACCAAGAAGTCGGTGGTATTTCGTTGGGGGCCTGAGCAGCAGGCGGCGTTCGAGACTCTCAGACAGAAATTGTGCGAGGCTCCGATCCTTACCTTGCCAGAGGGAGTAGAGGACTTCGTAGTCTATTGTGATGCTTCGATCACAGGTATGGGAGCAGTATTGATGCAGCGAGGCCATGTGGTAGCTTATGCCTCGAGACAGTTGAAGCCTCACGAGGCTAATTATCCTACCCACGATTTGGAGCTGGGGGCAGTTGTGTTTGCCCTCAAGATTTGGAGAAATTACCTTTATGGGATCCATTGTACTATATACACGGATCACAAGAGCTTGCAATATCTTATGGATCAGCCGAGTCTGAACATGAGGCAGAGGAGGTGGTTGGACGTGTTGAAGGATTATGATTGTGAGATCCTTTATCATCCAGGGAAGGCTAACGTGGTGGCCGACGCCCTAAGCCGCAAAGTGTCGGCGACCCCTATTAGAGATCTGTGTATGAGGATGACAGTGATCACTCCGTTGTTGGAGCGGATCAAGGAGGCTCAGATGGAGGGCCTCAAGGAGGAGAGGTAGAAGTGTGAGAGGATAGTGGGCCGAGTAGCTTCGTTCGATTATGACAGTCGGGGTTTGCTGACGCTTCATGGGAGGGTATGGGTACCGTACTAGGGTGGAGTGCGGCAGGTATTGATGGACGAGGCTCATAAGTCTCGGTTTTCTATCCACCCAGGGGCGACGAAAATGTATCGAGATCTTCGACCTGATTATTGGTGGCCCTGCATGAAGCGGGACGTCGCTTGGTATGTTGAGAGATGCTTGACCTGCCGGAAGGTCAAGGCGGAACACCAGAGACCTCACGGCAAGATGCAGCCGTTAGACATTCCCGTGTGGAAATGGGAGGACATCACCATGGATTTTGTCACCAAGCTTCCCAGGACCGCACGCGGAGTGGATTCGATATGGGTAGTAGTGGATCGGTTAACGAAGAGTGCCCATTTTATTCCGATTCAGGAGAGTATATCGGCGGAAAAGTTAGCTGATATCTATGTGCGAGAGATTGTGGCACGTCATGGAGTGCCGGTATCGGTGGTGTCAGACCGAGATGTCCGTTTCACATCCAGATTCTGGAAGCGGTTCCACGACGAGATGGGTACTCGTCTTCATTTCAGCACCGCTTTTCACCCCCAGACTGACAGGTAGAGCGAGAGGACGATTCAGACTCTTGAGGACATGCTGAGGGTATGTGTTCTAGATTTTGGGGGCAGTTGGGATACGTATCTTCCGTTAGCGGAGTTCTCGTATAACAACAGTTATCATGCGAGTATTGATCGACCTCCTTTTGAGATGCTGTATGGGAGGAAGTGTAGGACCCCGATTTGTTGGGGCGAGGTCGGTCAGCGAGTCATCGGGAGCACAGAAGTGGTGCTCAAGACGACTGAGTTGATCCAGCAGGTCCGTAGTAGGCTGCAGACTGCGCAGAGTCGGCAGAAGAGCTACGCTGACAGGAGGCGTTCGGACTTGGAGTTTCAGGTGGGAGATATGGTCCTTCTGAAGGTCTCACCTTGGAAGGGTGTCATCAGGTTCCGGAAGAGGGGTAAATTGGGCCCCAGATTTATTGGTCCTTTCAGGGTTTTGGCCCGGGTGGGTCGGGTTGCTTATCGGTTAGATCTTCCTGAGGAGCTTAGTCAGATCCACAACACCTTCCACGTGTCGCAGTTGAGGAAGTGTTTGGTGGATGAGTCAGCAGTCGTTCCCCTAGAGGATATTCAGGTTGATAGCAGCCTGAATTATATCGAGAGACCGGTCGCGATTCTGGATCGGAAGGCCAAGACTTTGAGGAACAAGGTAATTCAGCTAGTGAAGGTACAGTGGCAGCACCGGAAGGGGTCTGAATGGACGTGGGAGGCTGAGGAGGAGATGAGAGCGCACTACCCGGAGATATTTGCAGATCCAGCCGTAGCAGACTTCGAGGACGAAGTCTGAGATAAGTGGGGGAGAATTGTAACGACCCGTTCCCGGTATGTTAATTTATTAGTAATTGTTTTAAAGATTTGCAAGAGGGACTCGGCGAGTTCATAGCCTGACTCGCCGAGTAGGGTCGCGACTTCGAGCACGTGTTAGCTGGAGACTCGGCGAGTCCATATCCCGGACTCGGCGAGTCCATCCGTCTGGGTGAAACCCTAAATCCCCGGGTTGCCCACTATTTAAGTCACCTTATAGCCCCATTCTTGCCTCCTTCATCCTGAGAACACTGTGAGAAAAAACCTAGTTCATCCTTGAGAGTTTATAAGTGATTTTGTGAGATTTGTGAAGGCTTGAAGAAGGAGAAGAAGAAAGGAGCAAGGAGAAGAAGAGTTGTGCAAGATCCAAGGGAAAATCTGAGTTATTTGGAGGTATTTTCGGATTCCCCTCTTGTTTTATGCTTTAAACCTCCATTAGAACTCTTCTAAGAACTAGTTGATGCTTGTTCCAAGCCTTGTGCTTTCATGAACGCCCTAATAAGCCGAGATAACCTTGGATCTATTCATTAAGAAGTCCCATAGTCCAGATCTATTGCCTTTATGAGGATACTTTGCATATTAACCCTAGATCTATCCCTTTTATGCATCTTTTAGCCTTATTTTCCCTTATTCATGTGTTGTACATGTAAAGTTGGAAACTTTACGTGGTAAACCAGCTTATTGGAATCAGATCTATCATTTGTATGTGTTGGATTCAAGCAAAATCGGGTGAAAAGCAGTTGCATGGCGGCAACTCGGCGAGTCGGGAAGAACGACTCGGCGAGTTGAGTCGCGAGTCCCCGATTCCTTCATTTTTAGCAGTGTTGAGTGGAACCAGTGAGTTAGAGAGTGGACTCTGCGAGTTGAAGGTAGACTCAGTAATGGAGGGACTCGACGAGTTGTTCATACAACTCGGCGAGTCCAAGGCAATCTTCTTAAGATCAAGAACAACTCGTCGAGTATGTTCATACGGCTCGGCGAGTCGGATGAAGATTGTCTGAGTTCTTGGATCAAGAGGGTACTCGTCGAGTCGATGCCATACTCGACGAGTAGCAGCGAGTAGGATTGAAAAGTGAGAGTAGGACTCGGCGAGTTGGGTGGCCCAACTCGGCGAGTCAGTCCAAATGAGAGTAACTTTGACCAAGGGTAAAAGAGTCATTTTACCCAAGTGCAGTGTTTAGTATTTGATTGAGTGTGTTTATGGACTTGTAGCCGGGGAGATACAAGAGCAGCAGCCGTTAGCTTCCAGAGCCACACACTCTGCAACCAGTTTACGAGGTGAGTTTCCTTCCAGTAGGGACGGGTCTAAGGCCACAATGCTGGCCCGTTCAGTTAGCAGTAGTTTCCGGACTTTGGTCCGATGCAGTAGCTAGTATGTTTGATGCCTTCGTGGCTCAGACAGGATTTGTATGCTATGTTTTATGTGTTAAGTATTATGTGTTCCGGGCTACGGCCCGATGTAGTATGCAGTATATGTGTTCATTCTAGATGATGTGTTATGCTATGCCATGTTCAGTCAGTCAGTTCCGGACTTCGGTCCGATGCAGGGGACAAGGTCCCAGTCGGTTCCGGACTTCGGTCCGATGCAGATAGTTCCGGACTTCGGTCCGATGCAGTTAGTTCCGGACTTTGGTCCGATGCAGTTAGTTCCGGACTTCAGTCTGATGCAGTTAGTTCCGAACTTCGGTCCGATGCAGGGGACAAGGTCCCAGTCAGTTCCGGACTTCGGTCCGATGCAGTTTCCGGGCTTCGGCCCGATGCAGTGGGCCAGGCCCAATATGTGTTTATATGATACTGTATGGTATGTGGTAGTTTGGGGGAGCTCACTAAGCTTCGTGTTTACAGTTTCAGTTTTGGTTTCAGGTACTTCCGCAAGCAAAGGGAAGAGCTCGGGGTGATAGCATCGCACACACCACAGCTTAGCTTTTATCCTGGGGATGGTTTTAGTTGTCTTGATTTGATATAGTATGATACAGTTTTTCCACACAGTATTTTATTATGATTTGGGATACATCGCGTATGTTTTTATATTATGATACTCAGATTATGGTTTTGATTACATTGAAAAACAAAATTTTTGGGTCGTATTTTTGGGTCGTTTCACTTTTCCTGTAGATATGCTAGTTATTGCTATAATAGTCGAGATTGCTAGTGGCAAGTTTGTACCTGTTAGCCATCGTATGAAAAACATCCTCATTGACTTCGATGGGAATAAGTTCCAAGAGGAATTATTGCCTATCGAGTTAAATGGATTCGAAATAGTTTTAGGAATGGATTGGCTTAGCGCCAACGATGCAGAAATATTGTGTAGAAAGAAGATAGTAAAAGTAAACCTGCCTGGGAAAGAGTCGTTTATGGTGTATGGAGACAAACGCAGAGTAAATTCTGGAATCATTTCCCTAATGAAAGCCAGAAAGTGTTTGGCCAAGGGATGTACATCATATCAAGCATTTGTGATCGATGCTAAGATGGAAAAGAAGGAGGTACGAAATATTCCGGTGGTGTGTGAGTATCCGGAAGTCTTTCCCGAAGATCTTCCCGGATTGCCCCCTGACCGACAAGTAGAATTTCGTATCGACTTGTTACCAGGAATGACGCCGATAGCAAAAGCACCTTATCGATTAGCACCAACCGAAATGAAAGAACTTATGACACAACTCCAGGAGTTATTGGACAAAGGTTTTATTCGACATAGTTCATCACCGTGGGGAGCCCCTGTGTTATTTGTAAAGAAGAAAGACGGAAGCATGAGAATGTGCATCGATTACAGAGAGCTGAACAAACTGACGATAAAGAATAAGTACCCGTTGCCAAGGATCGATGACTTGTTCGACCAATTTCAGGGTTCGAGCTATTTCTCGAAGATCAATCTTAGGTCAGGATACCATCAACTAAAGGTGAGAGAGCAGGATATCGAAAAGACTGCATTTAGAACAAGATATGGACACTATGAATTTTTGGTTATGTCGTTCGGACTAACCAATGCCCTAGCAGCTTTCATGGATTTGATGAATAGGGTTTGTAAACAATTCCTAGATAAATCCGTGATAGTATTCATAGACGATATCTTGATTTATTCGAAAAGCAAGCAGGATCATGAAAAGCATCTGCGTGAAGTGCTAGAAGTCTTGAAAAAGGAGAAGTTGTATGCAAAGTTCTCCAAGTGTGAATTTTGGATTCAAGAAGTCCAATTTTTAGGTCATGTGGTTAACCGAGAAGGAATAATGGTTGACCCAGAAAAGATTGAAGCTGTAATGAAGTGGGAACAACCAAAAAGTCCTACGGAGATTCGAAGCTTTTTAGGATTAGCTGGATATTACCGAAGGTTTATCCAAGGCTTTTCTTCGATTGCTACTCCATTAACAGCTTTGACCCACAAAGGAGCTACTTATGCTTGGAATGAGAAGCATAAGGAAGCCTTTGAGAAGTTGAAGAAGAGATTGTGTGAAGCACCGATTCTTTCGTTGCGTGAAGGAGTTGATGACTTTGCAGTTTATAGCGATGCATCTGGAGTTGGGCTAAGTTGTGTTCTGACCCAAAGGGATAAAGTGATCGCGTATGCATCGAGGCAATTGAAGGAACATGAAAAGAACTACCCCACTCATGATATGGAGTTGGCAGTGGTAGTATTTGCCTTGAAGATATGGAGGCATTATCTTTATGGCACAAAGTGTAAACTTTTCACTGATCATAAGAGTCTTCAATATCTCTTTAATTAGAAGGAATTGAACATGAGGCAACGACGCTGGCTAGAATTACTCAAGGACTACGACTGTGAAATACTTTACCACCCTGGTAAAGCAAATGTGGTTGCTGATGCTCTCAGTCGGAAGGTAAACCTTGAAAAGAAAAGGCCAAGAGCGTTGAGAATTGAAGTTGTCTCGACAATTATGGAAAGTATAAAGAAAGCTCAAGAGGAAGCTTTATAGAAAAGTAACCGAAAGGAAGAACGTTTGGGCAAAACGTTAGTGTTCGGTACAAACAACCAAGGGTTGAAGGTATTTCAAGATAGAATTTGGGTACTTAAGATGGGCGGTGTAAGAGATCTTCTGATGGAAGAAGCTCACAAGACCATGTACTCGATTCATCCCGGCAGTACAAAAATGTATAGGGATTTAAAACCCTATTAATGGTGGCCGACGATGAAGCTCGATGTTGCTAAGTATGTGGCCGAGTGTGTAACTTGTTCTAGGGTTAAGGCACAACATCAGAAACCGTATGGGAGTTTAGAACCTTTACCCGTACCGATGGGTAAATGGGAAGACGTCACCATGGATTTTGTGACTAAACTGCCCAGAACAAGGAACGGTCACGACATGATTTGGGTGGTCGTTGATCGCTTCACTAAGAGTGCGCATTTCATAGCAGCCAAAGAGAAATGGTCTATGGATGAACTTCCGAATTCTTACGTGAAGGAAATTGTGAGGCTTCATGGTGTTCTGCTAACGATTGTATCCGATCATGATAGCCGTTTTACCTCAAGGTTTTGGAGGAGTCTACAAGAGGAATTGGGTACTAAGTCGTGTTTGAGTACAACTTACCATCCGCAAACCGATGGTCATAGCGAACGAACGATTCAAACATTGGAGGATATGCTGAGAGCATGTACCCTAGAATTCCAAGGTAACTGGGATGAACATTTACCTCTAGTAGAATTCTCCTATAATAATAGTTTCCACTAAAGCATTAAGATGGCACCGTATCACGCTTTGTATGGGGAAAAGTGTCGAACGCCATCATGTTGGCTGGAAGCTGGAGAAAAGCAGTTTGTGGGACCTGAAATAGTCCATCAGACTGCCAAAAAGTTGAAAGTGATAAGGGAAAGGATGTTAGCTGCTCAAGATCGACAAAAGAGTTATGCTGACAAGAAAAGACAACCGATAACCTTTGAAGTTGGAGATTCAGTTTTACTTAAAGTCTCGCCGTGGAAGGGACTTATAAGATTTGGGAAACAAGGAAAGTTGAGTCCAAGGTTTATTGGACCGTTCAAAGTTCTTCAGAAGATCTGGAATCAAGCTTACAAGCTAGAGTTACCGGAAGAACTGGCGGGTATTCATAACACCTTTCATGTGTGTTACTTGAGAAAGTTCACGGGAGATGTGCCCACCATAATTCCGATTTCTGAGTTAAGGTTGGATGAAAACAAGAGGTTGATCGAAGAACCTGAGGCAATCGTTGACCTTAAGACTATGAAGTTGAGACGCAAGATGGTTGATTTAGTGCTTATACGTTGGAAACATACAAATGGACCAAATCTCACTTAGTAAACAGAGAGTGACATGATGAGTCGCTACCTGCAGTTGTTTGGTGATATGTGATTCCGGGGATGGAATCACCCTAAGGGGAGAGAATTGTAACACTCGTGTTTCTAGCCTAGGCATTTATATTGAGTTGATAGTCTGGGTTAACCTTTGTAACTCATTTTGAAGAAATGAAAAGGAATTATGTGAATATTATGTGAATTATGTGTTTCATGCTTAATTATTAGAGTTTATTTAATTAAGAATAAAAATAAGCGTCAAAATTAAACTTTGAGATAAGCCCGATATCTTCACATAAACTTGTATTGCTCGAAACAAGGATTTCGGGGATATAAAGAATACCAAAATCCGAGTTATAACGAAGAAGTTATGACCTGTCGAAGTTTCGCGACAAAACCGACACGGTGCTGAATGTCGTAAAAAGTGAGTTTTCGATAAACTACTTTTTAGCCTTAGTAATCTAAACGAAAGTCGTAGTATTCGTTAAACCGAGAAGTTTGATAAAAAGAACGCCGAAATCTGACTTCGTATGAGGAAGTTATGATTTTTCAAAGTTTCAGCATAGCAGTAGACAGCTAAAAACTCGAATTTTAGATCGAGCGATTTTTAGCTGACACAACCTAAACGAGAATTGAAGGTCGTCATTAGGAGCACAATGGTAAAAAGTCTGACGAAAACGGACGTCGTATGAAGAAGTTATGAATTTTTAACGGATTTCTTGTCCCGGTCTGTTAAAAATAATAATATAAAATTTAAAGTCAAAATTAGCTGACGATGTCTAAACGGAAGTTGTAGAGCGTAATTTTAGCTACGCATGCATATAAATAATGTCAAAAACGGAGCTCGTATGCGAAAGTTATGGCTTTTAGAAGTTTTTGCACAAAAATCGAGAAATTTCGCATAGTCATGCTCTTGCCACGTGTCCTCGCCTCGCAGGTGCCACGTGTCCTCGCCTCGCAGGTGACACATGTCCGAACTGCTGAGTCACTCGCATGAGAGAGCCTTGTGTTGCCCCGTGTCATCTTCTGATTCGACTGAGAAGGAGGCCCAATCTGAAGTAGCCAGCTCTCCGTCCGACTCTCGCACCGTCTAGCTCCGAGCCTCGTACCCTAGCTTCGAACCTCGCATGTCCTGCAGTAGACCACGGTCCAATCAGGAGCCTCCAGCGAGCCCTTCGCACATGCAGTCCTCGTGCGAGCCACCCCCTGTGAACCCTGGATCTGCGACGCGTGTTCTCTTTCTGACCCTCCGATCAGAAGCCTCGCCCCTATAAATAGGAGGGTGCGAGACCTCCCTGGTAACTTTCAAAATTTGTCAATTTTAACCCCTAAACCCATATTTTCTTCATCTTAACATCCCACAAAGCCCCGATATCGATTGTAAAGCCCGGAATACTCCACGAAGTGCCCGAGAAGCCCGAAATACGTGTTATGTGTAAATATGCTAATTGTTTATTTGAGGTAACTGTTGCATTGATGTTTTATACAAGTTTTAAACTGTATATGCTTTTGATATACAAAATATGTTGGGTAGAACATGGGTAGATGAAATAGTTGATGTGTGTTAAAATGGTGAGAGGCCTCGATGTTGTTGTTGTTGTTGTTGTAGTCATCTAGCGAAGTATAGATGACGACCATGGACTTTCAAGATAGTCCAGTGGAACACTAGCAGGTTCGCAACTTGTAGGTGTTGATGAATTAAATGTTCATTGGCGTACTTCATCCCCCTTATGGTTGCCTTAAGGACATGTATGGCTGAGGAAACCCTTTAGCAGTAGTGTCCATCCCGATGATATTCCGTAAGCTAGGTCCCTTGTGATAGGTGTTTAGGGACGTAAAGTGAGGACAACGGGAATGGGTAATCAGGGTTATTGTTGATTGGTGAACTTAATAAGTATATTATTATTGTGGGTTGAAAACCCTATATGCTCACCAGGCTCCCAAGCCTGACCCACTCATTTTTATGATTACAGGTAGTGGACCCCGAGCATAGTTGGAGGACGATGAGAGATTTTTGGATTATAGGCCAGTAGTTGTAAATAACTGTTGAAAGACTATAATGTCTTGTTTATGCTTTTGATCTGTATCGGAACATGACATCCCGAGGTTTTGATCTGTATCAATCAGGTTGACTTAGTTAGTACGCGGGGTGTACTCCTCGTTTACGTGGGGCGTACCTTGAAGTTGACCGAAGGATGGGCCACTGACCTCTTATGGTCAGCATACCCATGAATATGCCCAACATACGAGCCTGCTTGCCAACTTTTTAACCAAGTGCATAATCCCTTAAGCACTCACATTGAAACTTCAAATCCAGGTCACATAAGATGTCCTAAACCATAAAGTTTCCAACTTTATGGCCTAACATGGCTATTAAGTCCTTAAAACCAAAAAAATGTAGCCTCTTAACCTATTAAGACCATCTAACACTTGCATGGGGGAAAACTAGTGACTAAGAACTCAACTTTATGACTTAGCACCCCTAAAAACTTCTGAAAGGACATCTCAAATGCCTTGGAGTACCTCCTACTCACAAAGGCTAAGTTTGGGACCAAAAAGGAAACAACTTGATCAAAACCATATCCAAGAGACTTAATCATCAAGTTTGAAACTTTTTTTCTCCATAAGGTAGAAAAGGGGACAAAATGCTAGATCCAAAGCCTTGAGTGCAACACCACCACTTCAGTATTCTTCCTTCTACTCTAAGAGCTGAAAAATGCACCAAAAAGCCCCAATAAGCTTCACAAGCACAAATACATTTAGGGTTTTCGAGATAATGAGAGAGGCTGAAGGTAAAAATGTGCTTGAGGCCATAAGAGAGGTTAAATAGGGTGGAAACCCTAAAACTTTGGGTTTTTCATTCTGACTGTGTACTCTGAGCATACTAATGCGCTCCGAAGTACGCCTTGCATATGAGGGTGCACGCCTCTTGTAATCCAAAGATCTTCAAAATTATAGAATTACCATCAGGGACTAAACTTCGACAATAAACACAACTCAAGTGTGACAACTCGAAGTTTGCCCCATCGCCGTAACCCGTTTCCGTCCATAAAATACGTCTTTTGCGAATTGTTTCCGTTTAAGTTATAAATTAAGTCATTATTTTGGAGACTTCTATTATGACTTAATGGGTGTCTAAACATGATTAGAACTCATTTTATCACTCCATATTAGTAATCAGAAACATTTTAGTTTTGACCATATCGGGTTGCGACATCTTAATCGGGTGCGACCAAAAGCCCCGTTTAACGTCGGTATCGGGTAGAATTCCACCGTGTCCATAACTTAGAACATATTTAAGGTGGTTTAAGCTTCCATTTGAAGCTTTTACTCTCTCTCACTACTCTCTCTCTCTCTCTAACCTCTCTCCTCAAACCAAAGAATTAAGTCCAAAAACATCAATTTAAGGCTTAAATCCATCAAGGTAACTTCCCTAACTCATAGTATAGCACCATTAGCCTTAAATTTCGTGATTTATGTTTGGAAAAGGACCATATTCATGAGTTTACGGCCCCGGAGCATGCTTGGGCCGTAAACACATGTGAAGAGGGTTTTTGAGCCTTTAAACCATTCCAAACCAACTTTGGGACTTAGATATGACTTAATGGTTTACCAATTCGGATGTAGAACACCTTGAACATCATTTTTGAGGAGTAAACATGAGTTTAGTGCCCAAGAACATGCTTGGGCCGTAAACTCATATTCATGGAGAGTAAACTCACATTTGAGTGTTTAAAAGCCACTTAAACACACCAATGGCCCTTGGAATAAATTCTAGAATCAACCACAATCGATTTAGGGGCTTAAACTTGATGAAAACAACCCCTTGGAGTGTTCACGGACGTAAACCCCCCTATAAAGGGTTCCTGGGCCGTAAACTCATAAACCTAAGTCAAATGATGCCCAAACTTCACCCCTGGACTTGTAAAATGACTTGGAATCACATGTGATTGAATTAGGACCACCAAAACACTTTTGTTAATGGAAACACAAGAGTTTACAGCCGTAAACACATATTTTACTGCCGTAAACTCCTCTTAGGGTCCTTAAAATGTTTAAAATACTTTCCAATGCCTTAAAACCAAACCTAGATTTAACCCCCAAGTGTTTCAAGGCCATTTCGCTTCCAAAAACACCACTTATGAGTTCACGGCTCTGAACTCATATGGGTGTGGTGTTTAGGGCCATAAACTCTCTAAGGAGTTTACTCTTGAAGTCCAAACTCATTATCCAAGCCATATACGTCCATAGATGTCACCCAGGTCACTCCAAACACTTGATTTGATGTGTTTTCGTGTCTTGGAGTGTGTAATCATATCTAATTAGTGATTTAAAGTCTAATTAGATACATTTGTATACCATTTCATATTACATAGTAACCTTGCGCATTATCAAGCCCTGAACCAACACATAGTAGCCAAAACATCACGTTTTCTCGCCTGGTCAGTTCATACCCCTACCATTTTTCAATGTTTTTCACTGTTTTCAGGGGGGGGGGGGATACAGGCAAAGTACAAGTAATACTTGTACCAAAACTTATTTTATATGTGCTGTGTTTCATATTACATATGTTTTTAACATGGACAAATCATAGCAGATAACCGTTTGAACTTGCAGATCACATTATCATATAATTTGTGAAAAACGTTATAAATTGTCGTATTTTATATTTTCACAAATGGTTTTCCTCATTATAATAGTTAAAAACATAACCTTTAAACTTTGAACATGAAACTTAATATATTGTTTTGTCCTCGGTAACACT
Source organism: Lactuca saligna (assembly GCF_052625555.1). Lineage (NCBI taxonomy): Eukaryota > Viridiplantae > Streptophyta > Magnoliopsida > Asterales > Asteraceae > Lactuca > Lactuca saligna. The sequence continues at coordinate 128,645,992 of NC_136421.1, forward strand.
CCACATAGATACGCGAGTGGAGGATAGTAGATAGAACTTTTGTATTGTCCTTAATAAAACACCCCCTAGACACGAGTGTGAAGGACATGTATCATTGGAACTTAGTCAGGTCCTAGTTAGTACTCCCCATAGACACGAGAGTAAAGAACCAATAGAACAGGATTTCCGTATTGATATTTTCAGTTTTAAATTCATGAATCTGAAGATTGGAGACATGTCCTTTGCAACACTTCCCTAGACACGAAAGTGGAGGACTATTCTTGTAACCAGAATCTCCGGAAAGGGGAGAGCGTGACTTGAGTGTATAGATCTATACGAGACTGACTATCCCGCACCTGGCTGCTAGCTACAGCCGAGCTGAAAGGTTCAAGGGTGACAAAAGTCATAGAAGATATTGGCCCCGTCTCAAGTCATATCTAGTCTGTAGTATGGTTATGGAACTCGCAATCAAGATTATGAAAACTTTATACTTATTTGACAAAATTGCAAAAACGGTCACTGTGGTATGTCAAAACTAGCATGTTTGGGCCAAAACGGTTTTGGCTAGCATCAATGGTCCAAAAGTTTCATTTTCTTGCAAGTTTGGTCCAATTTGGTTTGAATTTTTTTTGGAAAGACGATTTTGCCCTTATTATTTAATTTTTCATTTTTTTATTACGAACAATTAAAAATAAAACAAAATAAAATAAAATACCCTCTCTCTCATACCCTCTCTCTCTCTCTTGTCTCTCTCTCTCTCTCTCTCTCTCTCTCTCTCTCTCTCGTTTCTTGCTTACTACGGTCCAAAGAAGAAGAACGAGTGGTTGTCACCGGCCTAGGATGCCCTTCCGCCTCCCTTCGGTTAGGTAGCACCACCCAAACACCCGATTCGATCGTTGCTACCCTCCCTTTGAACTTAGACAGATGCCAACGAGAGAAAGGTGATCGAGTTCTGAAGTTTGGGTTTCTTGACGATTAGGGTTTCTTGGCGGCTAGGGTTTTCAGATGGAGGGTTTCACGACTGGAAATCGAGGGGAAGACACCTCGGATTGATTTTCCTCGGTTGTTAAGCCTCCGACGAGATGGTTGTCATCGATTTGGGTTACATCTCCACATTACTGCTGGATCCTCTAGCTATAGACTGAACATATCTAAAGGTGACGAGGATGGTGATGGGGTGTAGCAGTGACGAGAAGAACAAGAGAGAGGGACATGATTGGCATTTGATTCAAACACTGATTCAGAGAAGAACAAGAGAAAGGAACATGATTGGCATTTGATTCAATAATTGGAAAGGACACAAAAATTTCTTGGTTGTAAATCGTAACCCCTTTCATCTGTAAATCATAATCTTTTTAACCTGTACTGATTTAGGGTATACGGTGTCTGCGATTCAGGGAGGGGGATAAAAGGGGTGCAATTTACCTTCATCTTTATGTTTATTGAGTTGTTTGTGTGCTTATGGGTTTGAGTTGGGCAATTCATAGAAGAAATTGATTCCGATGGTGGTGATGGTAGTTCTTCAGAAATCGATTTCTTAGTTCGTGAATATGATGTTCTTGTTCTTGAACTCAGGAAAAATCGAGTGTTCTTGAGATTCATATGCATATATGAGTGTGTATGTGTTTAGTCTATTCGACTTCATACAATGAATTGAAAAAATTGATAAAAGTTAGGGTTCTTCATTTTACAAATCCACTACCAGATATGTATTAATTTTGTTTGTAGAGAGAGAGAGAGAGAGAGAGATAGAGAGAGAGAAAGAGGAAGAGAGAGAGAGAGGGAGAGAGAGAGTATTTTATTTTTGTTTTATTTTTAATTGCTTTTTAATTACTAATAATAAAATAAAATGGAAAATTAAAATATAAGGGCAAATCCATCATTATAAAAAAGTTCATAGGAAATTGGACCAAACTCGCAACAAAACGAAACTATTGGACCATCCTTGCAACCCAAACCCATTTTGGACCATAGGTGCTAGTTTTGACATACCACAGGGACCATTCTTGCAATTTTGTCTATTTGTTTATTAGTTTTATATACGTCTTAAAACTAATGTACATTTAAAGGTAACCAAACTTTCAGGAAACTTCGCACACACACACTTTAAGTATGGTAGATACTTGTATGTTACTTTAAGATTCGATAACACTTCACAAACATTTTAGGAAAATATAGGATTTTCCTGGGATAACAATTGAACATAATCAGAACCGTACAATATAACATTTAACCAAACATTACTTTTAAGAAAATATGGGATTTTCTTGGGTCGTAACATTTTCAGAAACTAAAAGGAAACTCGTACATTTTCAGTAAACAAAACCGCTTATGAACTCACCAGCTTTATGCTGATTTTCAAACTGCTTGTATTCTCAGGTCCGCATTAGACAGGTACCTGACGACCCTTTTGATGAAGACGGATTGCGTAGAAGACACGTCTTACTTTTGTCTATATGTGTATATATATATATATATATATATATATATATATATATATATATATATATATATATATATATGTACACACACACATATGTATCATCAATTGTACAACTTTACTTTTGAACAAATGTAAATTGTAATATGTAATGTAATGATTGTTTACTTTGCTTACTATCTACATTGGTTGCGATATTCATGACGTCCTCCGCCCCAGAACGTTTCCGCCTTCGGTTTTGGGGTGTGACATCAAGGGTTAAAATGGATACCAGAAATCTAGGTGTTACATTAGGCGAAAAAGAGAAGAAAAGGAAAAATATGGAACATGACGAAGGCTCCTCTGATAAATTTTAGAGAAGTCGTCAGAGGTGGAAGGTGGTGGCTACGGGTTGTGGTCAGCAACAAGGTTTGAACCTAGATCTCTGTTACCATGTTAGATAATGGATTTGTTGATTCTTAAAAGACAATTACATAAGAATATATATATATATATATATATATATATATATATATATATATATATATATATATATATAAAATACCTACATCCTAATGGCTAAACCCTAAAGAACTTGGTCCTAAACCCTAATAACTAACAATGATTAAGATGAACATGAGTATTGAGTCTTGAACTCTGTTTTGGAGACGTCTAGTTGTTGTTGGTTCTCGGTTCGTATCATGATCACTTGGGAATTAAGCACTCCCAAAGGATCTCTTATCTATGACTGGGCATGAATTTATCATGATAGCTTCACTAAATTATTATTAGGTGTAAATTAACTAAAATAGGTTCTCTTATTTATGATTGAACATGAATTAATTTCAAACATTTCATAAATAGTACTTGGTTTTACTTTGTATACATCTTTCTTTCTTCATTTTCTATTATGAAACACATACCATTGGTTTACATGTGAGCATTATTTTAGTTAGCTTTGTAGGAACCAGGTTGAATTGAATCTACTATGTACCGGTGGACTGTGACTTTTCCAAAACTGTATGTTACTGATTTTCCTGTAAATTGGATGTTTTGTAGTTCACACCACCTAAAATCCGGTAACATACAATTTTGGAAAAGTCACACTCCACCACTACATGGTTAGTAAGTGTCAGAGAGGGTAGGAAGGTTAGGGGTTATGGATGTGGAGGGTTGAGATGGAGGAGATGGAGGGGTGGTGGTGGGATGTAGAGGATCATAGAAGTAATTGATGGTGGATGGAAGGTTGGTGTTATTGTGAAGGAACTAACAGTCATATGAGTTGGTGGTGGTTGGATTAGCATATGGAAAAATTGTTTCCTCAAAGTTGACATGGCGAGAGATTTAGATAGCCAAGGAATACTCAACGAATTGACCGAGGGTCAAGTTTGTGGTCGAGGGTGGCAGAAACATTTAGATAACATGCACACCTAAACACACAGAGATGCGTGTATGATGGGTTTAGTTGAAGAGAGCGGAAGTAGGAGTTTGATTGTGAAGGATTTTGGTGGGTGTGATGTCATAAAGGTAGGTAACGACATGAACAGAATCAACACAAAGGGAAAGAAGGAGCGATGCATGAGAAAGAAAAAATGAATAATTTCATTGATATGATGAATCATTCATTCAGGTTTGCCATTTTGAGCAGATGTTTGAGGGCATGTAAACCGAAAATGAAGCTCATGTATGGTCACAAAGTTTTTTAAAATTATGAATGAAATTATGAACAGCGGGTAAAATTTTCAGATTTGAATTTTAAGGGATAGACCCATACATATTGAGTATTGTTGTCCATAAGTACCATGTAGTATGTATACCCCATTTTGCTTGGTATTGGAGACCTCCAAAGATCGTTGTGAATGTTATCAAAGGGTAATAAAGTACTAGAATTTGAAACATAAAATGGTAAACGTTTATGTTTTGAAATTTGACATGAATGAAAAAGTAAATGAGAAGTACTAGTACTTTTATTGCAAGAAATGATAGAATTTGAACGTAAATAATAAATGGATGTCCAAATTGGAAGTGCCACAAATCAGAAGACGAAGTGGAAAGGAGCATAGAATGAGATAACGTCAGAGATGTGAATGGTTAGAGAGCTCTGATACTATTGTGGTGGCTAAGGATCCTCCCATTGTAGAGGTCCTTCGTAGAAAAGCCACGGTGGTCAAATTCAACAGAAACATTATTATCTATAGTTCATGGACATAAATTTGATTTTTATAACTTTGGGTGTGTAAAGAACATCATTTAGGGTGATATTTTTGAGTTGAGATAAGAGGATTGTTTTTACCGTACCCATAACCAGAATATCATGGTCATTACCGACAAATATAGAATATATTTCGTCTAATAGAATTAATATAGATATATAAAAATATAGAATATATATATATATATATATATATATATATATATATATATATATATATATATATATATATATATATATATATATATATATATATATATATATATATATCTTCTAATAGAATCGTCCTAAGAAAAAACAGTCATTGATTATGATCTTCTATGCGATACTTCGGTTAGTGAGGAATGATAACATTTTAAAGAAATCATGATATCTCCAACAAAACTACAGATGCTATCATTTCTCAAACGTATCAGTGATGCAAATACATGGGCATGTGTTGTGTAAGCTAGGCAAAATGGAGTTGTTCTCCTATGTAATTTCTAATCATTTTGTACCATTGTTATTTTCTATTCTATATTTTGTTTTGCTTCGTACACCAAAGCTTAGCTCCTTTTAAATGCCCGATCTTGGTTATGTATAAAACTTTATTTATAAAAAGTTATTCGTTATTTAAAAAAATGGTTATTTTAATAAGGAAGCATTTATAAACTTTTATTTTATTAATGAACCATTATAGTTGTTGGAGCTACAATAATTTATTAATTTCTTAAGGGTTTAAACTCATAGAACTATCCTATAAGTACCATGTAAGATAAGACATGATTTATTCTTGGTGCCTAAACTTTATGCAGTTCATGCTACATGTTTGTTAGCCATCCTTTAGTTTTGCTTGAAGGTTCCACCCATTTGTTTGTTAGTCATATTTGATTACATACATATATTGTTCAATAATTCATTAAAGTAGGGTCATTCTTGGGCAAACATACATCAATTCAACAAGTTTGATACAATTTATTAAGTATCCAAAATGGTCAGATCAAACCTCCCCAACTTTATTTCAAACTCGTCTCGAGGTTGGCCTGAAAGCATTAGCATAGTCTTATTCTTTCATCTTAAGAAAAACTCAACAAAATCACGAACCCCTACATTGTATCAAAAACAAAAATGAAAAAAAATTAAAATATAACAATTGAAGAGGGAGAGGGGAGGGGGGGGGGGGGGGGGGTGAATTTTAATTGTAAGAGGAAGAAAACAAGGTGACTTTCTTTCCGAGGTAAGAAGGTGTTACCATGGCACTGCCATGTCAACCCCAACATTGGTATACGGTAGGGGTACACCCACTAACCTAAATATGTTATTAATAATTTTTTGTTATAGGAAATGTAAGTAAAAAGGAATAGGATGGGCATGGTAAGGCAGTAGGGGGCATGCAGGTGCTTGGCCCCTCCAACTTTATATATGAGTTATGGATGCAACTATTCCATGACCAAAAAATAAAAATTGCAATATCTTTTAAAATCTCAAAATAAATATAACAATTACAAAGGTAACAATAGTGCTCACAAGATCGATCTGTGGTTATATAAAAATTAAGATTGTAATTTGTAAGCATATAAAAAATCTGAAAATAAACCATCTAAATATTATTGATTACCCAAAGATTAATTTACAATGTAGATAGAGATTGCAAATAAATCTAAAAACCAAAAACTAACTAATCAGAAAACAAAATCACAAGGTTTTAAGGCGTTTAAACCATGTAGGTTACTAAAACTATCAACTATCAGATTTGGAAACAAATCTAAAAAAAAGAGTATGGTTTTGCGTTTCTTAAACCTACCATGGCTGCAAATATTATTTCCAGAAACCTTTCTCTATGTAGTCTATGGGATGTGTAACATTCAAGATTTTGGTATGTTTTCTTTAATCCTTTATGTAGAAATTTATCTTATTTTAGTCCTTAGCTTAGTACATAGGGCGTACTCTATGAGTATGCATAGTGTACTGGCCCGAAGTTGGATCACGGATTCACCAACATACGTGGGGAGTACGTGGGAGTACACATGGATGTGGGAGTTCATTTCATCTGAGATTACCCGCAATATACTCGAGCAGACTCATGTGATCTTTGGTACGATCAAGGAGGGTAGCATGGAGGTATTGGATGAGCGCTTGGGCTCTTTTCCTTCTGAGATGGTGTCATTGATAAGGGCACAAGCATTGACTTTCCGTGAGTTTTAGGCATGCGAGGCTCCAGAGTACTTCAGGGAAAAGGTTTCGATCATGAGTAGGCATTGGTTAGTGGATGCCACTAATGCCTTCCGCACTAGCAGTTTTCTGAAGGGGGCAAATGTCAGACTTGCTTCCTGTCATCTGAAAGATAGATCTCAAGATTGGTGGGAGGAGGTTGGTCACACCGTAGGAGATTCGGCAATTGATTCGATGACATGGGTTGATTGTGTGATGAGATTTCAGGATGTGTTTCCACCAGTGATTGAGGTGTAGCAGTTGGCGAGGGAGTTTTAAGACCTTCGCCAGAGTACTGAGATGGTGGCTGAGATCACTGCTATGTTCCGGAAGAGGGCATTGCTGGTTCTACAATATATGGGAGACGAAGAGTTGAAGAAGGCGAGATACCATAAGTTGTTGAGGAGTGATATCCGGCAGTTTGTAAGCCAAACCAGTTGCGAGACACTGGAGGATATGATTGTGAGGGCTAGCGAGATATTGATTTGAAGATGGAGAGGAAGAGGAAGCCTTAGTAGACTCAGAGTTAAGGGAGTTCACGCAAGAGGCCCAAGGTATTTGACTTGAGCTCGAGGGGCCAGCAGGGCCTGAGTCGCCGTGGTAAGTGCGGAAAGATGCACGATGGGGTGTGCAAGGTTATTGGTTCTGGCTACTTCAAGTGCGTCCGGATAGGTCATATTAGCAGGGAGTGTACTGATACTACGACCATCACCCTGGTATCTAATTTGATTTGCTACCATTACAATAGGAGAAGACATAAGAATGTCAATTGTTTGAGTTTGACAGCAGCAGGACTAGTGGTAGCATCCGCTCCAACGACTTTACAAATTACTGATGGTTTCCCGAGTAAGGTAGATGCGCCTTTTATGAGGAGCAGGTCTTTTTAGCTAACAACCGATGAGGTTCGTGCGACAACAGATGTGGGGATGGGATCATTCCTTGTGAATGATATCTCTGCCTTGGTATTGTTTGATTCGGGGGCTACCCAATCTTTTGTATCTCTTGCGCTTAGCATGAGGTTTTTTGGTGCTTAGGGGAACTAGATTTTTCATTAGAGGTGGAGATTGCAGATGATCGATTTGTCTGGGTATCAAGGGTTCATCGAGGTTTTGTTCTAGAGATGTTCAGTGAGTAGTATCCAATTGATTTGGTTCCTATTCCTTTGCATGGGAACATGATTATTGTGAGGATGGACTGGTTGAGCCCTAGTGGGGCAGTGATTGATTGGGAGCATCAATTGGTGCGTATTCGAACCCATGTGAGGGAGAGTTAGTGGTTCAGGAGAGAGAGAGAGAGAGAGATTTGTTTGAAGAAGGATGGGTCACATCGGGTGGGTATTGAATATCGGGGGCTGAATAAGCTAACCGTGAAGAACTGTTATCCACTCTCTAGGATTGATGATTTGTTTGACCAACTTTAGGGTGTATCATGGTTTTCCAAGATTGATTTGTAGGCGAGATATCACTAGATGAGGTTCAAAGAGGATGATGTGTAGAAGACGACCTTCTAGACTTGTTATGGTTATTTTGAGTTCGTGGTGATGCCTTTTTGGCTCACCAATGCTACAGTCGTGTTCATGGACCTCATAAACCGTGTATGTAGGCATGAGGAACACTTGAGGGAGGTATTGGAGACTTTGAGTAGGGAGAGACTCTATGCGATATTCTCCAAGTATGAGTTCTGGTTGCTCGAGGTGCAGTTTCTGGGGAACTTGGTATTCTAATCGACCCGGTCAAGGTTGAGGCCGTGATGAGGTGGAAGGTTCCGAAGACTCCATCTTAGATTCAGATTTTCCTTTGGTTGGCAGGTTACTATCAGAGATTCATTTAGGATTTCTCCAAGATAGGGGTTCCTCTGACTCGATTGACGAAGAAGACAATACCTTTTCTCTAGGGGCGTGAGCAGCAGAAAACTTTTGAGACTTTGAGATAGAGATTATGTAAGGCGCCGATTTTGACCCTTCCTGAGGGTGTTGAGGATTTTGAGATAGAGATTGTCAAATATTTTTTTAGTTATTTATTTATAAAAAAACAATAAAACTAAATTGTTGTTATATGAAATTCCACGCACCCTCTAACTTTTAAAAACCCCAAAACAGGGAACGGAAAAATCGATCTGAAACCCGTGGTTCATGTGATGATGGCTATTCAGATTATTCTGACTTCGGATAGTGTAGAAAACAAGGATTTTGTTATCTAATCGTTCTTTTCATACGTAGGATTTTGTATTTGTTATTAAACAAAGTAAAATAATTAATATGAAAAGAACATAACATGGACCCATAATTTATTTCGTAACCTACCCACATTTTGCTCTCATCTAATACAAGCTTCACACACCCCTTTCTTCCACTTCCATCATTTTCCTTCATCGAAGGCTGTATCATACCTCCCCTTTCTTTCCAGAAGAAATGTTTAACTTGCTTGTTTTGTCGGAAAGCTCTTTGCAGCCGACTCTTGGTCTGATTATCTTCTTCAACATCGTTTCCTGTTCTTGTGCCATCGTCACATGTTCTTTTGCCATTTATGTCTGTTGTTGTGCTACCACTTGCATCACCCCTCATATTTCTATTCGTTGTTTGTGAGTGAGATTTACAAATTTATATGATTCCATTTGGCTTGGTTCTTGAGAGATTTCGCTTATGATTTTCGTGAATAAAGGAGTCTGGTGCTACTAACGAAGGGGGGGGCTACAGTTTAGGAATCCGTGAGGTTGTAGGATACGTAATCGAGTCTCAATGTTCAAACCTGGTCTCTAGTGTCGATTCACCTGATGTAAAAACCCGTTAACTTTCTAGTCAATAAAAGTCAAACCGCTATAAATAAAATTTGAGGTTTTGATCATTTCGTTAAATTGATAAGGGATAAATAGGATTTAAATTATATAAATGATGTTTTTATATAAGTATTTGAAATAAAATACACTTAAAAATCCAAGTTTCCCTTTGGAACTGAGAACCACAGATCGAAAACCTTCCCTACCGAGAATAGATGTCGGATAGAAAACGGATTTCGGCCGAGAACCTCCTTTCCGGCCGAAAACCCAACCGCAATATATATTTTCCTCGAAAAATAAGTCATTTGCTCACTCTTTCACTTGAAAACAATCTCATTTATCTCTCAAGTATCATCCAAGAACATTTATACCTTCAAATTTTGACAATCCGAAATTTTTTAGAGCCAACAAGGTCTAAACCCTAACCTAGTTCAAGTGAAACCGCATTCAAACCTTAATGAATTGTGCCATCTATAACTATGAAGGCTTTTTTATAAATTTATAACTAAGCATGGATTTAAACTTAAATTAAACTAGGTTAGCATAAATCAACATAAGGCAAAAGATTAAAACTTAAACAATAAAGTAATACCTTAAATTGAGTTTTTAGTTTTAAGCTTCTAGAATCATGGAGTTTACGACCTAGAGATTTAATGAAAAAGTAGTTTACGATCCAAGAAAGTAATCCAAAAGTATTTCACGGTTCATAGTTGAACTTGAACCGAAAACACCCTTTCTAGAAGACCTTAATCCGAAAACACTTTACCATTGGACTCTTTGGCCGTAAACCCCCTCTTTTTGAATTTAAGGATCAAAAACACCATTTCCTTTTTGATTTAAAATCGTAAACACTTTATTTTTAAGACTGTAGGACTGTAAACGCTTCAAATATCTTCATATCTTATCCGAAGTTAACTTCCCAATTTGATTTCTACCGTAAACCTCACATTCACCGCCTCATGAGTTTCATTTATATTATAGATACAAATGAATTCATTTGACACATACAGTAAACTCATTTCACTCATATGCTCTCAAAACACATATCAAATCCTTCGCATCTGCAAGCAGTTACCCAGAAATCTTCAAACCTCCATAAGAACTTCTCTTCAATTAAGTAAGTAATCTATACCAAAAAGTGTTGATAAATACTTTATATTATTCGATTAAATAATTTGACCACAATATTATGTGTTTAAATATTATTAAGATTTCGGAAATTATACGTGTTCTAACCCGGGAATCATCGCAACCACATCGTATATTGCCAAAAACACGCATATAATGTGAGTTTGTACCCCTACGTTTTCATGTTTTTTAAATTGTTTTACGGGGAATACAAGTAAAACACAAGAAATCATGTGTTTAAAAATATAAATTTCTGATTATGTTTTCTTACCGTTAATAAGAAATTAAACATGAAATTTACTAAATATGAAAAATATCGTTACTATTGAATTTACAAACGATTTACAAAACATGTTAAGACGCAACGGTTTTAACACCAACACGGAAACAAACTTATAAACTATAATAGATATAATTTATGGAACAAATATACTATTTTACAAGATTCAGGTCATAACACGAAAACGAACTTATAAATTAAAATAAGTATAGTTTATGGGACAAAGAATCTATTTTGCAAAGTACAAGTTAACATATAAACAGAAAGGGATTCCAGATAATAGATGAACAGAAAGGGTTTTCAGATAACAGATGAACAAAAAGGATTTCAGATAACACATGAACAAAAAGGGTTTGTAGATAAAACGGTTTTCAGCTATTATTTGTAAAAACGTTGAAGCAATTTGTGAGATGTTTTCGTGTACTTATCTAGGTACTGGTAAAAAGTCTTGATTTTATAATCACACATCCCGACTGTAGGGAGAGTGAGATATTTGTGTACACATCTATTTGGGACTTACAATCCCACATCCCGACTGTTAGCTACAGTTAGGTCGGCAGGCCTGGGTTGACAAATGCCGTTAACGTTCTGACGCCTGAAAAACATTGTGATCAGGCCGATTGGGTTAGTATGGTTATAAGAACTCACAAAGAGAAAAACAACGACATATTTACGAATAATGTATTATCAAATAATTTTATTTGATTATTTACATACATTCGGATTTTAGAGCAAATATACTTTCAAGGGTTTTATTTAAATAATAAATCAATATTACATTATTTGCAAGTACATAATTTCTATATTAATACATAGTTACACGATAAACAATATATTATATTATTTAATAATATGGTACAAACAGAATTTCATAAAAACATATACCGAGTATTGTTTTGCTAAAGTATATGATTACATAATATATATGTTAGGAATATATATAATAAAGATCCGATAGGTAGTGGAATGTGTGAATTCTGTCTTACTTCCTATTCCTTGTTTGGTTGTGGGCTTAGGGCAGAATCAACCAATCGATTGTTCGTTCGATTTTGTTTATATATAACTTGCATACATGAAGTAATCATAGGAGGTAAAAGTAAGGGTCATACCCGTTACAAGAATCAGAACCTTGAATCACATGTTATAAACATAAGAAACTTATATTTTTAGTCTTAAAGTACTAAGAATACAATTTATATTCTAAAAAAATATTGGATTTTCTGGAAAAATACATTAACGTTTTCATTAACAAAGAACATATCTTTTCCAACAAAATACTTATGAACTCACCAACTTTAATGTTGACACTTTTTCAAACCACTTGTATTCTTAGGAAAGTTAGTAGACAAGTCACATGTACCCTCTCAGGCGTTGCGAAGATGGAGCATAGAATATTACGTCTTACCTTTTCATATAGTTTTAAATGTTGAATCAACAATGTTTTGGATACAATGTAAAAACTATGTTTTCAATAAAATGGTTGTTTTTGCTTTGATTACTATTATCCAATTTTTGTGATACTATACATGATGTCCTCTGCCCCCGAACATTACTGTCGTTCCGGTTTGGGGGTGTGACAGATTGGTATCAGAGCATTGTTTATAGTGAACTAAGTACATGAACCTATAAAAGATATACAACTATAAATACAATGGGGCCGAAGTGCTCTGACTAAAAGTATACTTTTAAAATATAACAATATTTTTATAAAAGTGTACTTACTTGTTGGATTAGATGTCTAAGTCCATAATTATTATTGGTATGTATCAGACCCGACTTGGCATGGTCCATTTGGGTTGCATGGCATCAGAACAATTGGATAGACTAAATGAGAAAAATGATACTAGTGATTTATATTGATATAATATAAGTTCTAATTTATTAATATGAAAGCATATTATTTAATTAGTATTGATCAAGAATTAATTTAGTGATCAAAAGGAACTAAATAAATATGGACTCTTATATATATATATATATATATATATATATATATATGTGTGTGTGTGTGTGTGTGTGTGTGTGCTGGGCTAAGTTCATTTAGGTTGGGTTAAGTTTTCATGGATAATCTTGTTGGGTTTTGAGCATTCTAACACTCCTAAGGTGTACATGCAACCCTAGAAACCTTGGATATATGTTTTACTATGATACATGCAAAATTGATTTTCCAAGGTTCTTAACTTATCTAGCATAACATGGGGAAATTTTAAACATAAATGCTAGAAGAAGAACATACCTTTTGTAGTTTGGATTCCTTGAGAACCTTGTGAGCCTAAAACCTTAAGTGTGATGCCTCAAATGTCTCACACAACACTACAACTGTTGGAATAGAGTTGAGAGAAGTTCACTTAACCTAAAAATCAGCTAGCGCTCTCACTTGTACAAATAGTAGTGCCGATTTTGCTTCTATGGGGTGCTTTATATATTTTTGCACAATTAGGGTTACACCATGTAAACCCTAATTGTCATGGGTTTTCCTATTCCATGATCCATGGGTTTGTAACCTCCATGGATTATCCATGGAGCACCTTATGGGTTTTAGCCTAATCCATACAAACCATGGATCATTAGCCCACTATATAAGAATAGATTATTTACACAATCAACCCCATACATTTAATTAGTCTCTTTTTGATCACTTAATTAATTTCAAATTAATTCTTTGATCAATGTTAATTAAATAATATTATTAATATATTAGAACTTATAGTATATTAATAATCCTTAAGTTTCATTTCTCTCATTTAGTTTATCCAAGTGTTGCAATGCCATGCAACCCAAATAGACCATGCCAACCGAGTCAAATACATCCCAGAAATAGTTATGAAGTTAGACACCTAATCCAACAAGTCCATCGAGTGTTTAACCCATGGATCCTATGGAAATGAAAGGTCATGGGTATTAGGGCTTACATGAATGTAACCCTAATCCTCCATACTATATAAAGGGGTCCATGGTTCATGAAAAAGACACTAGTGTGTGTACACAAAGAGAGAAAACCGATTTCATAAGTGTGAACCTAAGTATCCTTCTTCTCAAGTTATTCCAAGTGTTCTTGGTGTTGTGTGATTCCATTTGATGTGCAACACTTGAGGAACTAAGCTCTTCAAGGTTCAAGACTTCAAGCTCCATCAAAAGGTATGCCATTCTACTAGATTCTTGTAGTGAATATACTTCATATTATGCTAGTTAGGATGAAACCTTGGAATATAGAATATATATTCATGTATAATAGAGAAAACATAGATCCAAAGTTTACAGGGTTGGATGTAAACCATAGGAGTGTTAGAATGCTCAAAACCCACCAGTAGTATGAAAGCCAAGGCTTGTTTTCATTTATATTTGATGCAACAGCTTAAAAAATGAAAATTCTGGCTCTCTAGGCACTGGACTCACCGAGTCCACTGATGGACTCGTCGAGTCCATGAAGAAAATAATCCTACTCATCGAGTAGGTTCATACACTAAACGAGTTGGAGCCCCTGACAACATATTTTTGAGTTTTAAGGCTGGAGTTGGTCTAGAGTCATCACCTATAAACTGTTTTGGACTTATAAAACCTATTTTTTTTATGTGGTAATGATTATGGTAAACCAATTTCAAGGTTATTATCGAAATTTCAAGTTTTATGTGTGTTTAAATAATTCCTGAAATTCTTGATTTGATTGTTCATACACTTATGAGTTTTGGTAGATCATAGGAATTATTTGCAAATTGTTGTTAGTTAATTCTTGATCTAAATGTGTATTAATGGAGTCTATAATTTGTCCTCAAGTTATGGATTAGCAAAAGTAATTTCTTTTAAAGATCCATTAAAATGCATAAGTTATAAAGTTGAAGAGTCATTCTCATAAAATACTTTTATAGACTCCATAACTTGTCCTCAAGTTATGGATATTTAAGTGTCTCTTCATTAAAGTTTTTAAAACTTTAATTAAATTCATAAATTATGAAAATCCAAAGGTTTTTTGAATTCATTCCATAAGTTATAAAAATGAATAGTCTCATTTTTTAAATGCTTTAAAGTCTTCCATAACTTGTCCTCAAGTTATGGAACTTGAATAGTTTTTCATTAAAACTACTTTGAACACATAAGTTATGGAATTGGAAAGTTTTTGAATAGTTCAAAACTTGCCCTCATGTTTTGGAATTTGTAAAGTTTCCCCTCATGAATACTTTAATTCCATGTTAAGCCCTTAGATTTTTAAAAGTTAAAATTCAACCCTTATACTTTATAAAATTATAAGTTTATATATATATATATATATATATATATATATATATGTGTGTGTGTGTGTGTGTGTGTGTATAAGCAAGTCAGTCTTATCGTTAGTAGGCCTCATTCACGAAGTCGGTCTATAGGGGGGGGGTGTAAGGTTATTGCCTATAAAATAGCAGTTTAATGAGTGTCCACTCTCTTTCACTGCTTCCTTGACTGGTGGAGGGTCGTTAGCTGAACGGGTTTGACAGGACTATAATTCTCCCTTCATTAAAAGTATTAATGATAAATACTAAGTAACTAATCACTTATTAATTCCCAATCTTAGTTACTTAGGAAAATGTGAATTTGGTGCTAACCCATGAAATTACACTTTGCACTTGGCTTAAGTCGATTAGTGGAGCGCGTCTGGTTAATCGGCACACAAACTTGATTTAACAAGGTAGGAAAATGGTGGCTTAATGTTTATCATAGAATCGGTGGAGCACGTGTGGTTAACCAGCACATCGATTAAGTGATAAATATTAATGGTACCAAGTATATTTGCATGTTTATTCACACCTTGTTTGTGACATCCCAGTCACAAACTTGAGAGGGCACAATCGAGATTGTAACATGCCATTGAAAAGTTCAATAAATCTCAAAAGATCTAGGAGTTTCAAATCCAATTAAAACCTAATATTTCTATTTTGTTTTTCATGGTGGAAATTGGTGAATCGTCATTCTCCTACATTCAAATATTTTATAGCTTGGATTACGACATCCCTCTTCCAAGTTATAAACTATTGTGTTGGATCCTAGCCTTAATATTTCATATTTGGTGTTATATTAAGGACCTTAAATCAACTAACTTGAATTTCTCCTATTGTAGATGTCTGGTTCAGACAACAATGATCTTCCCAAATCTCTTGGAACAAGATTTCCTAATGAAGATGATTTCTCGCGATTGGTTCATGGAAATTATACTTCTCTTCCTCCACCTCCAACAATTATTCTCTCTGACCCACAAGCTCAAAGACTTGAAAATTTCAAGCTCACTCAAGCCCTGCTTGCAATGAGACATAAAGATGGAAGACCTGTGTACACTCATGTCTTAGGAATGAAGTCACACATTGATAGGTTGAGAATGTTGGGTGTTGTTGTTCCAAGGAAGTTGGCTATTGAATGGGTTCTTCAGTTACTTCCGGAGTCATATAGCGAGTTCATTAAGAACTACTATGTGATAGATCATGACATGACCCTTATTGATCTTACCTGTTTACTTCGTTGCTGCTGAATCAGATTTGTTTTGGCGCACTGGAAAAGTAAATTTGGGTGGAAGGTCTATTTTTAAAACATCCATGGACACTGACAATGGTAACATTGGAAGTCTAGAAAAGCTTTCTCTTCCCAATGGAAATGGTCGGCCTTGGTCAACCTGGTTTACCAAAATGTAAAGGGAAAGGATAAATTTGTGATAGTCCCGTGCACCATTCCCAAAAGGTCCATATGTTTCTATTGCCAAAGTAAGGGGCATTGGTTGCGAAGCTGCCCTGGCTACTTGAAAGATCTGAGAGAAGGAATAATCAAAAAGTTTGACTCTACTTAAGGTAAGTCCACTATCTAACTTTGTTAAGTTCCTAATTAATGATTCTTAATACATAATGTGAATAGTTTGCATTTTGTGTGGCGGGATCAAGCAAAGGGAAGGAAGCTTAAAAGAAGAGTATGCTAAATCTGACTGTGAGGATGGATTTCAATTGCATGGTTCAAAGATCAGATTCTTGAGCTAATACTTAGGAGTTATGATAGATTGCTAGGAAATATCTAATAGCATAATTTCCATTTAAAGTTGCATTATAAGGAAAAGTTTTTCCGCATTTTATAAATAAATAAAATTTTGTTTTACTTTATTTTATATCTCCTTGAAATGGTATTTATGGAAAATTGATGTTAGTATGTTTCTAGAAATATTGGAAATATGAATTTGATGCTTTCATTTGTGGTAGTGTCTAAATTTACCAAATAAGGAAAGATTCTCATCACCCAAGTTTCAATTAGACCGAAACTTGGAATGATGAAAATTGTATAGTACGATGAATGAGAATTTCGATCTTTGGAAAATTAAGACTAATTCCTTGTTCACATGTATATATGAGTCAAGTGAAGGACTAAGGGATCGAGTACACATTCTTGTGCACTGGTCAAGTCCACCATAAAAGATCGATAAGACTATTTGTCATGATTTACTAAATATTAGTAAATATGGTTATACTTAGAAGTTTAAGTATAATTCTAAAACATTGGAAAAGTTTTGATGTATAGCAGAACGAATGGGAAGAACCAAATTAGGCAGAAAGATAAAAGTTTCTCAAATATTAAAAGATGGGAGAGTACTTTAGTTTCATGTTTTATGATCATATTAATGATTGTGAGACCATATCACAATTCATCCTCTAAGGACATCTTAGTGCATTCATATGGCTAAGAAGAAGAGTCATGAATTGTTGAAATGGTTAAATCAAGAAGATGAGTCATACTTCGTTCCAAAACATGTTTTAGAGTTATACTCAAAGATTGGAACTTGAGTGACACATCTTAAAGAAGGTTTATTAACACTTGTCAAATGTAAGAGTAAAATGTGTCCTACTCTTTTACATTTTAAATTGGCAAGGTGTGATGTTTTGGATAAAACAAAGACCAACTAAGGCCAATTATGTGAAGTGTTTGTCTTGATAAGAATCTGCACTATATCTTGAATATTTGTTTGTCATGGAATGACTCTTGGCAAGAGAGTCTTATATGTCAAGAGGACAGTGGGAGTCTAAAAGATCCTGAAAGAATTTCAAGATCTAATCAATAATAAAACCTGTAGTTTATCACTAGCTCACGACTTGAGGTTTATAACCTATCGCGTTGACATATTCCTATTTCTGTACCCATTGCAATTAAAGTTGGCTTTTCATATGAGTTCTGAGAGTTCTCAGTTGGTTGCATAACAACTTGGAAGCAATTGCATGCCCTTTTGCTTCCAGGTGACAAGAAGTTAAGACTACACAACAAATTCATATGGAGTAGAACACATACACCATAAAATCTAAGTGCCATAAGGTTTGTCTCCGATTCACGAAAATGATGGTGAGGAAACTCTTTCACTGAGTAGATTTTAATTAGATAGCAATTTGTGATATTTGCATTCTTAAAGTCGTTAGTGGAGCGTGTGTGGTTAACCGACACACTAACATGGACTTGTGAGGAATGGAAAAGGTCTAAACAATTGAGACTATGATTACGACATACTTTTTCGTAGTTCTGAAATTGTTTAGACACACATTTGTGCTATCTAAGGAAAGGTGTATGGTTTTGATAAAGTTTTATCAAAGCATCTCGTATCAAAAGTCTGAACTTTGGTAAGAAAGTCAATATAGTATTGATTTCTAGAAGTCCAGCTGATTTCTGAGTACATGTCAAAGCTAGTGGGAGTATAATTATTATGCTAATAATCATCATGTTAGTGGGATCATGATAATTATCATAAGTATTGGAAGTTAGCAATGTTAATTATAGAAAGCAAAAAGTTTCAATTAGGAAACGTTGTTTTGCTATAATTAAGGGAGAGAAAATTATACTTCTTTTCAATTCTAAAAAGCATAGATTGAGATTTTAATTATCTTTAGTCAAGGATATATATATCTATATATATATATCTATATATATGTATATATATATATATATACAATTATATATATATATATATATATATATATATATATATATATATGAATTTTATGTTGAAATGGCTCAAGAAAATTCTATATATATTCTATATATATTGCGTTCTCAAAATTCAATTATGATTACGACATCCCTCTTCATATTCGAACTATGAAAACATGGAAAATAAAAATATTGTAGCAAAAGACTAGTCTAGAATCATGTCTTTATGTGAGACATCATGAATTGTATCCCATATGCTTCGGGTATAGGATCGATTGCATGTGCTATAATATTTAACCTTTCTAAATTTTCCAAATGCCTGGGGAATTAAGAAGGGAAAAGGTCTAGAATTGGATATGACTAAAATGATTAAGCAATTATCGAGGACAATCTAAGCTTTACCAAAGATTGGTTGCTCAATGATAGTTGGAAGTATAATGTTAATTTTGGAAGGACCTTATTAACATATTCTGAAAGGAGGCAACTCTTGTTCAGAAGTGATAGTCAAAATGGGAATATGAAAATGTCTCCATAGGTGGAAGTTATTCAATTTGTGTAAGATTAGAAAACTTAATGCAAGAAGGATGTTTAAAGCGATGTACTTTGATTATGAGACTTAGTTTCCATGGAGTTCATCTCCATTGGAATACTCTATAATGATTGTTGACAAGTCTTTGTGACTTTGTGCATAATCATTACAAGAGGATCAATGCATATAATTTTAAAATCTATCAGATTTCGGTAAATGGTAGGAATTTGGAATTCTTACATTTACGATAAGGATTTAGGATTGTGAAATGAGAATCATTAGAATTATGTTCAATTTATCTATTCCACAAAGTAAAGATCATAGACAAATATAGTGTACATACTTGGTGTATGACATGGATATTGTTTAGAAAAACATAGTGTACGTGCTTGGAGCATGGGGAAACTATCTTTCTAATTCAAGTATTAAGTTGATAAGTTTGAAACATTATACAATGAATAATGTGTAATCAATATGGTGATAAATAAAAGATATTCTATTTATATTCATAAGTTTTGAGACCATATTGGATTCAAATATTCTTGTGTTTCGCTTTGCATGTTTTGACTTCCAGAATAACTAGGTCATTCTTCCCGAATGACAATGTTATTCAAACCATCCACAGTCGATAATAAGTTGGAAGTAGGTATTAAGGCAAGACTGTCATGAAGTTGGTTTGTAGATGTCTAAGATGTTGGACATAGCGAGAGTTGCTACAACATTCATGAGTGCTCATAAGTTCCGAGTATTGGATTAAAACCACGCTCATTTGACTCACTTAATGGATTTTATCACGAGTGATCATGAGACAATAATATCTTATATTCTTCAAACCTAGATATATAAGTTGTTGACTATGAGTTGGTTATATATTGATTGCATGAAAACGAATTAGTAACTCAATGTTATAAAACATGCCTTTGTGTATGATTCAAAAAGTAGTAGAACAAGCATACGAGTCGAAGTTTATCCATTCCTTTTACCCTTGAAGGGATAAAAGTGATATCTGTGCGTCCCTCGATGATTTAGTGGTGACACCCATAAGTGCTTGGTTAAGCCTAGACTGATGTGATTTGTTCAATTAGTCGGTCATCATAAATCGGAAATCGGGAAACAAAAAATGGACAGAGAGAGTGATTATAATCCATGTCTCAGTCCATATGATATCTAGAATGGAGGAATATATGATCCCTTATCTAATGGACAAGTTATTGACTAGATCAGAGTTTGACAGCGGCTTTAATTTAGAAACAATTTGATAGTTTAAATGAGAAAAACGATACTAGTGATTTATATTAATATATTATAAGTTCTAATATATTAATATGAAATCATATTATTTAATTAGTATTAATCAAGAATTAATTTAGAATTAATTTAGTGATCAAAAGGAACTAATTAAATATGGACTCTTATATATATATATATATATATATATATATATATATATATATATATATATATATATATATATATGTGTGTGTGTGTGTGTGTGTGTGTGGTGGACCAAGTTCATTTACGTTGGGCTAAGCTTTCATGGATAGTCCATGGAGTGTTTAACCCATGGATCCTATGGAAATGAAAGGTCATGGGTATTAGGGTTTACATGAATGTAACCCCAATCCTCCACACTATATAAAGAGGTCCATGGTTCATGAAAAAGAAACTAGTGTGTATATACAAAGAGGGAAAACCGATTTCATAAGTGTGAACCTAAGTATCCTTCTTCTCAAGTTATTCCAAGTGTTCTTTGTGTTGTGTGATTCCGTTTGAGGTGGAACACCTGAGGCACTATGCTCTTAAACGTTCAAGACTTCAAGCTCCATCAAAAGTTATGTCATTCTACTAAATTCTTGTAGTGAATATACTTCATATTATGCTAGTTAGGATGAAACCTTGGAATATAGACTATTTGCATGTATAATAGAGAAAACATATATCCAAGGTTTATAGGGTTGCATGTACACCATAGGAGTGTTAGAATGCTCAAAACCCATCAATACTTACATGCTTACATACTAGAACAAGTATCACAAGAAGAACAAAACATAAGTATTTAGATGTTGAACACTACAGTCAAACCTAGACATTTATGTAGTTATATTTGGGATAAATATAGCTTGATCAAATATATTTATTTGATATACGACCAACATGTGTTTGGGACTGATAGTGGTGTTGCAACCCGTCTAAAACTTACGAACTCTATATACAAAGGAATACAAGAACCAAGCATAAAGTTTAAAAATACTAGAGGAGTATTTTATGATAGTATACAATAACAACAAGTCTAGAAACTTACCAACTTTGTATACCAAGAAGATCTAGAATCAAATATATAATTTAAATACTATAGAAGTATTTTAGGCATTATAACTAACTTATGTGAAAGCTAAAAGACCTGTAGTGGTAGGTCTATAATTACTGAGTGTATACGTTAAGGTTATTTATAATTGAGATTTTATAGGCTTAGAATTTGTGATTTTCACTCTACTTCTCGTTCCTTGTTTGGTTGTGGTCTTAAATTAGGATCACTTATTCGAAGGTCTATTTGATATTGGTCATATATAATCTGTATACACTACGTGACTATAAAAGGACTCGGTAAGGATCATCCTCATAAAAAAATTATTAATTTTTAATAAGAATGTTTTATTAATATCGTATATTCTTTAGACACTCCCATTCTCAGATGAACAACATAGGTAGATATAACCACTCAACTACAATAGCCAACATAGGAGTTGAGAAAGAACCAAAAGAGGGTTCATGAGGAGAATCCCGAGAAAGGACCGAATGAAGTGAAAAGCACTAGAGAGATCATTAAAGAACCTTACCCTATCAGGAACAAACTAGAAAGCACTCTATACGTCACACTAGTAATTTATAAACTGATATAACTTAGTGAGTTAGTGATTACACTACACTACTCGAACTATGTCTTAAGTATACTATACCTTTCATCACAACTAGTAACAGTAAAATCAAGAGAGATACTCCCTTCCAAAACCTATGAAACCCAATTAACTTAAGATTTAAGTATCTATACTCTATTTTTTCAAACGTAACATTCGTACAAAACCTATTTTTTACTCTCTACCATGAATGCATCATAAGCATGCAGGTCGAAACATTGGGAATCATACAACAAAACGAGAAATTTATATGTAAATATAAATAGATAAAGTACAACTAGAAACGACCAAAAGTAGTTACGATTTCATTTCACATCATATAACATAATCATGTCTTCACATGGAAATAACCGACCAACCGACGAAACCCCGATTCTATATATAGATTCCACTACATTCCAAGCCACCGTAACAGCTGTCATGGTGCAGTTCAACGCTAACAGCACAAATGAAATTGGAAACAGGGTCAACAATTCAAATTGTAGTAACAACCATGGAAACCAACGAGTGTCAGTCGTTAAGAGCACCCTAGACCACAAACCTAAGAGCAAGAAAATAAAGTTCTAAAACAAAAAGGAGTGCAAATTATCTCAAAGACTTTCTAAGAGACAACAACCTGTGGCAGCCCCTACATCAACAACATTTTCCGCTCCGATACCAGCTAGACGATTTGTTGGAACACTACTGAAATGTAACAAGTATGACTTCCATCAAAAGGGAGTCTGTCGGGAGTTGCATTGCAAGAATTGCAATAAGAATGGGCACTTTACTCGTTTCTGTAGGACTGCAGCCCAACACATTACTTCAACCATCGATGTTTGTACAAGTCAAGTATGCCATGCATGTGGTGAAATGGGACATTTAAAGAGAGATTTTCCAACAGAGAGGAATGATGGAGGAGAAGGAGAAGTTTAACGAGAAAACATAAGGAGCAATGAGGAAGCTACTAGTATTTTTTGTACGTTTTCAATTAACAATATTTAAATATCCAATTTTCACAAAAGTTTTTGACAATTAAAAATAAAAATAAAAATTAATGCATCATTCATATAAAAACTAAGGACCCTTACAGGTGAGATATGATGGCTTAGTGTAACATTAGATTCATATATAGTTAAGATTCTGCAGGATTAGAGTGAGTGATTCCGCCTCATTTCTTGTTTCTTGTTTGATTGTGGAATTAGGGCAAAGTTACTCAGTCAAATGTCATCACAATCTTAACTATATACAATTTGTATACACTAAACAATTATAGAGGGACCTTGTAGGGATCATATTAAGAGATTTCATCATTTAGTATCGAAGCGCTCTTACAGTCTGTATTTACTAAATGTGGTACAAATTTTTGCAGTAGTAATAACAAGGATAAAACAGAGAACACTAAAGACATAAATGTAGAATGTATTATCGCTCTAAACAAACACTTCTTACTAATCGATTTAACACCCATTATCATAAGAAGTTCTAACGTCATCATTCGACATCGATTGTCTAGGTCCTCACCATACCAACTTGATGTGCTACGGAAAGACTCCTCGTTCTAACTGGCCATCTAACTAAATCTTTTCAACCTATAACGATAAATCCGACATAAACCTCCATATCATATCTCGCTTCAAAACTCAGAATCACCCATTAGAAGGGTACCACAACTTCCTAGCTTACTCCGTAGACAAGAAACTTAAAGTGAAACTCACCGAAGATATTCCGGAAGTCCGTAATCTTCCCGAAGTATCCTCAGCAGACCTCCCAGGAATACCACTTGTACACCAAGGAAAATTCAAGAATAGAGACTAAGGACCCATGCAACTAGTCTATCACTACTAAGGATATAGGCAAGGTAGTGGTGGATGAACCAAGTATGAGTCTTACCATGAACTTCAGGGAAAAGCTGCTCGAGACTACGCGTGATCATACTATTATTCAAGTAAACGTAAACAAGTAAACCAAACCCACACTTTCTCCCATCTTAAGTACATTATCGTACTAACACAAACAATCAGATTAAAACAAACAAGGTCGCATACTAATAATCAAGGTCCAGTGGAACGATAAACGAGGATCTGAATTCACTAAGGAACATAAAAGCACAATGAAACAAAAGTACCTACATCCTTTCACTAGATCATCAGTAGCCACTTTAGAAACAATTTCAAGACGAAATTCAGTCTAACGGGGGGTTATTGTTACAATTCGAAAACTTTAGAGCCAGCAAGGTCTAAACCCTAACCTAGTACAAGTGAAACCACATTGGAACCTTAATGCTTGTGCCATCTATAACTATGAAGGCTATTTTATAAACTTGTGACTAAGCATGGATTTAAACTTAAATTAAATTAGGTTAGTACAAATCAATATAAGGCAAAAGATTTAAAGATAAACCATAAAGTAATACCTTAAATAGAGTTTCTAGTCTTAAGCTTCTAGAACCATGGAGTTTACGTCCTAGGGATTTAATGCCAAAGTAGTTTACGGTCCAAGAAAGTAATCTAAAAGTAGTTCACAGTTTTGAAATGGATTCAAGGGGTGTTCATGGTTGAACTTGAATCGAAAACACCCATTCTAGAAGACCTTAATCCGAAAACACTTTACCACTGGACTCTTTGGCCATAAACCCCCTCTTCTTGAATTCAAGGATCGAAAAATCCATTTCCTTTTTTATTCAAAATTGTAAACACTTCATTTTTAGGAGTGTAGGACCATAAACTCTTCAAATATCTTCATATCTTATCCAAAGTTGACTTCCAAATGTGATTTCTACCATAAACCTCACATTTACCGCCTAATGAGTTTCCTTCATATTTAAGATACAAATGATTTGACACATACAGTAACTCATTTCACTCCATAAGAATTTCTCTTTAGTTAAGCAAGTAATCTATACAAACAAGTGTTGACTAATACTTTATATTATTAGATTAACTAATTTGAACACAATATTATGTGTTTAAATATTATTAGGATTTTAGAAATTATATGTGTTCTAACTTGGGAATCATCGCAACCACATCGTATCGAGTAAAAAACATGCACATAAGGTGAGTTCATACCCCTACGTTTTCACGATTTTTAAATTGTTTTAAGGGGGGGGGGGGGATACAAGTAAAACACAAGAAATCTTGTGTTTAAAAATATAAATATCTGATTATGTTTTGTTACCGTTAATTAGAAATTAAACGTGAAATTTACTAAATATGAAAAATATCGTTACTACTGAATTTACAAACAATTTACAAAACATGTTAGTACGCAATGGTTTTTACACCAAAACGGAAACAAACTTATAAACTATAATCGGTATAGTTTATTGAAAAAAGATACTATTTTAGAAGATTCAGGTCATAACATGAAAATGAACTTATAAACTATAATAAGTATAGTTTATGGAACAAAGAATCTATTTTGCAAAGTACAAGTTAACATATAAACAGAAAGGGATTTCAGATAACAAATGAACATAAACAAATGAACAAAAAGGATTTCAGATAACATATGAACAAAAATGGTTTTCAGATAAAAGGGTTTTCAGTTACTATTCGTAAAAATGTTGAAGCAATTTGTGAGATATTTTAGTGTACTTATCTAAATATTGGTAATAGTCCTGATTTTATAACCTCATCCTCTTGTAGGGAGAGCGAGATATTAGTGTATAGATCTATTTGGGACTAACAATCCCACATCCTGACTGTTAGCTACAGTTAATACGCAATGGTTTTTACACCAAGACAGAAACGAACTTATAAACTATAATAGGTATGGTTTATTGAAAAAAGATACTATTTTACAAGATTCAGGTCATAACATGAAAATGAACTTATAAACTATAATAAGTATAGTTTATGGAACATAGAATCTATTTTGCAAAGTACAAGTTAACATATAAATAGAAAGGGATTTTAGATAACAAATGAACATAAAGGTCTTTTAGATAACAAATGAACAAAAAGGATTTCAGATAACTGATGAACAAAAATGGTTTTCAGATAAAAGGGTTTTCAGTTACTATTTGTAACCTGAGCCTCTTATAGGGAGAGCGAGATATTTGTGTATAGATCTATTTGGGACTGACAATCCCACATCCCGACTGTTAGCTACAGTTAGGTCGGCATGCCTAGGGTAACAAATGTTGTTAACATTTCGACACTTGAAAAACGTTGTGATCAAGCCGATTGGGTTAGTATGGTTATAAAAACTCACAAAGAGAAAAGAACAACATCTTTACGAATAATGTATTTTAAAATAATTTTATTTGATTATTTACTATACATTCGGATTTAAGAGAAAATATACTTTCAAGGGTTTTATTTAAGAGAAAATATACTTTCAGCCATGGACTCGGCGAGTCCAGTCTCCACAATCCAAAAAATCGAATTTTTCAGTTATACAATGCATCAATACAATTGAAACCAAGCTAGGCTCTGATACCACTGATGGGTTTTGGTCATAAGACATCCTATGTGCTCATACAAACCCTAATGCTTGGATCTAGGTTTCTCTATTGTACATGCTTTGAATCCAAGACTATAAACCCTAATTCTAGCATACAAGTAATCATATTAATATGTAATTAGGTTTAAGATCATACCTTGATTGTTATGTAGCAATAACAATCCTAATTCCTCCTTGTATTGACTTTGGAAGGCTTAGAGTCACAAGTGTCACTCCTCTAATGGCTTACAAACACCATAAGCAAGTGGAGAAGGTATAAAGAGAGAGGTGAGAGGTTAGAATTCGTATCTAGGACCTCTTGGGAAGGGATACACGAATTCATGACCCTAGGGGTGTTTATGTAGGTGTAGAGATAGTGTTTCAGTCATTATCCTTATCTAGTTGATTATCCATTAAGCAACCAATAAGATAATCCTTGAATCCTTATCATACCCGAATTCTAAGGCTTTCCAACCTTAAATTCGTCCACCATATAAATAAGATAATCCTTACCTTATTTTGTAACTATCACATAATTACAAATCTGCCCCTCTAGTTTAATTAATTACATTTGATCACAAAACTAATTCTTAATTAATTATTGACCAATATTAATTAAACAAATATGATTTCTCCTTTAATATATTATTCTTATAACATATTAATAAATCATATTATCCTCTCTCTCTTTATTCATTTCTCCAATCAAGTTGCTTTGGTGAAGGCAACCCAAAAGGACCATGCACCATCGGGTCAAGTACATACCAAAATAGTTATGGACTTAGACACTAATCCAATAGTCTCCCACTTGGATAAGTCTAACAACTATTCTGCGTATGACTTCAGATCCTGATCTGCAATCGTAGCTTTCCAAAGCCGCTGTCAACTCTGATCATATCAGATACGCGTGTCCTTAGATAAGGGATCATATATTCCTCCATTCTAGATATCGTATGAGATATGATTTCAAATCATTCTCTTTGTACTATATGTCGATTTCTGATTTATGACAACAGACTAATTGAACAAATCAAATTTGCCCTAGCCCGGCCGAGCATTTACGTATGTCATCACTAAACCATCGAGGGGCCCAAAGATATCGCTTCTATCCTACTTTGGATAAGAGGAACAGATAAACTTTGATACAATGCTCGCTTGCACTCACTCACCGAATTACACACAACAATATGTTTTATAACACCAAGTTACTGGTGCATTTACATATTATCAATGTGCAACCGATTCGCAAGATACAACTCATACATCTCGGTTTCAAGAATATAAGATGTTATCGTCTCACTAATCACTCGTAATACAATTCATGGAGTGATCCATGTGAGCATGGGTTTAATCCAATGCTCAAATCATATTCATAAGCACTCATGAACGTTGCAGCAAACATTTGCTTATGTCTAATACTCTTCTAGACAATCCACACACCAATTCACGACAGTCTTCATTCATATCTACTTCCATTATATGAACGACTGTGGCCCGTTTGAATAATTCGATTATTCTTAATAAACTCAATTATTCTGGAAGTCAAAACATGCAAAGTGAAACACAAGAATAATACTAATCCCATATAGCCTCTAACCTTTGAGTATAAACAAAACACGTTTTATTTATCACCATATCGATTACTCATTATTTGTCGTTTCGGGTAATCAACTTTATACTTGAATTATTACACTTGTCCCATGCTCCTAGCATGCACACAATGTTTACCTATGGTTCTTACTTTTGTGAAATAGACAAATTGAACATGTTTCCAATCATTCTCATTTTACAACTCCAAATCCATTTTCTTAAGTGTAAGAATATCAAATTCTTGTTACTTATAGAATCTACTAGATTCTAACACTTTATGCAACGATCCTTTTGTAATGTCACTGCACCAAAGTCTAAAAGACTATTGCCAATGATATTACAAAGTCCTCTATCGGAGATTGTTACAAGACAATTCCTTAGATACGATGTCTCTCACTCAAAGTACATTCCTTTGAACATCCTTTTGCATAAAGGTTTCTAATCTAGTCATAGATTTTCAATATTTACTTCCCAATATGGACACGCTTCCATATTTTCCATATGACAACTAATTTCTTAATAGAATCTTATCTATTCGTAATGATGTCGATATTGTCCATCCATTATGGAAACATTTTCATAATTTCCAATACTATACTTCCAACTACTCACAAGCAACCAATCCTCGTCGAACTTTGGATTGTCCTTTGATAGTTGTTTAATTATTTTAGTCAAAAACGATTCTAGTCCCTTTTCCCTCTAAATGCACTAGACATTTGGGAAATTTTAGAATGGTCAAACATTAAAGCATTTGCAATCCATCCTATACCCGAAGCGTATGGGACACGACGCACAATGTTTTATTTTCTATGTTGTCAAAATTCGAATTGTGAAGAGGAATGCCGTAATCATAATCGAAATTTTAAGAACACACTATGTACCCTTGACTAAATTTATTAACATTCCACAACCTAATCCTTTAGATTTGAAATGAAGCATAATATTCTCTCCCTTAATTATAGCAAAACAACTTTATAACCCTTGTTTTCTATAATTAATATTGCCAACTTGCAAAACTTTCGATAATAATCATACAATCATAACATTTATGCTCCCACTATCATGATGATTATTATAAAACATAACACTTATGCTCCTACTAGCTTCGACATGTATTCATAAACATCTTAACTTTCAGAAAACAATACTTATTGAATTTCTTAAGTTCATGTTTCTAATACTTAGTGCTTTGATAATCTTTTATCAAGGCTTCTTGAACTTATACACTTTTGCCTTAGATAGTTCATATGTGTGTCTTAACAATTAAGACTAATTGCCAAACCTCATAATTCAAATTATGGAAAGGGATGCCGTAACCATGATCGAATTCGAGAATGCAATTTTACAGTCACTATCTTTTAAAATCTTTCTTAGTGAAAGCATTTTCTCACAATCATTTTCATGAAGGAGGAAATCTTATGACACTTAGATTTAAACGGTGTATGTGTTCCTATCCATGTGAATTTGTTAAAACCAAAGTTTACGACAAATTCAAACTCATATGGATCGAACTTCCTTAATCTTGATTTCTTGCCTTATGGTAGCACAGCTGCCCACCACGTTTTCCAAGTAGTTAAGCAGCTCACCTTTTCCTATCAATGTACTTTCCATTGATCAAGGTCCTTGCCTTTTATGCATTCAAATGAGAACTCATAGGACTCACATGCATAATTAACTCGATTGGATTGGCACAGAAACAAAATAATGTCTTCACGATAGGTTGTAAACCTCAACTCGTGTGCTAGTGATAATCAATAAGGTTTATTTGATTTGTTCTTGAAACCTTTCAAGACCATTAAGACTCCCACTGACTCCTTGACATATAAGATTCTCTTGTCAATAAACATTTGTTGACAACCAAATATTCAAGAGTTAGTGTAGCTTTTATCAAAACACTTCATAAAATGGTCTTAGTTGGTCTTTGTCTTATCCAAGACATCACAACTTTCGACAATTGATGAATGTTATGAACCTTCTTAATACTATTCACTCAATGTCACAATCTTGACTTTAAGACTTGTTTTGGAACGAAGTATGATTGACTTCTTGATTTGACCATTTCTTCAATCTTTGATTCCTCTTCTTGGACATACAATTGTACCAAGACTCACTTAGAGGATCAATTGAGATATGGTTCTTAATCATTAAGACCTATCATAAAGCATAAAAGCTATTCTCCCTTCTTCTTAGAATGGAGAAACTCTTATCTTTCTGCCTACTTGATTCTTCTTATTCGTTTTGCTATTGATCTAAACCCTTTAATCAACTCAAAATTACACTTAATCTTGTAAGTGTAATCATATTTACTAAGCCTTTAGTAAATCATGACGAATATCTTTGTTACTCTTATGGTGAACTTGATCAACACACAACTTTGTGTACTCGATCTCCTAGTCCTTCACTTGACACTTTGTCAATGAATTAGTCCAATTTCCAAATACGAAATTTCTCATTCATCGTGCATCCACATTGCATGATTCCAAGTTTCTGTCCAATTGAAACTTGGGCGATGAGAAACTCTCCCTATTTGGTAAATTCTTGACATTTCCATAAATAACATAACTAAGAATCATATCCATTCGTTGTAGAAATATGCAAACATCAATTTTCACATAACGATTTCATTGCAAGGAAGTAAACAAAATAAATAAGTCAAATAAAATTTATTTTATTTATAAAAGCAGCGAAAAAACATTTGTCCTTACAATGCAAAATCTATTGAAAACTATGTAAAAAGAAAATTTCTAACAACTCTATCATAACTATCTAAGCTCAAAATCCAATCTTCAAGTCCATGCGATTGAGATCCATCACTTGTGATTAGATTCATCTTGCTCCCTTATCAAGCTTCCTTTCTTTTCGCCGATCCTTCAAAACATTCAAATGCAATCTTATCACATCATGTATTATTAATAGAGTTAGATAGTGGATTCTTACCTAAAGCGTAGTCATACTTTTGACTCTCCCATCTCTTAGATCTCTTAGGTAAATAGGGCAACTTCGTCTCCAATGCCCCTTCTCTTGGCAATAAAAGCAAATTGACTCTTTTGGAACAACACATGGAACTACTTCAGACATCGCCTTTTTCTTATGATCAAACTTTTCGATCATTGCATGTCTTTCATTGCCATTGTCTATATCCATAGAGGTCTTGAAGGCAGATTCACCAATCAACTTTGCTTTTCTATTGCGCCAAACCATTGCTGATTTAGCAGCAATAAGCATATAGGTGAGATCTATAAGGGTCACGTCGTAGCTCATCATATAGTACTCTCTTACGAACTCACTATACGAGTTAGGAAGTGACTGAAGAATCCAATCAACAGCCATCGCTTCACCGACAATGGATCCCATCATTCTTAATCTATCAATGTGTGACTTCATCCCTAAGACGTGTGCACACACCGACTTTCCCTCTTTATGTTTACTTGCCAAAAGGGCTTGAGTGATATTGAACCTTTCAATTTTACAATCTTGTGGGTTAGGGAGAATAATTGGAGGATGAGGAGGAAGTGAAGCATGATTTCTTGTTCCTCGATCGAATCGTGGAATATCATCTTCATGTGGAATGCTTGTTCCACGGGATTTGAGAAGACCATAGTTGTCGAACTTTGACATCGGGAGAAAAACGAATTCAAGTTAGTTGATTGATTGAGTACTTGGTAAATCACCCAAATGAAATTCCAAGGCTAGGACCCAACACAATATCCTACAACTCGGGAGAGGGATGCCGTAACCCAAATTGCAGAACATTTGAAGGTAAGTGAATGACGATTCACTAGTTTCCACCATGAAAAACGAAAAAGAAATTTAAGTTTTAAATCTATGAAAACTCCTAGATCCTTTGAGATTCATTGAACTTTCAATGGCATGTTTAAATCTCGATATGCCCCTCTTGTTTGTGACTGGGATGCCGAGGATCACAAAGCGGGTGTGAATAACCATGCAAACTACATGGTGCCCTCACATGTTACAATCACCTATTCGATGTGCCGGTAAACCACACACGCTCCACCGAACTATGACAAACATTGAGTCACCCTTTGCTACCTTTGCTTAGAACCATTTAGTGTGCCGGTAAACCACACATGCTCCACTAACGTCTTCGCAAGGGCACAAAGTGTAATTTCATGGAATTGCATCAATTCACTTTTGCCTAAGTAACTAAGATTGGGAATTTGAAAAACATTTAATTACTTTGTATTTCATTATACTTATAATGGAAGGTTTCGTCCTATCCTACCCGTTCGGCTAACGACCCTCCACTAGTCAAGAGTGCGGTGGGTAAGAGTGGATACCCATTCAATCGCCATTTTATAGGCAATTTCCTTAAACACCCCTTATAGACCAGCTTCGTGAATGAGGCCTACTAACGGTAAGACTGACTTTTACTCATACACATATATAATGTTAGACTTTTAATGTTATATATAGTATAGGGTGTATTTTATACTTTTAAAATACTATATGGTTAACTTTAACAATTATACTTTTAATTCAATTAAATGGTTAACCTAAACTTTTATGGATTTATTAAACCTCTTTTAATTATACTCCTTAATTAATTAATAAAACCATAAGGGTGTGATTTGAACTTTTCAAAACATTACTAGAGTTTTAGAATTTAACATTTCTAATTAAACTTTTAATCAACTTTTAAATTCCAAAACTTGAGGGCAAGTTTTGAAACCTTTTTCAAAACATTAGGGTTTTAACTATTTAAATTTCAAAACACCAAAACTTTTGGGTTCAAATTTAAACTATAAAACCTAAAGGGGAAAATATGAAACCTTTCATAACAACAAGGATCAAATAACAAATAATTTTAAATTAACATTTAATCACATAATTATACATATTTGATTTATTTAATGATTTCTTGCAAAACAATTTATCAATTTACTCAAAATAATTAATCAATTATCTTATAAGGAAACAATTATCTTATAAATTGATAATTATCTTTAGTTAGATCAAGAATATAGTCATATATATCATAAAATCGGATTTATATTGATCTAACATGATAAGGTAACTATCCTAATACAAAAACAGCAAGAAATCCCGAGATAAGCATTATCTGACGAGTTGACTCGTCGAGTCAGGCATGGACTCGGCGAGTCCAGTCTCCACAATCCGAAAAATTGAATTTTTCAGTTATACAATGCATCAATACAATTGAAACCAAGCTAGGCTCTGATACCACTGATGGGTTTTGGTCATAAGACATCCTATGTGCTCATACAAACCCTAATGCTTGGATCTAGGTTTCTCTATTGTACATGCTTTGAATCCAAGACTATAAACCCTAATTCTAGCATACAAGTAATCATATTAATATGTAATTAGGTTTAAGATCATACCTTGATTGTTATGTAGCAATAACAATCCTAATTCCTCCTTGTATTGACTTTGGAAGGCTTAGAGTCACAAGTGTCACTC
Organism: Lactuca saligna; assembly: GCF_052625555.1. Taxonomy (NCBI): domain Eukaryota; kingdom Viridiplantae; phylum Streptophyta; class Magnoliopsida; order Asterales; family Asteraceae; genus Lactuca; species Lactuca saligna. Next base: position 128,679,793 of record NC_136421.1, read on the forward strand.
CTCTAATGGCTTACAAACACCATAAGCAAGTGGAGAAGGTATAAAGAGAGAGGTGAGAGGTTAGAATTCGTATCTAGGACCTCTTGGGAAGGGATACACGAATTCATGACCCTAGGGGTGTTTATGTAGGTGTAGAGATAGTGTTTCAGTCATTATCCTTATCTAGTTGATTATCCATTAAGCAACCAATAAGATAATCCTTGAATCCTTATCATACCCGAATTCTAAGGCTTTCCAACCTTAAATTCGTCCACCATATAAATAAGATAATCCTTACCTTATTTTGTAACTATCACATAATTACAAATCTGCCCCTCTAGTTTAATTAATTACATTTGATCACAAAACTAATTCTTAATTAATTATTGACCAATATTAATTAAACAAATATGATTTCTCCTTTAATATATTATTCTTATAACATATTAATAAATCATATTATCCTCTCTCTCTTTATTCATTTCTCTAATCAAGTTGCTTTGGTGAAGGCAACCCAAAAGGACCATGCACCATCGGGTCAAGTACATACCAAAATAGTTATGGACTTAGACACTAATCCAACAATAACTTGTATACAGTATGTAATCATAGGAGGTAACAGTAATACTATTCGTATTCGTATTCGTATTCGCATTCGTATTAGTAGTCCTATTCATATTTATATTTGTAGTCCTATTCATATTTATATTTGTAGTCCTATTCATATTCGTATTCGCATTCGTATTAGTCTTCCTACTTGTAACCCTAATACTATTCGTATTCGTATTCGTATTCGCATTCGTATTAGTATTCCTACTCCTAACCCTAATACTATTTGTATTCGTATTCACATTCGTATTCGTAGTCGTATTCGTATCCCTATGCCTACTCCTAATACTATTCGTATTCGTATTCATATTCATATTCGCAGTCGTATTAGTATTCCTACTCCTAATCCTAATCCTATTCGTATTCGTATTCGTATTCGCATTCATATTCGCATTATTACTTTAGTATTCCTATTCGTTCTTGTGACAACTGTCAATTCAGGTCATTCTTGGACTCATGCATATTTATAATAACCATTCATGCACAACATGCCATGACCTAGTAGTATAAATTAGGTCAAAAATCTTGCATAAACTAGGATCCAACTAAGGTCTAGGACTAATATACTTGATACTTACAATTCTAGTAAGTTGCTTAGCTACAATAGGAAATGCCAATACTATAATTAGAATAAGCTTCAAACTTTGTTATAATTGAAATAGGGTATAAAACTCTAAAAATAAATTAAAACACTCTAATTATACTTCAACATGTTGTTGAATACCAAACAATGTTCCAAAAACCCTAAAGAGCCAAAAATCCAAAGTTATAAAATATAAAGCTTAAAAACTTTATAAAATTTGGCTATAAACTTCCTAGTATCAAATTATATTAATCAAATTATGGATTATACCAATGAACTAGAAATATAAATTACAAGTATTAATCATAAATTATTTGTTGAAAACAAGATTTTTAAATAAATCAAATTGCTTAATAAACATTTTATAAAAATGAATGTTTTTATATAAAATATGGGAGGGAAGTTTATAAAGTTTAAAATTTAGGAGAGAGGAGGCCAAAAGGCATGCAAAAACCGGCCATCACCTCTCCCCATGCCCTCTCTCTTCCCCAAAACACAATCATCAAGCCTAAACCCTTACTCCACCTCTTCCACTTCACTCTCTCACTTCACTCTCTTCTTCCTTCTCTCTAAACTCACGAAAATCCTCTCAATCCTCTGCAAAATTTCCAGATTTTGAATCCCTTGAAGTGTTCTTACTTCTCTCAAGATCAAAACCAAGGTAAACAACAACATCTTCTTCCATAGTTTCATGGTTAAACCTCTTTTTCTTCTTAGTCTTCTCTACTTTTCGGATTCTATGCCTTTCCATGGCTAGAAATCTTTATTCTCCCCTTGTGGTTTGTAGATTCTCACCATAACACAATGCATGTGTTAAAGATGGTGAAAATCCGGGATCAAACCCATGCAAGGAGTGGAAAAGAAGCACATATGATCATGTGACATCAAAACATAATATTTCATGTTCTTCTCCATTTCTTGTGTGTTCATGCATGAACGAAAGCATTAAACCATTTCTAGTACATCTTGGATGCTCATTCATTCCATGCATGTGTTAGAAATCGGGCCTTACCAAGGACATGCATGATGTTCTTATTGAAATACCCTAAAAATGCACACAAGCAAACATGCAATCTGCCAGATTATTTTGTTCGACTTTGAACAGTCATAACTCAGTCATTTTTTAACCAAATCATGATATTCTTTTTGTATTGGTTAGTTCCACGAGTTAACTTTCAAACCCAACTGGTCTTACTGTAAAATATTAAATATCCGATTTTTGGCAGATTTTACAAAAAGGTTGCGCATACAGCTCTTTTTCTGTGATCACTATTTTTATCTTGCTTAAACAATGGTCTTAAACCCAACCATAAATCTTAGGAAAAATACCTTAGAAACTTAACATATCTAGTGAGTTATGGTTGAAATTTCGTGGCTTAAAACCTCACTGAATGGGCTACAAAAATTCATGAACCTCAGCCACATCTACACTTCATGCATTATTGCATGCAACTTTTCTTAAATTGTTTGGAATCATTACCCTCATTTCTCTTCTGAATACATTCTTAACATTTTTACTTTTGAAAGCCCTTGCATGCATGAGATAATCTGGAAAATTTCAAGAGCTTTTGTTATTTATTTGATTTATTAGAATTATTGCTAAAACCAAGGGCATAAATCATATAAAATACTTCCAGAGGTCAATAAATCCTAAATAAATTCATGGATGATACTTATGGGGAATAATGACCCCTCACCAAATTTCAGCAATTTTTGTTACTGTTTCATATGATTTCTAATTTTCTTTTATTTAGGACATGATAAATTACAAAACCACTTTTTAGGATGTGAAAATTGTATCTAACAATTTTCGCATACCTTACTTGTGATGGGTGACTCAAGAAAATAATTTCAAGATTTTTCATCATGTCTAGCTATTTTTCCCAATTTTTGGTAATTATAATGGCTTAAAAATGGGAAAAATAGTTCTGATTATCCAAAATTCATGAAAATTTGCCAGGATATCATATTATATAGTAGGAGGTTACATAAAAATTTTGAATATTTTTCTCCACTGTAAACTATTTTTCCCTTATTTTCTAAAGTTAATTGCACTAAAATTCACTTAAATATACATAAATACCCAAAACCAGTTTATACATTATGAAAACCACTTTTGATATTTTTCCCAAGATATTTATACTGTAAATGATGTTACAAAAATTTATGGTAATTTATTTTAACTGTTTAATAATATTTCTTTAATTAATGACTATTTAAAGGAATAAAACAAGGAAAAATACAAATAACCACTGAAAAATATATTTTATATTTTTCCCAGCCTATTTATGTATAATAACAATTAAATAAAAAGTTTGGGTAATTTTGGAAACTGTTTACTATTTATTTCAATTTTTATTGAAATAAATGCTCAAAAATTATAAAATATAATTAAACAGCTTGGAAATCCATTTTTATAATTTTCCCAGCTTAGTATTGTGTATTAACAGTTAAATAAAAAGTTTGAGAATTTTTATCCCTCGAATGCTATTTTTCGTGAATTTATGTTGTTATTGAGACTTAAAATTTGGAAAATTAACCTTCCAAGGTTGTAATTAATCGCACGACTTGTAAAATTTCAATACATCAGAAAAAGTGTAACAAAATGATATAAATCCAATACTAAAACATAAATTGGCATTTCCCTATATGTAGAGTTTAGTATATTAGCATTAGATATCGACATGGAAACTCACTAGTGCGTGTGTTTGGTGTCGTAGGATCCCGGTAGTAAGACGTTGGTGCATCCCGAAGTACCGCTTGTGTCTACACAAAACATCGTGAGTATTCACGCACTCCCCTATTTTCATTTTTTATGTTTTGGGGTGGAAAAGCATGTCCAGAAAAACTATTGTTTGCATGTTGTATTTAAATTGAATTGTATCAAACATGATTGCTATTGTATTGCTATGTTTCTTTATGTATGTCTATGCAACACGGAACATGAGAACTTATCGTACTAAGGCCCTTCCCTTATCTCTAACCATTAACTCTTTGAGCCAATGGTCGTTATGGATAGTGCTATTAGGAATTGACAACTCCTCACTCGCCCGAATCGCTGGAGTGCATGATACCATATTCATCTATGGAACGATAAGCATAGATCTCGATAGGGCTTCAGTCATAGGTTTGGTTGAGACTCATTGTTTGCTCATACACATACAAACGCGTTTCTCGTTATAGCAATAAACTTGTATTCATTAATAGCAATCAACTTGTTTATCATTGAAGCAATGTACTTGTATTTACGAAAAGCCTTATTGTACGCTCGATTTTATAAACTTGTGATACTCACCAACTATTTTCATAGTTGACGCTCGTTTTACATGCTTTTTCAGGAAATAATTAGTAAGTGGATGTAAAGATTCATCATCATAGAGCATGCTGCATCGTGTTGAAGCTATTATGAAGCTATATTTTGAACAATGTTATTTTGAAAAACTTGTATTTTGTTCTTTTGAAGCTATGGGTTGTAAACTTTTAAATACTGCTATGGTGATGTATCTTTATCTTTTGCAATGAAACCGTTATCGCTGTCATACCTTGCGTTTCCGCTTTAGCGGGGTGTGACAGAAGTGGTATCAGAGCTAAAGTTATAGAGAACATCGGTTTTTCTTTAAGAAAACACAACCTATAACTAAAACTTACAAAGAAATTCCTTTTACATCAAACATATTACAAGTATAATTAGGTTGGGAGTTGTATTATTGGACCTTGATTAAACATAGCCTGATCACCTATGTTTAATTAAGAAAAGATTTATACAAAGCTTGAGCTAATTATAATGGGAATATGTTCAACAAAAATATTTGAGAAAACCTTATTTAAAATTTTCAAAAGGTTAATTTTGGTGTGTGTAAGCATTGCATATTATAGGCATGCATTGTCATTTATTTCATATATCATTGAAACTATGTCACAGTCCACTATGTCAAGATCGTCATCTTCCCGCGCTACCGCCTCAGCCGATGAATCCGGCTACGTCACTGTTATCCCTCGACGTAATCCCCCCGCCTCGATAGAAGAAGACCCATCAGAGGATACGGAAGATACTGGGAACTCGGTGGAGATCAGCAATGACAACGCCCCGAGTCAACGACGCGAGGCATCACCGACATCGGTGTTGCCACAGCCACCGCTCTATGGACTTCGCATTCGGAGGACAGCGAGGAAGAGTGTCCCCATTCCAGGAAGGATACCCGCCAGCACAGCAGGACATGGCACGGCAGGACCTAGCGGGGTAGGACCCAGCGATGCAGGACCAAGAGCATCCTCACCTCAGCAAGTCATAGGGATACCTGTCCGACAGCCAGGTATGACCCCGGAGGAGTCCCGGAGATTGCAGTCGATAGCAGCAGGCCTACGTCACAGTCTCGCTGTGACAGCTGGGCATCGAGAAGTTTTGGATGAAGTCTTGGCAGGAATGGAAATCCTGTATCAGCATTCGATGGAGACTGCTGACACTGCTAGTGCTGCTAGACGAGAGGCAGGTCATGCGATGACAGCATATTATGTGTTTGGTGGGCTGTTCCTGATTGTGATGTGATAAGGATGGGAGCATTGACAAAGGAAAGCTCTAGTAGCAAGAGGAAGCCAGCAGATCAGGGAGAGAAGAAGTATGGAGGCAAGTCAGGGAGGAAGTAGAAAGTCTCAAGAAAATTTATGTTAAGAGCCCAGGAGCAAGAACCAGTGAAAACTCAAGGACAAGAAGTGCAGGAGCGAAAGCAGTACTCAGGGCCGCTTCCGAAGTGCAATAAGTGTAACTTCCATCACAAGGGAGCTTGCCCGGTGTGCCAAAACTGTAAGCAAATAGGCCACTACTCGAAGTATTGTAAGGTGAATAAGGAGGGAAAAAGGACATGTTACGAGTGCGGGAGTATTGATCATCTCCGTAGAGCATGTCCTAAACTGAACAATGGACCTGGTAACCATGGACAAGGCCAAGCCAGGCAAAACTTTCAAGGAAATCAAGTTAGACAACCAAGAGGTGTAGCCTTTGTGATTGGTGCAGAAGAAGCTCGTCAGAACCCTGAAGTGATAACAGGTACGTTCCTCCTGAACAACCACTTTGCATCAGTAATATTCGATGCGGGAGCAGATAGGAGTTTTGTTTCTTTAGCATTTAGACCGTTAATTGGCTTGAAATCGGTAAAGATGAGGATTGCATATGCTATTGAACTTGCTGATGGGTATGAAATTAGGGCTAGTGATATAATTCCTGGTTGTACTCTGAATTTAGCTGATAAACTCTTTAGCATTGACCTAATTCCTATAGAGCTAGGTAGTTTTGATGTGATAGTAGGGATGGATTGGTTATCCAAAAATAGAGCAGACATTGGTTGTTATGAGAAAGTCATCAGAGTGCCTCTCCCTAATGGAGAAACCCTTATCATACACGGTGAGAAGCCAGGAAGAAGTTTAAACATAGTATCAAGCGTAAAGGTTCACAAGTACCTGAAGAAGAATTGTATTGCATGCATGGCCCATGTGCTAGAAAGAGAACCTGAAGCTAAGCAACTCAAGGAGATTCCAGTGGTTCAAAACTATCCCGAAGTATTTCCGGAGGAATTGCCCGGTCTACCCCCTTATAGACAGGTCGAATTTCGGATAGACTTAGTTCCCGGAGCGGCACCGGTAGCAAAAGCACCATATCGCCTTGCACCATCCGAGATGCAAGAACTATCCGGACAACTTCAAGAACTTCTAGACAAAGGGTTTATTCGACCAAGTTCTTCACCTTGGGGAGCCCCAGTGTTATTCGTCAAAAAGAAAGATGGTTCGTTCCGAATGTGCATTGATTACAGAGAATTGAACAAGTTGACAATCAAGAATCGATATCCCCTCCCTAGAATAGATGACTTGTTCGATCAGTTGCAGGGCGCTTCCTACTTCTCAAAAATCGACCTTCGGTCAGGGTATCATCAGCTAAGAATTCACGAAGAGGACATTCACAAGACAGCGTTTAGAACCCGTTATGGACATTATGAATTCTTAGTCATGCCTTTTGGACTAACGAACGCACCCGCTGTATTCATGGATTTGATGAATAGGGTCTGTAGACCATACCTAGACAGGTTTATAATTGTCTTTATCGATGACATACTTGTTTACTCGCGGACCAAAGAAGATCACAATAGACATCTAAAGCTAGTGTTGGAGCTGTTGAAGGAACAAAAATTGTATGCCAAGTTCACTAAGTGTGAATTTTGGATTCGGGAAGTACATTTTCTTGGTCATGTGATCGGTGAAAGAGGAATCCATGTAGATCCAGCTAAGATAGAGGCAATCAAGAAATTGGAGGCCCCCAAAACCCCGACAGAAATACGACAATTCCTAGGATTAGCTGGGTACTACAGACGCTTCATTGAGAATTTCTCTAGGATTGCTCAACCATTAACATCTTTGACCCAAAAGGATAGAAAATTTCTCTGGGAAGAGAAACACGGAGAGGCATTTCAAATCCTGAAAAACAAGCTGTGCAATGCACCAATTCTGGCTTTACCAGAAGGATCAGAGAACTTTGTGGTGTATTGTGATGCGTCTCATCAAGGATTAGGATGTGTGCTAATGCAAAAAGATAGGGTCATTGCATATGCTTCCAGACAACTCAAACCGCACGAGAAGAATTATACCACCCATGATCTAGAACTAGGAGCAATAGTTTTCGCCCTTAAGATATGGAGGCATTATTTGTACGGAACCAAATGCACCATTTATACCGATCACAAAAGCCTTCAGCATATTCTGGATCAGAAAATGTTAAACATGCGGCAGAGAAGATGGGTAGAGTTGTTTAGTGATTATGATTGTGAGATACGATACCACCCAGGAAAGGCTAACGTAGTAGCCGACGCTCTTAGTAGGAAAGTAAGAGTGAAACCTTCCCGTGTGAGAGCTTTGGGAATGGTAATTCAGACAAGCTTGAAATCTCAAATCATTAATGCCCAGGAGAAAGCGTTATGCAAGGAAAATCTTCCAGGCGAAACTTTACATGGTTTGGAAGAAAGATTTGAAACCAAACCTGATGGAGTTCGTTATTTTAAAGACAGGGTCTGGATTCCAAGGGTTAACAACCTGAGAGACATGGTATTAGAAGAGTCTCATCGATCTAAATACTCCATCCACCCTGGAGCAGATAAGATGTACAAGGATCTTAAAGAGTACTATTGGTGGCCTGGAATGAAAAAGGATATTGCCTTGTACGTCGGGAAGTGTTTGACATGCTCAATAGTCAAAGCTGAACATCAGAAACCTTCCGGGTTGTTGCAACAACCTGAAATTCCCCAATGGAAATGGGAGCAAATATCTATAGATTTCGTTACCAAACTCCCTAGAACTGCTAGAGGTCACGACTCAATTTGGGTCATAGTGGATCGACTGACGAAATCCGCTCACTTTCTCCCTATTCGAGAAGATTTCAAGATGGAAAAATTGGCCCAAATCTACATCGACAAAATTGTTTCTCTGCATGGTGTACCCCTATCTATCATTTCTGATAGAGATAGTCGTTTTACATCTCGATTTTGGTGGATGTTACAGAGGGCACTAGGAACCAAGATAGATTTGAGCACAGCTTACCACCCTCAGACAGATGGGCAAACAGAGAGAACAATACAAACATTGGAAGACATGCTACGAGCGTGTGTCATTGAGTTCAAAGGAAATTGGGATACTCATTTGCCCCTAATTGAGTTTTCCTACAATAACAGTTACCACACGAGTATCCAATGTGCTCCATATGAAGCATTGTATGGACGCAAGTGTCGTTCGCCCTTATGCTGGACAGAAATCGGTGACAGATAGTTGACTAGAGTCGAACTTATCCAGGAAACATCTGACAAGATTACTATCATCAAAGATAAGCTTAAAGCTGCTAGAGATCGTCAGAAAAGTTATGCGGATAATCGTCGAAAACCATTAGAATTCCAAGTAGGAGACAAGGTACTTTTAAAAGTGTCGCCTTGGAAAGGGCTTGTGCGTTTTGGTAAGAAAGGAAAACTAAGCCCGAGATATGTTGGACCCTTTGAAATCCTTGAAAGGATTGGTCCGGTAGCGTATAAACTCCAATTGCCCCAAGAGTTAAGCGCCATTCACGACACATTCCACATCTCCAACCTTAAGAAATGTCTAGCCGACGAAACATTAATAGTACCCCTGGAGGAAATTAAGATCAATGATAAGCTGAGCTTCGTTGAGGAACCGATAGAAATCCTTGACAGGGAGGTAAAACAACTTAAGCGGAGTAAGATCCCGATTGTGAAAGTTCGATGGAACTCAAAACGCGGGCCGGAGTACACCTGGGAGCGCGAGGATTACATAAAGGAAAAGTATCCGCAACTATTCCCATGCGATGACAAGCGATGATATAGAATGAATTTCGGGACGAAATTCTTTTTAAGTGGGGGATACTGTGACAACTGTCAATTCAGGTCATTCTTGGACTCATGCATATTTATAATAACCATTCATGCACAACATGCCATGACCTAGTAGTATAAATTAGGTCAAAAATCTTGCATAAACTAGGATCCAACTAAGGTCTAGGACTAATATACTTGATACTTACAATTCTAGTAAGTTGCTTAGCTACAATAGGAAATGCCAATACTATAATTAGAATAAGCTTCAAACTTTGTTATAATTGAAATAGGGTATAAAACTCTAAAAATAAATTAAAACACTCTAATTATACTTCAACATGTTGTTGAATACCAAACAATGTTCCAAAAACCCTAAAGAGCCAAAAATCCAAAGTTATAAAATATAAAGCTTAAAAACTTTATAAAATTTGGCTATAAACTTCCTAGTATCAAATTATATTAATCAAATTATGGATTATACCAATGAACTAGAAATATAAATTACAAGTATTAATCATAAATTATTTGTTGAAAACAAGATTTTTAAATAAATCAAATTGCTTAATAAACATTTTATAAAAATGAATGTTTTTATATAAAATATGGGAGGGAAGTTTATAAAGTTTAAAATTTAGGAGAGAGGAGGCCAAAAGGCATGCAAAAACCGGCCATCACCTCTCCCCATGCCCTCTCTCTTCCCCAAAACACAATCATCAAGCCTAAACCCTTACTCCACCTCTTCCACTTCACTCTCTCACTTCACTCTCTTCTTCCTTCTCTCTAAACTCACGAAAATCCTCTCAATCCTCTGCAAAATTTCCAGATTTTGAATCCCTTGAAGTGTTCTTACTTCTCTCAAGATCAAAACCAAGGTAAACAACAACATCTTCTTCCATAGTTTCATGGTTAAACCTCTTTTTCTTCTTAGTCTTCTCTACTTTTCGGATTCTATGCCTTTCCATGGCTAGAAATCTTTATTCTCCCCTTGTGGTTTGTAGATTCTCACCATAACACAATGCATGTGTTAAAGATGGTGAAAATCCGGGATCAAACCCATGCAAGGAGTGGAAAAGAAGCACATATGATCATGTGACATCAAAACATAATATTTCATGTTCTTCTCCATTTCTTGTGTGTTCATGCATGAACGAAAGCATTAAACCATTTCTAGTACATCTTGGATGCTCATTCATTCCATGCATGTGTTAGAAATCGGGCCTTACCAAGGACATGCATGATGTTCTTATTGAAATACCCTAAAAATGCACACAAGCAAACATGCAATCTGCCAGATTATTTTGTTCGACTTTGAACAGTCATAACTCAGTCATTTTTTAACCAAATCATGATATTCTTTTTGTATTGGTTAGTTCCACGAGTTAACTTTCAAACCCAACTGGTCTTACTGTAAAATATTAAATATCCGATTTTTGGCAGATTTTACAAAAAGGTTGCGCATACAGCTCTTTTTCTGTGATCACTATTTTTATCTTGCTTAAACAATGGTCTTAAACCCAACCATAAATCTTAGGAAAAATACCTTAGAAACTTAACATATCTAGTGAGTTATGGTTGAAATTTCGTGGCTTAAAACCTCACTGAATGGGCTACAAAAATTCATGAACCTCAGCCACATCTACACTTCATGCATTATTGCATGCAACTTTTCTTAAATTGTTTGGAATCATTACCCTCATTTCTCTTCTGAATACATTCTTAACATTTTTACTTTTGAAAGCCCTTGCATGCATGAGATAATCTGGAAAATTTCAAGAGCTTTTGTTATTTATTTGATTTATTAGAATTATTGCTAAAACCAAGGGCATAAATCATATAAAATACTTCCAGAGGTCAATAAATCCTAAATAAATTCATGGATGATACTTATGGGGAATAATGACCCCTCACCAAATTTCAGCAATTTTTGTTACTGTTTCATATGATTTCTAATTTTCTTTTATTTAGGACATGATAAATTACAAAACCACTTTTTAGGATGTGAAAATTGTATCTAACAATTTTCGCATACCTTACTTGTGATGGGTGACTCAAGAAAATAATTTCAAGATTTTTCATCATGTCTAGCTATTTTTCCCAATTTTTGGTAATTATAATGGCTTAAAAATGGGAAAAATAGTTCTGTTTATCCAAAATTCATGAAAATTTGCCAGGATATCATATTATATAGTAGGAGGTTACATAAAAATTTTGAATATTTTTCTCCACTGTAAACTATTTTTCCCTTATTTTCTAAAGTTAATTGCACTAAAATTCACTTAAATATACATAAATACCCAAAACCAGTTTATACATTATGAAAACCACTTTTGATATTTTTCCCAAGATATTTATACTGTAAATGATGTTACAAAAATTTATGGTAATTTATTTTAACTGTTTAATAATATTTCTTTAATTAATGACTATTTAAAGGAATAAAACAAGGAAAAATACAAATAACCACTGAAAAATATATTTTATATTTTTCCCAGCCTATTTATGTATAATAACAATTAAATAAAAAGTTTGGGTAATTTTGGAAACTGTTTACTATTTATTTCAATTTTTATTGAAATAAATGCTCAAAAATTATAAAATATAATTAAACAGCTTGGAAATCCATTTTTATAATTTTCCCAGCTTAGTATTGTGTATTAACAGTTAAATAAAAAGTTTGAGAATTTTTATCCCTCGAATGCTATTTTTCGTGAATTTATGTTGTTATTGAGACTTAAAATTTGGAAAATTAACCTTCCAAGGTTGTAATTAATCGCACGACTTGTAAAATTTCAATACATCAGAAAAAGTGTAACAAAATGAGATAAATCCAATACTAAAACATAAATTGGCATTTCCCTATATGTAGAGTTTAGTATATTAGCATTAGATATCGACATGGAAACTCACTAGTGCGTGTGTTTGGTGTCGTAGGATCCCGGTAGTAAGACGTTGGTGCATCCCGAAGTACCGCTTGTGTCTACACAAAACATCGTGAGTATTCACGCACTCCCCTATTTTCGTTTTTTATGTTTTGGGGTGGAAAAGCATGTCCAGAAAAACTATTGTTTGCATGTTGTATTTAAATTGAATTGTATCAAACATGATTGCTATTGTATTGCTATGTTTCTTTATGTATGTCTATGCAACACGGAACATGAGAACTTATCGTACTAAGGCCCTTCCCTTATCTCTAACCATTAACTCTTTGAGCCAATGGTCGTTATGGATAGTGCTATTAGGAATTGACAACTCCTCACTCGCCCGAATCGCTGGAGTGCATGATACCATATTCATCTATGGAACGATAAGCATAGATCTCGATAGGGCTTCAGTCATAGGTTTGGTTGAGACTCATTGTTTGCTCATACACATACAAACGCGTTTCTCGTTATAGCAATAAACTTGTATTCATTAATAGCAATCAACTTGTTTATCATTGAAGCAATGTACTTATATTTACGAAAAGCCTTATTGTACGCTCGATTTTATAAACTTGTGATACTCACCAACTATTTTCATAGTTGACGCTCGTTTTACATGCTTTTTCAGGAAATAATTAGTAAGTGGATGTAAAGATTCATCATCATAGAGCATGCTGCATCGTGTTGAAGCTATTATGAAGCTATATTTTGAACAATGTTATTTTGAAAAACTTGTATTTTGTTCTTTTGAAGCTATGGGTTGTAAACTTTTAAATACTGCTATGGTGATGTATCTTTATCTTTTGCAATGAAACCGTTATCGCTGTCATACCTTGCGTTTCCGCTTTAGCGGGGTGTGACAGTTCTATTCCTAGTTATACTTTCGTATTCGTTCTGTTCCTAGTTGTACTTTTGTATTCGTATTCGTATTAGTTCTAATTGATAATTAGTATGAATTATTCATAGATTATGAAATATAATTTAGATTGTAACATTTTATCAAGAAATCTATGATTAGTCTGAAAGCTAACTTCGTAATTCAAACTATTTGATTAACACAGTTTTTGATATTAAAAACGTACAGGATATAAACATTTGAATATAAAATAATAAGTTTGAGTACAAGATTTCCTTGTACTTTTGCTTGTATTCCCCCCTAAAAACAGTAAGAATCATTGAAAAAGGGTACGGGTATGAACTCACCGGTTGAGGAAAGCGTCGGTTTGGATCCTAAATGTCAGTTCTGGGTTTGCAAACGCACAAGATTCCTATGTATTATGACAAGCTACACATTTGTATCTAATTAGGACTTGAATGATTTATTTGGTAGGGACAAACACTTCTAATAGCGAAAAAACTTCATTACAAGCGTTTGGAGGGACCCGGGTGGCATTTGAGGACACATAAGGCTTGGATATGGAGTTTACTCTTCAAGAGTAAACTCATACTAGAGTTTTCGGCCCTAAGTCCCATTCCCCATGAGTTTACAGCCATAAACTCACGGTGGGGAGTTTTATGGTGCAAAATGGCTTTTAATCAATTGGATAAATTTGCTATGATCACATCTAGGGCATTGGAATGGATTTATCACACATATGGACCATTTATTGGAGTTTACGGCAGTAAACTTGGATTTTACGGCCATAAACTCCCCCTCACACTAAATCCTTGTTGTTTTGGTGGTCCTTAATTAATCACATGTGATTTCAAGCTATTTTGCAAGTCTAGGGATAAAATTTGGGCACCATTAGACATAGTTTTAGTAGTTTACGGCCCAAGACTCGCACTTATGGCCGTGAACTCCTTAGGGGGGGTGTTTTACTTGAGTTTTAGGCACCTAATTTGTTTGTGGTTGAATCTAGAATTTATTCCAAGGCTATTGGTGTGTTTAAATGGCAATTTAACACCTTAGAAGGAGTTTACTCTCCATGATAATGAGTTTACGGCCCAAGCATGTTCTTGGGTAGTAAAATCATGTTTACTCCTCTAAATTGATGTTCAAGGTGTTCTAAGTCCATTTTGGTAAGCCCCAAAGTCATATCTAAGCCCCAAAGGTCGATTGGAAGGGTTTAAAGGCTCAAAAACCTATTTTATATGTGTTCACGGCCGAAGGGTGTTCCAGGGCCGTAAACACATGATTATGGTCCTAATCCATGATTTGAACTCAAATTTGAAGGTCTAAGATGCTATACTAGGAGTTAGGGTAGTTACCTTGAAGATTTGGGGCTTGAATTTGATGTTTTTAGACCTTAATCTTGAGTTAGAGGAGAGAGGTTAGAGAGAGAGAGTGGTGAGAGAGACGAAAGGCTTCAAATGAAGTCTTTTGAGATTTCAATAGGTTGAAAGTTCGGGACACGGTGGAATTCTACCCAATACCGACGTTAAACGGGGCTTTTGGTCGCACCCGATTAAGCTATCGTAACCCGGCAGGATAGAATTTGGAGATTTTCAATTTAATGATTTTGGGCCATTTTCATGAGTTTCTAAAGGATTTGAGCACTTATAAGATTAAAAAAAACTTATAAGTTTAAATAACTTAGCCCAAAAACGGGATCGGAACGAACCGCTATAGACGGGTTTTATGGACGAAATGGGTTTCGGCGATGGGCAACTTCGGGTTGTCACACACTTATAAACTATAACAGGTATAGTTTATTGAAAAAAGATACTATTTTACAAGATTCAGGTCATAACATGAAAATGAACTTATAAACTATAATAAGTATAGTTTCTGGAAAAAAGAATCTATTTTGCAAAGTACAAGTTAACATATAAACAGAAAGGGATTTCAGATAACAAATGAACAGAAAGGGTTTTCAGATAACAAATGAACAAAAAGGATTTCAGATAACAGATGAACAAAAATGGTTTTCAGATAAAAGGGTTTTCAGTTACTATTCGTAAATATGTTGAAGCAATTTGTGAGATATTTTCGTGTACTTATCTAAGTATGGGTAATAGTCTTGATTTTATAACCTGAGCCTCTTGTAGGAGAGCGAGATATTTGTGTATAGATCTATTTGGGACTGACAATCCCACATCCCGACTGTTAGCTACAGTTAGGTCGGCATGCCCAGGGTAACAAATGTTGTTAACATCCTGACACTTGAAAAATGTTGTGATCAGGCCGACTGGGTTAGTATGGTTATAAGAACTCACAAAGAGAAAACAACGACATATTTACGAATAATGTATTTTAAAATAATTTTATTTGATTATTTACTATACATTCGGATTTAAGATAAAATATACTTTCAAGGGTTTTATTTAACTAATAAATCAATATTACATTATTTGTAAGTACATAATTTCTATTTTTATACACAGTTACACAAAAAACAATAAATTATATTATTTACTAATATGGTACGAACAAAATTTAAGAAAAACATATATTGAGTATTCTTTTGCTAGTGTATATGTTACATAATATATACGTTAGGATTATAGAAAAAGGTAGTGGAATGTGTGAATTCTGCCTTACTTCCTGTTCCTTGTTTGGTTGTGGGCTTAGGGCATAATCAGCCAATTGACTGTCCGTTCGATTTTGTTTATATATAACTTGTATAAAGTATGTAATCATAGGAGGTAACAGTACTGGTCATACCAATTACAAGAATTAGAACCTTGAATCACAAGTTATAAACATATGAAACTTATATTTTTTAGTCTCAAAGTACTAACATTACGATTTATTTACTGAGAAAATATTGGATTATCTGGCATAATACATTAGCGTTTTCAATAACAAATAACATATCTTTTCCAACAAAATACTTATGAACTCACCAACTTTAATGCTGACACTTTTTCAAACCACTTGTATTCTCAGGAAAGTTAGTAGACAGGTCACAGGTACCCTCTCAGGCGTTCCGAAGACGGAGCATAGAATATTACGTCTTACCTTTTTCTATAGCTTTAAATGTTGAATCAACAATGTTTTGGGTACAATGTAATAACTATGTATTCAATACAATAGTTGTTGTTGCTTTGATTACTATTATACAATTGTTGTGATACTATACATGACGTCCTTTGCCCCTGAATGTTTCCGTTGTTCTAGTGTGGGGGTGTGACACAAAAAATACTTCAAATATTCATAAATTTCACCAAGAACACCAAGAAAAATCATCAAATATTCAAGCTGGCCGAAAACACCTTGGATCGAGAACACGTTCCTAACCGAAAACTCATTCAGGACCGAGAACCTGGTCGTCGGTTGAGGATTTAGGACCGAAATCAAGGATTTCGGTGGGGCCTTTACCGAAAACCCTCCTCAACACTTCATAAAATTTTCGATAATGCTTAGAAAAAATTCCTTACATAAATCAAGTGTTTTCTAACACTTTAATTATTATTTCACTAATTTAAATATGATTACGTGTTTAAATAATTCTAGGATACCGTCCTTTTCACATATGCTAGTCTGAGGATCATTTCTTCAATCACGCTATCCAAACATCAACATGTAACAGAGGTGAGTTCACACCCCTAGATTTTCACCGTCTTCAATGTTTTTAAGGGGAAATATAAGTAAAACACAAGGACTCTTGTGTTAACATTACAACGATTTCAAAACCTTTTGCAATTGATTCAAACTAATTTATCACTATAGTTTATAAAAATATATTTATGTATATTTTTAACCCTATTGTAAGATGTTAAGCAAAAGGGTAATTTTCACTAATTCATACACATAGTTAAATTGCAAAGGTTTTCAGTGCATTACAGAAAATTACATTCAAACTATAGTAGGTATAGTTTGGGGAACACTACTCTAATACATTGATTCAAGTATACAATACTAAATAATTATTTAAGTATAATTAAAATACTTTAAAAAGTACACTACTACAAGGTAATACATACAGTTTCAAGTACAAGGGAATAGTACTACTCTACACATAAACTAGTAAATACAGGGTTGTAAGACACTACTTCAATTGTACCCATCAGGGTACGGGTCTAAGTCCTATACAATATAACCAGAGTCTCCTGGAGGGAGAGCATGACTTTGTGTATAGATCTATACGGGATTGACAACCCTGCACCTAAACAACTAGCTACAGTTAGGCCGACAGACCTGGGGTGACAAACTTCCTAATATTCTGACGCCTGAAGAATGTCATAGAGGCCACTAGTCAGTTTAACATGTTTGTATAAAACTCACAACAATATTAACTAAAACATTTTTTATAGGATTAAAATTACTGTAACAGTTTAAAAATTCAATCCAATTTAAACTTTTCAAAAACATCCCAATTCATTAAGTTATTATAAAAAGGTTTTCAATACATTTATTATCTGAGTATTCCCGGAACCATAACATAAAACATAAACATGAGGAGCGGTACGATCACGCCTTCGCCTTGCCACGGTCTCCGAAAGTACCTGAAAAACATTAAACCACAACTGTAAGCCCGAAAGCTTAGTGACATTCCCCCAAAATACCAACCACATATACCACGCATAACATATCATAACCGAACAGACAGCCATGCACATCGGGTCTACTGTGTGACTCATCCGCCGCACCGGGCCTTCAGTCCACCTGGTCCACCCTCCGATTATAACCACATCCGTCGAGTCTACAGTGTGGTTGGTCCGCCTGCACTGGGCCTTCAACCCACCTGGTCCACTCTCTGAGTCTACAGTATGACTGGTCCGCCCGCATCGGGCCTTCAGTCGGCCTGGCCCCCTCTCCGAGCCTTGGCACGTCTGGTCCGCCCTCGTGGGGCCTACAGCCTATCCAGACCGCTCACTGGGCCTTCGAAATAACTGGTCCACCCTGGGTATGTTGGCCTACAGCACAAAGCAGGATCGGCCTCAACCCAACCCCAGTCAAACAACCATGTGCGTATAAACATATAATCATATAACAAATTCATATTCAATCAAACCGATCTAGCAGATCATATAACATAACATACTCTAAACAGGATATCGACCTAACCGGCCACTGGCATAGGATCATCCTATATACCAGGATACCGACCTTAACCAGGTCTCTAACATATACCATCCTAACTACCAGGATGCAAACATAGCAAAGCAACAACATAACAACAATACCCGGATTACAATCCGATAAAGGGCCGGCCTTGGTGCCTTAGACCCTGTTGATATAGTGAAGATAACTCACCTACAGCCTATCCAGACCGCTCACTGGGCCTTCGAAATAACTGGTCCACCCTGGGTATGTTGGCCTACAGCACAAAGCAGGACCCGCCTCAACCCAACCCCAGTCAAACAACCATGTGCGTATAAACATATAATCATATAACAAATTCATATTCAATCAAACCGATCTAGCAGATCATATAACATAACATACTCTAAACAGGATACCAACCTAACCGGCCACTAGCATAGCATCATCCTATATACCAGGATACCGACCATAACCAGGTCTCTAACATATACCATCCTAACTACCAGGATGCAAACATAGCAAAGCAACAACATAACAACAATACCCGGATTACAATCCGATAAAGGGCTGGCCTTGGTGCCTTAGACCCTGTTGATATAGTGAGGATAACTCACCTTACAACTGATGACTGAAGAGATAAGATCCCGCTGCTCCAACCTCAAACACGAACTCCACCCCTGATAATACCAAAAGACTGAATCCAATAAATACCAAAATGCCCTTGGAAGTCAACTGATCAACTCTTGGTCAAAGTCAAAGTCCTCATTCAAGGTCAACTTCCTGACTGATTTTACTCACCGAGTCAGCCTGCTGAGTCGCCGAGTCCCCCAACTCTTCAAAGTCCCATCTCAACTCACTGAGTCATCCCTTGACTCACCGATTCTCATCTTAATCAGAAAAGGCTAGATCCTCAAGACCAGACTCGCCGAGTCCAAGAACAGACGCGCCGAGTCCATGGCTATCTTCAATCAACTCGCCGAGTTGTTCTTCCAACTCGTCGAGTTCGTGCCCACCTTCATACAACTCGCCGACGCCGAGTACACTCTTGTGACTCGTCGAGTACCCTGAGATCTTAATCTATATAGAAGCTTTCCGGCCATGCAGATGATCTAAACCATAGATCTACTCTTCTACAACCCATCCATCACGTAAAGTGGCAAACTTTACGTGAATCCAAAGAGATCTAAGCATATAGCACTCTAGAGTTAGGGTTTGGGACAAGATGCCTTCACCAATCACTCAAGAACAGGGACTTTAATGCACTTTAGAACTTCTCCATTCCAAATCTGGGGTAGCAACCCCAGATCTAACCTCCAAACTCGGAATATCACAAGCTATTCTTTCCAAATACCCCAAAATGATGAATCTAGATGAATAACAGCCCAACCAACGAAATAATACCTCAAAAAGAAGCTCCAACAGAATAGAAATCCGAATCCTAGCAAAGCCCCTTGCTCCAAGCCTCTTAACTCTCCAAGATCTCTTCCAAAACCTCTTCTCCAAGGTTCAAATGCTCTCAAATCACTCACAAACGCGCATTAGAGTCATCTGGACTTTAAGAGAGGGTAAAGAGGCTATGGAGAGGGTATAATGTCCTTTATATAGGGCTCATCCTCCGACATTTGGGTTTTCTCCACACAACACCAACTCGCTGAGTCCACCCATGAGACTCGCCGAGTTGGTCACTTATCATTCCACCTGAATGCGACTCAACTCGCCGAGTCTATCCATGGAGTCATCGAGTTTCTCTTCCACATTTACATTTTGAACTCTGAACTTGCACTCCTGAACTCGGGATGTTACAATTACTTCAATGGTTTTATTTTAATTAATAAAACTACAGTACACTACTATACGTTACAGCTGGTGGTATCTAGGCATATATACAAAGGTTTTCATACAAATTGTACACTACTATACAGGAATTATCCAGTCAGCCAAAAGAATTCCTCAGTAAGGGATTCATTACTCCTAGCTTCTTACCTTGGGGAGCACCGGTCTTGTTCGCGAAGAAGAAGGATAGATCTTTTTGAACACAATATTATGTGTTTAAATATTATCAGGATTTCGGAAATTATATGTGTTCTAACTTGGGAATCATCGCAACTACATCATATCGAGTCAAAAACACGCACATAAGGTGACTTCATACCCCTACGTTTTCACAATTTTTAAATTG
The DNA here is from genome assembly GCF_052625555.1 of Lactuca saligna. Classification (NCBI taxonomy): domain Eukaryota; kingdom Viridiplantae; phylum Streptophyta; class Magnoliopsida; order Asterales; family Asteraceae; genus Lactuca; species Lactuca saligna. The sequence continues at coordinate 128,700,356 of NC_136421.1, forward strand.
CTTTAAGGGGGGGGGGGGGGGGATACAAGTAAAACACAATAAATCTTGTGTTTAAAAATATAAATATCTGTTTATGTTTTCTTACCGTTAATAAGTAATTAAACGTGAAATTTACTAAATATGAAAAATATCGTTACTATTGAATTTACAAACAATTTACAAAACATGTTAATACGCAATGGTTTTTACACCAACATGGAATCAAACTTATAAACTATAATAGGTATAGTTTATCAAAAAAGATACTATTTTACATGTCACAACTGTCAATTCAGGTCATTCTCGGACTCATGCATCTTTATAAAAACCATTCATGCACAACATGCCATGGCCTAGTAGTAAAGATTAGGTCAAAATCTTGCATAAACTAGGATCCAACTAAGATCTAGGACTAATATACTTGACACTTACGATTCTAGTAACTTGCTTAACTACAATAGGAAATGCCAATACTATAATTAGAATGAAATTTCAAACTTTGTTACCATTGAAAAAGGGTGTAAAACCCTAAAAATAAATTAAAATATTCTAATTATATTCCAATATGATGGTGAATATCAAACAATATTCCAAAAACCCTAAAGAGCCAAAAATCCAAATTTATAAATCTTAAAGCTTAAAAACCTTATAAAATTTGGCTATAAACTTCCTAATATCAAATTTTTATTAATGAAATTATGGATTATATCAATGAAATAGAAATTTAAATTATTATGCATTCATCATAATTTATTAGATAAAAACAAGATCTTTAAATAAATAAAGAATTACATAAAGAATCATTTTTATAAAAATTATGGTTTTATAAAAATTGAAGAGGGAAATTATTTAAATTGAATTAGGAGAGAGAGGGCACTTTAATACCCTCAAAAATCCGGCACCCCCTCTCCCCCATGCTTTCATCTTCCCAAAAATCCAATCATTAAACTCAAACCCTCACTCTTCCACTTCTTTCTTCACTTTCTCTCACACTCCACCCATCTAACACTCAAGCTCTCTTCCTCTCTCTCTAACTCACGAAAATCCTCCATTCTCTGCCATAATTTCGAAATTGAGAAGGCCTTGAAGTGTTCTTGCTTCTCTCAAGATCAAAACCAAGGTAAACAACACAATCTTCCCTCATAGTTTCATGATTTTACTTCCTCTTCTTCATGGTTCTTCTGTACTCTTCAGATTCTATGCCCTTCTATGGCTATAAATCCTTACTTTTTCCCTTGTGGTTTGTAGATTCTCACCATAACACGATGCATGTGTTTGAGATGGTGAAAATCCGGGATCAAACCCATGCAAGGAGTGAAAAAGATGCACATGTGTTCATGTGACTTCAAAACCGAGTATTACATCTTCTTCTCCATTTCTTTTGTTTTCTTTTGAAAGCCCTCACATGCATGTGATAATCTGAAAAATTTCAAGAGCTTTTATCATTTCTTTGATTTATTAAAATTATTGCAAGAAAACAAGGGCATAAATCACATAAAATACTTCCAGAGTTCTATAAATCCGGAATAAATTCATGGATGACCCCTATGGTGAATAATGACCCCTCATTAAATTTCTTCTATTTTTATTGCTGTTTGGTATGATTTTCAATTTTCTTTTTGTTTTGGTATAATAAATCACAAAACCACTTTAGAGAGTTTGAAAATTGTATCTAACAATTTTTGCAGCCCTTACCTGCGGTGGGTGACTCAGAAAAATAATTTCAAAATTTTTCATCATGCCTTACTGTTTTTCCCAATTTTTGGTAATTATAATGGCCTAAAAATAAGAAAAATAGTTCTGATTATCCAAAATTCATGAAAATTTACCAGAACATCATGTTGTACAGTAGGAGGTTACATAAACATTTTGATGATTTTTCTCTACTGTAAACTATTTTTCTCCTATTTTTTAAAGTTAAATACACTTAAATACACCTAAATACACATAAATACCCAAAACCGGATTATACAATATGAAAACCACTTTTGGTATTTTTCCTAGTTAATTACACTATAAATGATGTTACAAAAAAATTTTGTAATTTATTTTAACTGTTTAATATTTATTCTTCAATTAATGATTATGTAAATGAATAAAACAAGGAAAAATAGAAATTTCCACTGAAAAATATCCTTTATATTTTTCCCAGCCTAGTTATATACAATAACAGTTAAATAAAAAGTTTGGGTAATTTTGGAAACTGTTTTCGATTTATTTCAATTTTTATTGGCATAAATGCTCAAAAATCATAAAATATAATTAAACAGCTTGGAAATCCATTTTTATATTTTTTTCCAGCTTAGTATTGTGTAATAATAGTTAAATAAAAAGTTTGAGAATTTTTATCCTTTGAATGCTATTTTTTGTGAATTTATGTTGTTATAAAGACTTAAAAATTCAAAAAAGTGTAACCAATTAATATAAAATCCAATACTAAAACATAAATTGGCATTTCACTATATGTAGAGTTTAGTATATTAGCATTAGATTTTGACATGGAAACTCACTAGTGTGTGTTTGATGTCGTAGGATCCCGGTAGTAAGACGTTGGTGCATCCCGATGCACTACTTGTACCTACACTAAACATTGTGAGTATTCACGCACTCCCCTATTTTCAGTTTTTATGTTTTGGGATGGAAAAGCATGTCCAGAAAATCTATTATTTGCATGTTGTATTTAAATTGATTTGTATCAAACATGATTGCTATTGTATTGCTATGTCTCTCTATGTATGTCTATGCAACACGGAACATGAGAACTTATCGTACTAAGGCCCTTCCCTTATCTCTAACCATTAACTCTTTGAGCCAATGGTCATTATGGATAACGCTATTAGGAATTGACAACTCCTCACTCGCCCTATTGCTGGAGTTCATGATACCATATTCATCTATGAAACGATAAACATAGATCTCGATAGGGCTTCAGTCATAGGTTTGGTTGAGACTCATTGTTTGCTCATACACATACAAACTCGTTTCTCGTTATAGCAATAAACTTGTATTCATTAATAGCAATCAACTTGGTTTATTATTAAAGCAATGTACTTGTATTTACGAAAAGCCTTATTTCAAGCTCGATTTTATAAACTTGTGAACTCACCAACTATTTTCATAGTTGATGCTCGTTTTACATGCTTTTTCAGGAAATAATTAGTAAGTGGATGTAAAGATTCATCATCATAGAGCATGCTGCATCGTGTTGAAGTTATTTATGAAGTTATCTTTGAACAGTGTTATTTTGGAAAAACTTGTATTTTGTTTCTTTTGAAGCTATGGGTTGTAAACTTTTAAACACTGCTATGGTGATGTATCTTTATCTTTTGCAATGAAACCATTATCAGTGTCATATCTTGCGTTTCCGCTTTAGCGGGGTGTGACATTACAAGATTCAGGTCATAACATGAAAATGAACTTATAAACTATAATAAGTATAGTTTATGGAACAAAGAATCTATTTTGCAAAGTACAAGTTAACATATAAATAGAAAGGGATTTCAGATAACAAATAAACAGAAAGGGTTTTCAGATAACAAATGAACAAAAAGGATTTCAGATAACAAATGAACAAAAATGGTTTTAAGATAAAAGGGTTTTCAGTTACTATTCGTAAAAATGTTGAAGCAATTTGTGAGATGTTTTCGTGTACTTATCTAAGTATTGGTAATAATCCTGATTTTATAGCCTGAGCCTCTTGTAGGGAGAGCGAGATATTTGTGTATAGATTTATTTGTGACTGACAATCCCACATCCTGACTGTTAGCTACAGTTAGGTCGGCAGGCCTAGGGTAACAAATGTTTTAACATCCTGACACTTGAAAAACGTTGTGATCAGGCCGACTCGGTTAGTATGGTTATAAGAACTCACAAAGAGAAAACAACGACATATTTACAAATAACGTATTTTAAAATAATTTTATTTGATTATTTACTATACATTCGGATTGAAGAGAAAATATACTTTCAAGGGTTTTATTTAAATAATAAATCAATATTACATTATTTGTAAGTACATAATTTCTATTTTTATACACAGTTACACGAAAAACAATAAATCATATTATTTACTAATATGGTGCGAACAAAATTTCAGAAAAACATATATTGAGTATTCTTTTGCTAATGTATATGATTACATAATGTATACATTAGGATTATATATAATAAAGATTCGATAGGTAGTGCAATGTGTGAATTCCGCCTTACTTCCTGTTCCTTATTTGGTTGTGGGCTTAGGGCATAATCACCCAATTGACTGTCCGTTCGATTTTGTTTATATATAACTTGTATACAGTATGTAATCAGAGGAGGTAACAATACGGGTCATACCAATTACAAGAATAAGAACCTTGAATCACAAGTTATAAACATAAGAAACTTATACTTTTTAGTCTCAAAGTACTAACATTACGATTTATTTACTGAGAAAATATTGGATTTTCTGGCATAATACATTAACGTTTTCAATAACAAAGAACGTATCTTTTCCAACAAAATACTTATGAACTCACCAATTTAATGTTGACACTTTTTCAAACCACTTGTATTCTCCGGAAAGTTAGTAGACAAGTCACAGGTACCCTCTCAGGCGTTCCGAAGACGGAGCATAGAATATTACAACTTACCTTTTTCTATAGCTTTAAATGTTGAATCAACAATGTTTTGGATACAATGTAATAACTATGTTTTCAATACAATAGTTGTTGTTGCTTTGATTACTATTATACAATTGTTGTGATACTATACATGACGTCCTTTGCCCCTGAACGTTTTCGTTGTTCTAGTTTGGGGGTGTGACACAAAAAAATACTTCAAATATTCATAAATTTCACCAAAAACACCAAGAACAATCTTCAAATCTTCAAGCTGGCCGAAAACACCTTGGATGGAGAACACGTTCCTAACCGAAAACTCATTCAGGACCGAGAACCTGGTCGTCGGTTGAGGATTTAGGACCGAAATCAAGGATTTCGGTGGGGCCTTGACCGAAAACCCTCCTCAACACTTCATACAATTTTCGATAATTCTTACAAGAAATTCCTTACTTAAATCAAGTGTTGTCTAACACTTTAATTATTATTTCACTAATTTAAATATGATTACGTGTTTAAATAAATCTGGGATACCGTCCTTTTCACATACGCTAGTCTGAGGATCATCTCTTCAGTCACGCTATTCAAACATGAACATGTACCAGAGGTGAGTTCACACCCTTAGATTTTAACCGTCTTCAATGTTTTTAAGGGGAAATACAAGTAAAACACAAGGACTCTTCTAATAACATTCCAATGATTTTAAAACCTTTTTGCAATTGATTCAAACTGATTTACCACTACAGTTTATAGAAATATATTTATGTATATTTTGAACCCTATTGTAACATGTTGAGAAAAAGGGTACTTTTCACTAATTCATGCACACAGTTAAATTGCAAAGGTTTTCAGTGCATTACAGAACATTACATTCAAACTATAATAGGTATAGTTTGGGAAACACTAGTCTTATACATTGATTCAAGGATACGATACTAAATAAGTATTTAAGTATAATTAAATTACATTACAAAGTACACTACTACAAGGTAATACATACAGTTTCAAGTACAAGGGAACACTACTACACTATACGTTAACTAGTAAATACAGGGTTGTGAGGCACTACTTCAATTGTACCCATCGGGGTACGGGTCGAATTCCTATACAGTATAAGTAGAGTCTCCTGGAGGGAGAGCGTGACTTTGTGTATAGATCTCTACAGGATTGACAAGCCCACACCTAAACAGTTAGCTATAGTTAGGCCGACAGACCTGGGGTGACAAACTTCTGAATCTTCCGACGCCTGAAGAACGTCGTAGAGGCCACTAGTCAGTTTAACATGTTTATATGAAACTCACAAAAATATTAACTAAAACATTTTTTATAGGATTAACACTACTTCAATGGTTTTATTTTAATTAATAAAACTACAATACACTATTATACGTTACAGCTGGTGGTATCTAGGCATATATACAAAGGTTTTCATACAAATAGTACACTACTATACAGGAATTATCCAGTCAGCCAAACGAATTGCTCAATAAGGGATTCATTAGACCTAGCTTGTTACCTTGGGGAGCACCGGTCTTGTTCGTGAAGAAGAAGGATGGATCTTTTCGAATCTGCATAGACTACCGCGAACTGAACAAGCTTACCATTAAGAACCACTACCCTCTATCCAGAACAGACGACCTCTTCAATCAACTTCAAGGAGCCAGTTACTTTTCATAGACCGACCTGAGATCAGGGTACCATCAATTATGAGTCCAGGAGAGAGATGTTCCCGAGACAACATTCTGAACTCATTATGGTGACTACGAATTTGTAGTGATGCCCTTTGGTCTAACCAACGGGCCCACGGTATCCATGGATGTAAGGAATCAGGTGTGCCGTCCTTTCCTAGACAAATTCATGATAATATTCATAGATGATATACTCATCTATTCACGAAGTGAGGAAGAACATAGCCAACACTTGAGAAAGGTTCTAGAAACATTACGGGCGGAGAAGCTATATGTGAAATTCTCTATGTGCGATTTTTGGATTAGAAAGGTAACTTTCCTTGGTCATGTGGTTAGTAAAGAAGGCATACATGTGGACTCTTACAAAATAAAGGCAATTGAGGATTGGTCAGCACCGAGAACGCCCATAGAAATCTGTCAATTCTTGGGTCTTGCTGGCTATTATTGCAAATTTATACAAAATTTCTCCAGAATCGCTAAACCGCTTACCGCCTTGACTCAGAAGTGTGTAACTTTTAGTTGGGGAGAAAAAAAGACACTGCATTCCAGACACTGAAGCGAGCCCTGTGCAACGCACCTATCTTGTCTCTTCCAGAAGGGACAGAGGCTTTCGTTGTATACTGCAATGTAAACCAATAAGGGACTAGGCTGTGTGCTTATGAAGCGATGAAAGGTTATTGTCTATGCCTCAAGATAGCTTAAGGCACACGAAGTCAACTACACCACTCACGATCTTGAGTTGGGAGCAGTAGTTTTTGGCCTAAAAATCTGGAGACATTACCTTTACAGTACCAAGTGCACTATCTTCACCGAACACAAGAGCCTTCAACATATCTTTGATCAGAAAACTTAACATGAGACAGCGACGATGGGTAGAATTACTAAATGCTTACGAATGCAAAATTTGCTATTATCCTGGTAAAGCCAATGTAGTAGCAGATGCCCTTAGTCGGAAGGAGTACATAGGTCGTAGGGTGAAGGCAATAACCATGACAATCCATTCACATCTGTCCACACAAATCAAAGAGGCTCAGGTAGAAGCCTTAAAACCCAAAAATGTGGCGGGTGAAACTTTAAGAGGAATGGAGAAGAACTTTAAGATCGAGGGAGATGAAGTTCGTTATTCCATGAACCAAATCTGGACCCCAAAATTCGGCGGTTTCAATGAAGCACACAAGACTCGATTCTCCGTTCACCTAGATTCAGACAAGATGTATCTGGATCTCAAGAAACTCTATTGGTGGCCAAACATGAAAGCTGAAATTGCTACCTATGTGGGCAAGTGCTTAACTTGCGCAAAAGTTAAGGTAGAATATCAAAAGCCCTTAGGTTTACTTCAATAGCCAGAAATACTTGAGTGGAAGTAGGAGCTGATTACAATGGATTTCCTTACAAAGTTACTCAAGACAACAGGTGGTTATGACACTATTTGGGTAATTATTGACAGATTAACCAAGTCCGCCCACTTCTTGCCAATCAAAGAAACAGACAAAATGGAGAAACTGACCAGAACTTACATCTAAGACATATCACGACTACACGGTGTACCCATTTATATTATCTTAGATAGAGATAGTAGGTTAACCTTGCGGTTTTATCAGTCACTTCAGAAAGCTCTTGGAACTAGGTTGGACATGAGCACAACCTACAACCCACAAACCAAAGGGCAGAGTGAGAGAACCATTCAAACACTAGAAGACATGCTGAGAGCCCGTGTGATCACCTTTGGTAAGGCATGGGATACCCATTTTCCACTTGTCGACTTTTCATATAAAAACGGTTACCACTCTAGCATCAAAGTTGCCCCCGTTCGAAGCCCTTTATGGCCGTAAGTGCAGATCCCCTCTATGCTGGGCTGAAGTGGGCGACACACAACTAGCAAAAGGGCAAGTCCATGATAGCACTCTCACCGGCCCATAAATCATTCGAGAAACCACATAAAAGATTGTACAAATACGAGAACGACTACAAGCCTCTAGAGACAGACAAAAGAGCTACACACACAAGAGACAAAAACCATTGGAATTCCAAGTTGGTGACCGCGTTCTGTTGAAGGTATGGACCTCGAAGGGCATGATACGCTTCAGAAAGCATGGAAAACTAAATCCAAGATACATTGGGCCATTTGAGATTCTCACTCGAATTGGACCAGTAGCTTACAAACTTCGTCTACCACGAGAACTTAACAACGTACACTCTGTCTTTCGCGTGTAAAATTTAAAGAAGTGTCTATCTGACGAAACTCTTATGATTCCCCTCAATGAAATCGAAATAAACGAGAGTCTTAACTTTGTGAAACACCAGCAGAAATCTTGGATAGGGAAGTTAAATGAACGAAACAAATTCGCATACCGATAGTGAAGGTTCGCCGGAATGCCAAGCAGGGACCTGAATTCACTTGGGAGGGAGAATATCAAATGCAATAGAAGTACCCGCATCTTTTTCCCTAGTCCATGATGTACTCTCTATAGAAAGAATTTCAGGACGAAATTCCCTCCAACGGGGGATAATGTAACACGCTATTTTTCTAGTAAAAAAAGTCAAACCACTATAAATAAAATTCGAGCTTTTGATCATTTCGTTAAATTCATAAGGGTTAAATAGGATTTAAATTATATAAATGATGTTTTTATATAAGTATTTGAAGTAAAATACACTTAAAAATCCAAGTTTACATTTGGAACCGAGAACCTCCGACTAAAAACCTTCCCTACTGAGAACATATCTTGGATCGAAAACGGATTTCGGCCGAGAACCTTCTTTCTGGCTGAAAACCCAACCGTAATATATATTTTTCCCTGAAAAATAAGTCATTTTTTCACTCATTCACTCGAGAACACTCCCATTTTTCTCTCAAGTATCATCCAAGAACATTCATACCTTCAAGAAACATCCTTCAAATCTTCATAATGTTCACCAAGAATACCAAGCACACCAAGAACAATCTTCAGATCTTCAAGTTGGTTGAAAACACCTTGGACCGAGAACACATTCCTGACCGAAAACTCATTCAGGACCGAGAACCTGGTCATCGGTTGAGGATTTAGGACCGAAGTCAAGGATTTCGGTGGGGCCTTGACCGAAAACCCTCCTCAACACTTCATACCATTTTCATTAATGCTTACAAGAAATTCCATACATAAATCAAGTGTTTTCTAACACTTTAATTTATTATTTCACTAATTTAAATATGATTACGTGTTTAAATAATTCTAGGATACCGTACTTTTCACATACGCTAGTCTCAGGATCATCTCTTCAATCATGCTATCCAAACACGAACACGTCATAGAGGTGAGTTGATACCCATAGTTCTTTGATGTTTTTAGGGGAAATACAAGTAAAACACAAGGACTCTTCTGTTAACATTCCAATGATTTTAAAACCTTTTTGCAATTGATTCAAACAGATTTACCACTACAGTTTATAGAAATATATTTATGTATATTTTTAACCCTATTGTAACATGTTGAGAAAAAGGGTACTTTTCACTAATTCATGCACACAGTTAAATTGCAAAGGTTTTTAGTGCATTACAGATCATTACATTCAAATTATAATAGGTATAGTTTTGGAAACACTACTCTTATACATTGATTCAAGGATACGATACTAAATAATTATTTAAGTATAATTAAATTACATTACAAAGTACACTACTACAAGGTAATACATACAGTTTCAAGTACAAGGGAACACTACTACATTACACATAAACTAGTAAATCCAGGGTTATGAGGCACTACTTCAATTGAACCCCTTGGGGTACGGGTCTAAGTCCTATAAAGTATAAGTATAGTCTCCTAGAGGGAGATTGTGACTTTGTGTATAGATCTATACGGGATCAACAACCCCGCACCTAAACAGTTAGCGACAGTTAGGTCGACAGACCTTTGGTGACAAACATCATAACATTCCAACGCCTGAAGAACTTCGTAGAGACCACTAGTCACCTTTGCATGTTTATATGAAACTCAAAACAGTATTAACTAAAACATTTGTTTACGGGATTAACACTACTATTTTATTTTAATTAATAAAACTACACTACACTACTATATGTTACAAATGGTGGTATCTAGACAAATGTTTTCATACAAACAGTACACTACTATACATTACGGCTGGTGGTATCCAGGCATACATACAAAGGTTTTCATACAAACAATACATTACTATATATTACAGTTGCTGGTATCCAATCATACATACAAAGGTTTTCATACAAACAATATATTACTATAGATTACAACTGGTGGTATCGAGGCATACATATAAAGGTTTCATAACAAACACTACTACGATACACTATTTTCCTAGTATAGAGAACTCTAGTACTACATATGGTTTAGGAAAGCATACATTATTTGGTTTTATTCATTAATAAGACTACCTACGCTACTACAAAGTATAGTAACAAAATACATTTTGGTCTTAAGGCCTAAGGCTACATTACATACATTATAGAAAATATTGGATATTCTGGAGGAACAAACTATCATTTTCAAAGTATAGATATAAGTTTTCCATCATTAGAACATACTTATGAAGTCACTAACTAAAACGTTGATACACTTTCAAAACCACTTGTATTCTCAGGGAAGTGGTAGATAGGTACAACCACAGGTTTTCAGAAGACGAATCTTTAAGAGTCACATCTTTTACACTTTTGTTATAAATTTTTTGTGTCAAACAAACTATGTATCGAACAGATGTAAATACTTTACTTATTCAATGTAATGGGTGTGTTTGCTTTGATTACTATTACGCAATTGTTGTGATACTGTACATGACATCCTCCGCCCCTGAAAGTTTTCGCCGTTTCGGTTTGGGGGTTTGGCATATTAATCTGGATTTGTTTTTATTAATCGATTTGCATTTGGGAGTATATTTGGGATTTTTGATTTTTGTGAGTGTATCAGTGTTTTTTGCACGAGTTTTGGCTTTTGATTTTTTTTTTTTAAATTGCAGCTTCGATGTTGGATTTGGATTTGAATAATATGTTCCTTTTTGGTTTTTCGATTTGATTCTCAGGTTTTATTTTGGTTTTGGATTAGAGTTAAAGCTTTTGTTGTAGATGTACTTTCAGATTTATTGTTGAAGGTCAGGTAGTTTGTGTTGATTTTATGGTGATTTCCATGACACTGGATCTATAGCGGAGAGATGATGACTGGAGTCGAAGATGGAACCGGTGATGATGATAGGAGGTGGTGTCAAAGTTGGAAGAGGATTAAGCTGGGGTGGGTCCCTTTAATAATAATACTTAATAAAGTTAGTTTATTTAATAATAACTTAAATAAAAAATGAATTAACAAAATAAAATTATCATTAAGGGAAAAATAGTCATTTTATGTCTGGCAGGGACCATATACGTAATAGAAACATACCATGAGGACTATCCAAGTTAGAAAAAAAAAAAAGTTAGGTACCAAACGTGCTAATTTTCCCAAACCATAGGGACTATCCGTGTAATTTACTTAATAAAAAGTTAATGGTCTAAAGCCTGTCTATTGGATGGGTAAAACCTAATTAGACTCGATATAATATTTTTTGTAACCTAATTAGAGTTGATTCAATATTCTTTGTTGCCTTAGCTCCCCATTATTGTTTGTTTCCAAAAATCCTTTAAAACCCCAAACTAAAATGAATTTGGATTCACAAAGGTGTTCCTCTATTTATTGAAAAGACATTCTAGAACTCCTTTTATAATATAAGAAATTGCATGGCTTCGGTTGGTCACTTGCGGGAAATGAAGTCTTTGATGCGCGAGAAGGCTGCCTTCGCAAGGCTTGCTTGAAAGTCCCAACTGAAAGGACGGTTAATAATTAGTAGTTGGCCTACGCTTTGGTTCTCATGCCTCGTTTTGTTGACGTCGTGCGTAGGATAAATGATTTGCACCGACTAACCAATTAAGCTATTTCTGCTAGTTACGGTAGTGGCGAAGCACTACTGAGCAATTCACGTATCACTTGATACGGACGACTTCTTTTTTTTCCGTGGGACCACAGTCTTGACCTCTGATCGAGCTACAAACACGAGTAGGTAGGCTGGGGGTGGCAGGGCTGTGCCTTTTCAATCAATCTCTAGCCGCTCCGCTATTGGTGCGAACTGTAAGGAGTCTCTCGAGTCAAGCTGGGGCATCATTGTCTTTTAAGTTAAGTTATTTCCTAAGACGAATCCTCTTATTCTTTCTACGATAATCCAAACTGCAGCTCCACGAGTCTGCTCGGAACCAGTTGATTTCTGAGCCATATTTTCTCCCCTCTCGGTTGGCCTTTTCCAGCCACTAGAGCAAGTAAGAGAATCTACAGTGAATGAACTTAAAGCAGTCTATTTTCTTTCATTTTCTCTTTGTAGCAATCTTTCTTAGTGCACCCGTAAAGAGAGAATGCTAGGTAGCAGGACAACAGGAGTTCAGTAGGCGGGCTAGTTCACATTAAGGATAGCAAACCAAGGGTTGAAAGAAAGTAGTAAACCAGTCAGCTAGCTGAAGTTATCAAGTTCAGAAGTAGCAGCTCTCCTAGTTGCACATTCATCTTCCTCTCTTGCTCCACTTTCACTACCCACAGCAAAGCTAGGAGATTCCTGAATAGTTTGTTGCTTTCCTTCATTTTCATAAGAAAGGTGATGCATCTGTTCCACCTTATCTAGATTTTCTTGCTATACTTATGTTTTTTTTTTGGTATAAATTTGACAATAATAAGATCATACAGTTTGGTTTCTTCTTGAAGTTAATGATATGAATCGCTAGAACGATTCATACATTGGGCTAAATGCGATTATGTATATCAAACTCTTTCCTTGTAGCTTAAAGTTAAATTTAGTACATGTATTCTGAAGAAATTCTGAAAGAAAGAAACGTAGAAAGTAAAACATAAACAATTTTTTTAAGGGTTAATGATCTAGAAAGTTAACAAACTTTGGTCTTTGTCTACATATAGGTAACTATGTTTTTTTGTACACATTTGACCATTGAACTTGTTTGACCTGTCCAAAATAAGGTAATATGAATGGTAATTAGCGGTAGATTACCCTATTATGAACAGGTCAAACAAAACAACAAGTTTACCGGTTAAATGTGTACGAAAAAAACATTGCTACCTAAATATGGAGAAAAACCAAAGTTCCTTGACTAGTTTGGTAATATTGGGTTCTTTATGCTAAGTGCAATATGTAACATGGAATTGGGATACCAGCTCTTTGTGTTTAAGAACATGGTCAGGTCTTGGGTTAGTTTAGGCCCAACTAGTTAGGGGCTAGGTTATATACACTTAAGGGGCTAGGTTGTATGCATTTTAGAGACATGGCAGCACAACCTAGCCAATGATTAGTTGGGCGTGATTGGATTGGCCCAAGCCAAACCTAATTGTCCGTTGACCTAGATTTATAAATAGAACACCTCCTCCATGAGGATGATATCTCATTCTCTAACATAAGCCTCCACTTTATACATATAGTCTTCCTATCAAGATGTTTCTCCATCCAGGAGAAACTATCTCTTCATACACCATAGTTGTCAATAGCGACCATAGCGGTCACTATAGCGAATAGTGTAGCGCATAGGTATAGAGTCGCTATTGAGTGTTTAGCAATAAATAGCGAGGTAAATAGCAACATTAGGTTTTTTTTCCTCCTTTTTAACAGATAAATCACAATAAAAGCGATAAGGGTTGAAGTTTTGAACGTTTTTAGCTAGTTTAGTGGCTTGTTTCCTTATTTATTGATTATAAATTTATAATAACTATAATAGTTGAACATAATAAATATTTTTAATTTGTTTATGCATATCGCTAAATACGAAATAGCGTTCGCTATTTGATCGCTATCGCTACATAGCATATAGGTAGCTCGTCGCTATTTACCACTATTCACTATCGATAACTATGTCATACACATCGATGTAACTTGACTATCGGAATCCTTGAGACAGTTCTAACAGTTTTTTATATGATGGCACCTAAGAATCAAGTCAAAAATATGCTAACAACACCTACACTAGATTGGACATAAACCCGATAGCCCGACTCCATGTCACATTAGTGGGTATTATAATTACTTGCACTTAGCATAAAGAATCCAATATTACCAAAATGTGTAAGGAACTTTGTTTTTTTACCATATTTCGTACACATTTGACCAGTAAGCTGGTTTGAAGTGTTCATTACCAGTCAGATTATCCTATTTTGAACACGTCAAACAAGTTCAATGGTCAAACGTGTATGAAAAAAACATGGTTCCCTACACATGTACAAAGACCAAAGTTCATTACCTTTCTAGGTCATTAACCCTTTTTTAATGCCCAACCATTCATGCATAAGAAAGCCTTTTACAACTAATTTGTGTCTAATTACAAGGTCTGAACTCAATGCCTTGCACAATAAGCCCTTTAAGCGATTGGTCAATGGGAAAGTTGATTGAAAGTTTTACAAAACTCGAGGGAGTTTGTGTAAGTTGTTCATCTATTTGTACCTCCATCCAACCATCTTTCCTTTGTTGTGGAAGGCCTTTTATTTTGGGTCTATTCAATGGGTTGTGAGTATTTTCATAAGCCTTTCGTCTAATGATTGGAGTTTGAGGACTAATCAAATAGATATATCGTGAGGTTGATAATGACTGACTAGTCCTCCACACTTTCAAAGGAGGCTCAAATCCAGAATGGTTTTCTTGTAATTTGTAAACAAGGTAAGCTCCATAACATGTTTCAGATGACAATATATTGGACGTATTGCAACGTATAGTAAAGCTACAAGTAGGATCAAAAGCTACTTCTTCAAATCTGCAAAAAGACATTGCGTAATTTTATAGAAATGCTAAGTTTTATTGAAAGTTTAAACTATCCCAGGACCCTTGAGGTATTTATTTGTTAATTACCCGTACGCAAAATGTAGAGAATTGGGCCATGTCTACCAAAAATAAGTTAGCTTATGATAATTTATTGTTTGGTAAAACCACAAAAATAGCTTATAAACTAGCTTCAGAAAGTTTATAAGCTATCATAACTGATAAGTAGCTTATCATAGCTTATAAGGTAGCTTTTTGATAAGTTAGCTTGAGATAGTTTATTGATAAGCTAGCTTATAAGCAAAGGTCGTGTTTGGCGTGCCATAGCTTGATGATAAGCTAGCGTCGGAGTTTTTTTTTTTTTTTTTTTTTAATATACCCCTTAATTAATTATAGAAACACATTTTTTAAATGTTATTTTATTTCTTTCGGTTAGCATTTCAACTAGTTTTATCAAACATTATTTTTTATGAGCTAGTTTTTTGTTTAAGAGCTAGCTTTTTCAGCTAGTACGCCAAACATATTCTAAAAGTTGGTTTTTTAGTTAGTGCGCCAAACAGGGATTTATTACAAGATAAAAGACTGGGAGTGGCAGAAGAGAATAGAACCTTGATTCGGGTAAATATCGCCAACTCCACTTTTTTCTTTTCAAAGCCGCCGTTGCTGGTAGCATAATACATTTATTCCCATCTTTGTCGAGAGAAAACCACTGACATTTATTAATATCTATGTAAGTACTTGTTTGAGAATTCTGTAGTTTTCCACAACAACTATATATAATATATTTACATATTTGCAGCACGTGATAGGGAAATAGCAAATTTACCTCTTCGCCTTGGATCTGGATAAGGAACCCTTTGCAAAGAATAGAATAAAGTTCCTTCTTTGTTGTCCAATGCAACTTATCTTTTGACCACTTGATTATGGTTTCATAATCACTAGGTAATTTTTCTTTCCAATATGCATCTGAATGAGACATGTCCTCCTGCATATCTACCTCCCTCTCATCCTCCAATTCTTGATGTTCTAGAATTTGTTGGCTTACTATTTCCACGGGCTGAAACTCAATGCCTTCTACTAACAACTTATTCCAACATTTAAACGCAATTTCAAGATCAACATTTCTGTTGTCGCTAGTAAACTGATACAATTCAGCTGTCAACCATCCATCTTCTCTCGTATCTGCTAAGTACAAACTAGAAGATTCTGTTTCCCCAGCCAGTATGTACTCGAGGTGTGAATTGGTAGAATCTGAGTCGTATAAACAGAACACAAGGTTTACTGCGTATGTGATATGTGGAGACAAATATTGTGTTTTGACACGTATTTTGAAATCCGAACAAATTTGTGTATTCATGTGGTCTGTAAATCTGCAACAAAGGTGCAAAGAATAACATAAAACTCTATAGTCACTAATAAAAAGGATGGGGGCAACTTACCTTGATTTTTCCTTAGCATAAAATTCAATATACTGTGGTGCAATGGTAATTGAATAGAAACACTCTGCTGCGGATATCATTTCACAATGCTCTCCATTCTTATTTAACCAAAACCACTGTCCATTAAAAATTAAAAAGAACTCATGTTAGAGTAGAGAGCTTCTTTGTTTTACATCTTATATACGTGGATTTTAGTATTGTGATTGTGGTTGAAATGTGGTTAAGTAGAAAGTCATTTAATTAGTTACATCATCATTCTTTGTGGCAAATGCATTGTATATTTTGCAAGAATTGTTTTGTGAAATTCCTTAAAACTACAATTAAGCTATACATATAATTACCGTTTTGCCCTGGTTAAGGAAGATTCCTTCAGAGAGAAGAATTTCTATTTCCTCTTCGGATCTGTATGCTAGAGAAGGGACCTCAGTCTTACACATCTCTTTCGTTTTTTTAAACTGTGCTGACTTACGCACCTCTTCATAGTTCATTTGTGGTTTGGCCTCTTCAAAATTCTCTTGAAACCGAAGCGCAATATTAAGTTCTTCCACAACACGATACATCTCTGGTCGTTTTTCACGGGATTTCTTCAAACATTGATAGGCAATGGATGAATATGTTTCCAATGACCTCGGATCCATCTTTTCCTTCATATCTTCAAAGACAATCTTATCCAATTTCTTTTGTTTGTAGCTCTTTTTCCACATACGCACGAAACTCTTGAAATTACCATTGGTATTTTCAAAGCATAGTTTCCCACACAATACCTCAAACATGACCACACCAAAAGAGTAGACATCAGACTCTTTTGTTACGACACTTGTCTCCATATACATCGGATCTACATACCAGAAGGTACCCGCAACATTGGAGATAAGAAATGTATGTTGCTGATTTGCAGGGCCTAATTTCGAGAGTCCCATGTCAGAAATTTTCGCATTCCAATTCTCATCGAGTAAAATGTTGGAGCTTTTTATATCACGATGGAGAACTCTTTCTTGTGTCTCCTTCGGATCATGAAGGTAGCACAATCCTGTTGCAGCCCCAATACATATAATGAGACGTTGTCTCCATGTGAGACTAGTACTTCTTAGATAGCGATCAAGGCTTCCATGAGAAGCATATTCGTACACAAGGATCTTTTCACCATCTTCATCGCAAAATCCCATGAGAGAGATGAGATTTTCATGTGTGTAGCGTGAAAGAAGCAAGATCTCTTTCAAGAACTCGGGGTCTCCTTGCCCATACTTGCGATCTAGACGCTTAATTGCAACCTTGATTATATGATCCTTCTCCTTGGAGTTAGAGAGTACTCCTTCATACACTTTCCCAAATCCACCTTTTCCGATAAGTTTTTTGTCATCAAAGGTGTTGGTGGCTGACTTTATCTCTTCAAGTCGGATTGCAAGATGTTGAAACTCGTTGAGGAAGGTCTCCATTATTATTTTGATCAAACGGATACTAAGATGTTCAAACACCTCCTAACCACATATTTAACAACCACAAGAAGATTATTAATCTCAACTTCTTGGAAAAGAGTTTAATTATAGAGAGATTTTAATAAACCTTTTCATAAACCAACACGAGAATTGAGAATAGAGAAAAAGATTACAAAACTTGAACAGAAGAACATTAATGAAATACATAGAAAGTGGAAGCAGAAAATATCTAAGTTTCGAAAAGTAGTCCAGATTACCAGATATAAGCTGCACTCCTGACTCCTTGCAGACTGGTCCTCCAGGTTCCAAAATTATATCTTTTACTCCCTCAATTTAATTAGTAACCACGTACTTCAAGACAGCCACATCGGTATTTTCAGAATCAGTCCCTTATCAACAAATTCTTCACAAAACAAGTCAAGTTAGACACACCTTAACCTTTTATTAAATAAGATTGCGTAGTACTGAAATATTCACACATTTCAACAAAATGCAGATAATGTTGTCCACGTTTTTCATACAACACCCTTTTGGTATCAATATTCATTCACGACTTTATACAAGTAACAGAGCTACATAATATTAATGAAAAGATTTGCCAATCTCAATCACACAATTATACTTTTTTTTTTTTTTTTGTGTGTGTGAATAACTTAACAGAGTCTTCTACCTACATCTTCTAGTTCATGGAATTTGTGATGCAAATCTATCACAACAACTCTCATACCATCAACTAACTCAGGGTTAACTACAAAGTTATACGTAAAAGATAATAGTCATCCACGTTTAATACTAACTAGAAATTGCCTCCTTGCCACCTTGTGGGTACGCCGGCAAAATTATAATTAAAGATCGACTGTAATAATAGAGGGTTAACGTCATAAAATGGCCTCCAATAATCGTCAATTTGCCCTTCATATCACTAATCATTTTAATTGTACTTTACAGGGTAACAAATTATTTTTGGTATTTCTACTAACCATCATAGTGGCTTTTAACCGGGTAAACTGGTTCCAAATCCTATGTAGCGATGCAGCGGAAAATTAGAAAGCATCAAACGAATGAATAACAACCTATTTTTGGAGAACCTTCATCCTCATTGGATTTTACTTCGTATGAAGTAAACAGGAATAAATTGAGTAAATGCAAACCCATTGTACTTCCAAGATCTTTCTGGTAAAGGACATTAGACTTCGGTATTCCACCCGATTATACCAATTTATTTTCAGTTTATTTCTTTCTAAGGTGTTATCCTTTGTAAATCTACCAAATTAGAGTATTGCGGTTTCAGTTACTTTATTATTAAAATCTAGGGGTTCAAGTTTCACAAGTCATATAATCATTGTGAATATGCAAAAGATAATTCTATCTTTTGTGAGAATTGAAAGCGACATTGTTGTTAGTAGCGGAGGAACAATTTTTTGTAAAGATAAAAGAACCAAATAGCATGGTTTGGTACTGTTTACTTTTTTTCCAGATTAATCAAGTGCTATAAAATGCAACAAATACTTTTATATTATAGGAACAGATTTTAAAATTTTTTATTATTAAGCATTATACTTTAGAAAATCTAATTATAGCATTGTATTTTCAAATGAAATGAAAGTAAGATATTATAATGCACATATAAAGGAAGGTATGATGCTGTAAATGAAATTAACATTTATGAAAGTTAGATGCCATTTCATGCACTTATCCCAACAATATATATTATCACATAAAAAATCACAATTTACCTTTGCAAATGTGGTTTTCTTGTTGCTGCAACTCTTCCATAAAGAATATCCCTTTATATCTTATCATTGTAAGATTCCGACTGGTTAGTATGTATATTTGATTATGTAATAGGAAAAAAAATGATTTATTCAAAAGCAAAAATAAATACATTTCTTTTCCAAATACGTTACATTTTAATTAACCATATGATTAAGAAACTGCACATTTACTCTACAACCCATAAAGGAATATACATTGTTACTAACCTTGTTAAGCTCTATTTTGGAGCTATGTCAATAGAGCCCCTTTTTAATTTCATCATATTTGGTTAATATGTAAGTCCTGTATCAACATTTCAAGTAAGCTCTATTAAAAGTATGTTCACTACAATAGAAATAAACCGAAAGAATGGAACATGTGATTGCTTTGTGATTGCCAAGTCAAGTGGAAGTAGTCGGTGCCGAAATAAATTTGTGATTGCTTTGTGTGTTGTGGTGAGGAGGAGGAGGGTGGGGGGGGGGGGGGGGGGGTGGAGGAGAAACCATGGAACATGTCCGAACATAGGGACATAAACATTGATAATGCTTCCAAATCCGATAAAGAACATTGTATCAGAATTGTAACACTTGGACAAATGAGACACCAAAGCCCGTCGGAAAGAGACTCATTAAACCTAATGTATGTAAGAAACAACTCGTAGTAGGACATTTTGGTCTTTATGGGATTACAATATAGAAACATTTGTAGGAATATTGTGTAGTTAATGACCAAAATCACATCATCAAAGCTTCAAAGGAGCTAAAATCACACCTCTTGCAAGAGCAAAAAACCAAAATAACGGATATGTCTATATTTTCAAAGAATCCGTATTGTATATAACTTAGTAAGTCTTTTGCTGAGTTGTCGGAAACACCACATTTTATGCCACATGACATGTTTAATATGGTGTTATTTGCGAAAAATAGCTTGTGGTAAGGGGTCGTTTTCTCACGTGTCGTTCAATAGGAAATGAATCCTCATTGGGTTGCGGTTACGTCTTATGTATGTTTGTTTATTGCAGCGTTTGATATTTCAATTGCCATTTTTTGGTGTATAAAAGAGGTGTCTTGGATAATTAGTTCAACGACTGATTTGTTTATGCTAATTTATCTGTATACTTGTTGAGTTGTGAATTTTCCTATTAATGTGTTATTTTGTGTTAGAATTAAACAACATTGTTAATTGAGGTATCTACTCTTTGTTGCTTAGCTTTCCATTGTTTGTTTGTATTGAGGTATTTACTCTTTGTTTCTTTACTTTGTATTGTTTGTTTGATTATGACAGGCAAGTGTTTTTTGGTCTAATGAGAGTAGCATGATAGGGAAGTACAATAGATTTCTCAAACTATGAAATGTCTTTGTCTTTGTCTATTATAATTTTTCCGGATTGAAAATGATTATTGATAAATAGGAAATAGTTGAAAAGAATTACGTCGCTTTAAATTGTTTGAGTGTTTGTTGTCAGCGGTGTGGTGTGATTTTTAAAAGCTTTATTTTAATATTAGGTTATAACCCGTGGGAACCACGGTTACAAAATACTTAAATTTTTATAGTAAAAGCTCATAGTTATTAATCAATTATTTCAAATGACACAGATAATAACAAAAACATACTTACATGTCATTAAATTAAAAACATTATTTATATACAACATTCCAATAAAAACACTTATTTGTTCAAAGATTACCGAATATAAAATGTTCTTTTTACTAATTATTTTTCAACTACATGACATTCTCTACTCCTTCCGGTTCGAAATCTTAAAAACTACTCCTTCCGGTTCGAAATCTTAAAAGTAAGATTCTATAAATGATAATTTTCAGAAAGTAGAATGCTATAAAAAAATGTATTTCTTTAAGTTTTCCACCCACGTTAGAAATTCTTAGAAAGATACCATTTTACAAAATAGAATGCTATAAAAAAATTAACTACTAAAAATAATTATTTTGGTATGTTCCCTTCCCCGTTGATTATTCAACATATTTGAGAATCCAAATATGAAACAAGGATGGATCTGCCTTCCTTGGAAGAGACTCAAAAAAACATCAAGGATACACTTCATAACTTTCTGCATCATATAAAAAATAAAAGGTTTGAAATTAAAGAAATAGACATAGAATGGTATATTACATAGCTTAACAAAGACCCCGTCTCGGTTATTATGACCACGTATATCAATCTTGATTCTAAGAAATTTGATTAGAAAAAGAGCAGCGCCTGATAGGTTTTCTATAAACATATGATTTTGTTAGTATGACTATAAAGTATTATGCAACAGTTAAAAGAATTACAAACATTAACATAGTTAACAGTTTTAATCTCGTTCAATGTTTTATCTTTCCACTCTATGTCATAAAAAAGAATATCTTATTATTAAAAAAAATCAAAATCTTGATCCATTAATTTGATCAAGATTCATAAATACACTCAATCCGTTGCTATTTTTATCAAGGTAAATGAAAAAAAATAGCAACGTACTTTCTAATATTTGTCTTATAAAAACATTATACACAAACACAAACATCAGAAATATCAATGTACTCGAATCTATATTTAAAAAAAAACATTTTGATTGCATATTGATCATTTGCTAGTAACTTTGGACCAATTTTAACATATTTTAATAACAATTTTTTGAAGAATGTCCCCACCATAGTTTAATAATGGTCGTGATATCTTGGTTTCAGAATAAACATAAAATGGATTCAAAAATCATCATTTTAACACCATTTTTCAACAAAAATTAACATTTTTCACATTCCTACATAGTCAAATATACACACATTCATTTTGTTAAGGATTAAAGAACCAAAAAAAAAATGAATTTCATGCATGATGCATAGATACGAACACAAATACATACAGAGCCACAAATAACATACAAACACAAACAGAATCACACACGTACATATAGTCACACACATAAACACAAATCATTAGAAGATATGTTATAATAAACAAAAGAATGAAAGCACATTTCTGCTTTTGGAACACATGGGTATCTTTTATCAATTCCTCTCCAATATTTTCTTTTATCCACCATCCTATAACTATTGTTAATAATTAGATGCACCATACATACACATACATCTGGTTGAAGAGGGTAAGGTATCCTTCGTTGGATATTCTGGATATGAACCCAAAAAAAATTCATTAAGAAAAACAACATAATTATACAGATAGAAGATTATAATTAAAGTAATTTAATTGAGTAGTTGGAGCCTATATATAAAGTGAGACGAATTCATTTGTAGAAATCTCAGCAAGAGGACCCGCATAAGAGAAAATGTAATCAAGAACACCATGTAGTTTTAATGCATTAACATTAATGTGTTGTCCACAGGCACCATAAGACCCATATTTCATTATTATGGATATTTGTTTAAGCCAAAAAAGGAAATGGCAGCATACAATAGAACATTTAATCTAACTTTTTGTATGTCTGATTGGTATAGATCTAACCATCACAACACAAAATAAAAAACGTGATTGTTGGAAGAACAATGCATATCTGACCTTTAGACCACAAACTCAAATTTGACGTTCACATTGAGTTCACATTGAGTTGAGAAAAAACCCAAACGAAAACCAACATCCGACCATTATGCAAACCATTATGCACTGATACGAAATTAGAGAATCCAACTTTACAAAACAAAAACCAAAGATAACATACACACAACATATCAAATAAAATACCATATCAGATCACACAAAAACTTCAATTTTTCATCAAGTGGTAAAGAGAAAACATCTTCATGACTAACCTTATTGTGGTGCATGTAATCCCAAAGTCTGTTGGATATTTTTCAACCTTGTTTTTCCAAAACTACAACCAACAGTCACATATATAACTAAAAACATTTTTAATCATATTCAGCATATTGTGATTCACCCTATATTCTTTATTTGTGTACTAATAAAGTTTACCTATATTACAATATTGTACTTTGCGAATATATTTATTGAAATTTAAAAAAAAAAATCAACCCAATTATAGGATTTGGAGAGTTTCATCTATTGGCTCACATAAGTTGTACTTACATAACTTGCACATTGCTAGAAAGACATAGTGAACATAAGATCATGGGCATAGATAATGGTCATCAACATTCCAACTTGTAAAGGCTCCATACGGACATGAAATACTATTGACTGGAAATCCAACAATGCCAATCATAAATACACTAAATATTAGTTTTAAAATAGATGCAAAACAATATTAAATCATAAATACACCAAATCATCATGCTTTTTTTAGCTTACTCAGTTGCACAGTTGAAAAAGGATGAAACGGGTCCTTACCTATACTCAGAGTTCAATGTCCACCAAATGCCTGAGAAAGACCAGCTTTATCTCACCAAATCCACAACGCACATCATTATTCTGCATCCATAGAAAGTTATTCATAATCAACATCTTTTAAGGCACGTAAACAGGACACCATAGTCTACAATCGAAAAATTGAAATACAAATGATAATTACATTTCAAAGCCTTCAAAATTTAAAGTATAAAACATTAAAACCTACTCAAAAAAAGAACTCTACACAACCAAGATCACAAATTAATCTCACTGTCTGACTTACATGGTTTTCTAATTATAGAATCTGGTTCAATCATTTTATCAAACAGGTGGTGTGCAAAAAGAGTTACTGATTCAAGAGACCAAAAAAATATATGGATAAGCATATAAAGACGTACTCTTTCCATCACAAGACTCCCTTTGATCTCCATACCCTTCATATATCTGATTTTTAAATATGAAATTGAAATAAACTTCACTGGTAGGAATCTGAAACATGTATTTAGAAAATAAATAAAGAAAAAAACCCATGACTGAATTTTAGCATGCATAATAAGAAATAAGAGAATGCCATTAAGGTTTGAAGGTGAGGTCGAGTAGTAACCTCAATGAAGTAACGGGGACCATTAATTCGAGTGGATTTGGTGAATTGCAGATGATGAGAAAGAGAAGCGCTGGGAATTACAAGCGTAAAATAATAGCTTTAGTTGAGATACAAATGTAGATCCAAGTTAAATTTGGAGAAGATTTCCTGATTTCTTGCTGTAGCGATTGATAAGCATTCCAAAAAAAAAAAACAGGAAGAATATGGTAACTGAATGCCTAATTAATAGGAGATGATCATGATTGTTGATGTCGATTCTTCAAAGGAGTGGGCGGGAAAACAATTCATAGGATAGCTTAACATATGACACGTGGAATGAAGGAGGTGTAGAAAGGGACATGTGGCATTTAGGAGAGGTAATTATTAGAAATCGAGATTTGTTCAACAAATATCATTTGTTGCAAACTTTTTTCAATGACTGATAGACACCGCACATTATTATTATGTATAACTTTCTAGCAACTGAATATTAATCTTTACCATTCCAAGAGATCGACAAACCTTTCTATTATCATTTATTCAGTTTTGATGTTTACATTTACCCATTAGTGTTTGGCCTCCGTGCTTTTAGGTCTCCTTATACCAATACTTAGATAATTTGATAATTAAGTTGAAAAAAAAAATGTTATAGAATGCATCTTTACCCCCACCTCCTTGGTTTGTAGATGGTGTGAACATAAACCGATAACAAATTTTGCGAAGATCTCTAACGAAATCAAAACCAACCTTGAACCTTGTTTCTTTAGGATTATTTAAAATAAGGAAACTTAATATCTATTAAAATCTATAAAAACCCACGATCTAATGACAATCACAACAATTTAACACAAGTTTAAGTTTAAGAAACTAAAGAGTGTAAGCCTAAAATACTAACTTTATTTTGGCCGTCGGAAAATTATTTCTCGTAACTCACCGAAAGAACATCACATGTTAACATCGTTGATGTCTTGTACCCCTTTCTGTATGATCTCTCTCCTCTTTGACAGTCGCCAGAGACTCGCTGTTGACCGTTCAGACTTGACCTCTGGCATGCGATTAAATGCTCATCGCTGGTCTAGTCCCCGTTCTCACTTGTCAGATATGTAGCTTTGTTTCTCTCTTTTTGAGTTGCTTTCTTTTTCTTTATATGTATATTCATTGCTTTTATTGGTTTTCTCCACTAGACATGAGCAACAACAATAGTCAATAAAGTATAAATTGTGACAAATGATTATGATTACACACTACACACAACTATGATGATACGTGATTATCATAACTAATGGTATATGTTAAATTGATATAAAAGTGTGTGTGTGTGTATATATATATATATATATATATACACACACTAGGTTATAACCCATGGAAACCACGGTTGATATGTTCAAGTTTTTAACAATATAAACAAAAAATATATATTAAATGCCAAAAAAATAAAAAGCAGTGTATTTTAGATTGTATATAAAGCTGAATTAATTTGACAAGTAAAAAAAAGAAAAATGTTTTAACTTACATTTTGAAACACTTTATAAAACATTGGATAAAAACATATCAAGTATTTTACACACACATTTGGTAGGTGATCAGAGGGGTGGGTGAGTTTGAATGGGGGTGTACCATTTATTTATTTTTTTATTTAATATATTGAAAAGAAAATGATAAGTAAAATAAAAAATAAATGATAAGGGTAAAATAGTCATTTTATGTCCGTGAGGGACGGTACGAGTGAAAAAAATAACATTATAGGGACGATCCGAGTTAATTTTTAAAAATAAATACTAAACATGTAATTTGACACATAAACCAGGAACAAATCGTGTAATTTACTCTTAAAAATGCAATGTTATGTGATGCATTTAGATATTCAAGAAAACTTACATAAACAACCACCAACAAATGGTAAGTTTGTTTTTTTTATTCATTATAGGCATTGTAGTGTAATTATATAATTTCTCATAAGTGTAATATCCTTTTCATGCATAATATCCTTGCATTCCATTTAGAGCTATAAGTGGTATTTGAATTAATACATACATATTACAAACATAAATGAAAGTAAATAATTTAAATTACATGAAAGCATATTATGTAAATAATCGTGTAATAGCAAAAAGAACTACATTCAAATATTTTTAGTGCATATATCCTAACTGTTGCTTTTGTTCTCCATTGATTTCTAGAATTTTAAAAGTAGTGTTTTCTAAGCATATGGAATGAAACTATGATAAAATAAATACAAAAATACAAATATGTACATTTATATCATATAGTGGATTCTATTGTAAACATATAAGACAAAGTACATCACTATTTCTTGCATTTAGTCCAAAAAAAGTTTAACACAAGAAATAGATATATAATTTAAATTTGGCTTAAACATCTTACTTTTTATGTAGAAATATCAACATGAGACAAAAATGATCAAACTACAATTTTACACTTCATAATAACACAACATTATGGAGTTTTAAACCTATACTTCCCCATTTCCAATAAATAAATAAATAGAGAAAATGACAAATATGTTCAAATGAGATGTACTCTGTTAAAAATAAAAATAAGTTTTCAAGTCTTTTCGTGCACAAACACATGCTTAGAAGTTCTTACCAATAATAGCGACTTACCTATACAATGTGATGATTTTGTACCTATTGCACTGCTATTTGACCTGCTTCCATATAGATATAGGAAGCAAAATTCCATGCGGATAATAAAGCTACTTTCATATAGAAAGTCTTATACATTTTATGGGCAATCTAAGTGAACACTTGACACCCACATTTAAAATAGGTGGTTTATTAGGTGTACCCTAATATAAAAGATAATCCAACATGTAGAAGTTTATAACATAAAGACTAAATTCAAATCACATGCATTTATGTTTTCATAGGTAGTTTTCACATCTATACTTTGAAAGTAAACCCAAATATTTAATATATGAAAATAAAGCAGGGACTAACAACATAAAGCATAGAACTCTAAGTTTCCTGCAAAGTAAACCCAAATATTTAATATATGAAAATAAAGCAGGGACTAACAACATAAAGCATAGAACTCTAAGTTTCCTGCAAAGTACTCTCCTTTTTACAAAATTGCTAAAGTCATATCTCTTTTTCTCCTGATTTTTGTTAAAAAGAAAAAAATGTGAATCCAATATACCTTAAAATAGATATTATCATTTTGTGCATCAGGCCATGCTTCTTCATTCTTGTCAAAACTTAATCATAACTTATTTTATAAGATGAAAATTTACTTATTTTTCTCAAATCCTCCAATACTGCTTCACACATGAATTATTAATCTCCCACTTTCTTTATCCCATGAAATAGTCATGTTCTAATTTAGAGTTTTATATCACATGGTATATGATTGATAATATCTCCAATAAAATAGAAGGAAATGGTGAATAACAAACTCATCAAGGGTTTTAACCCCATTTCCAAGTTTCAAATGCAAGGTAAACTATAGGAAAAGCTACAAAAGATCATTAAATCCCGAAGAATAAACAAAAAAAGAAACCCCAAATCACAAATAACTTAATGGAGATAAAACCATACACAAAACAAAGCGATGAAAAAAAATTGCCAACCTTTTTTGATAAAAGTGAAAGTCGTAAATGGGTCAGTTGGCAACACAGGAAGAACACAAAAAGCACAGTGGAGTAAACACCAATCGAAAAATTGGAACTAACAATGCATAACAAAAGAACGTCAATCTAACCTTTAACCCGAATATATGTTATACTAAAAAATGCCATACTCGCAATTTCCAAATAGGTGTCCGCCCACATTTCTGAATCCTTAGTCTTCAACCCCAATAACTTTACCATATTAAGTTTTGCTAATTTCATGACCTTGACCAATTACTGGGATTGAATTCGTACGATCGTTTAAATTCAAAAATTAAAATGTTTGCCATATCACAAAAAAATAAGAACATGATCAAACTTTCTAACAATTAACTTGCATACATAATAGCTATAAAGCTACATTGAATATAATACGAAGGAGAAATTGCGAAAGAGGAGAAAATCACCTTCAAGATCTGGGAGCTATTAAACTTGAAAATATTCTAAATAATCGGACGGAATACATATCGATGATGGAAACGAAAGCAATTTTTGTTCCGTCTCTAGGGTTTCACAAGGATGCGTGGGTTTAAATAAAGTGTGAGATACATGAACAATCAAAATCAATGGCCGCCGCCCCTTTAGGTTTTTTAAATATAAAAAGAGAAACATAAATAAAGAGATCGGACATAAATCTCGTAGAGATAACGATGATGACGGAGTAGGTAGATAAGATGAAGGTAAAAGGCTACCCATCAAGTTTAAATTGGAATGGATTATGATTCAGGATTCATGCATTTATTGATAAATAATGAAATTCAAAGGCTGATTTTTTGGGATGTAAACGATAATTAAGTAATGTTTGTTGATTTTTGGATACGATGCTATAACTGCAGAATGAGCGGAAAAACAAAACTCATGGTAGACTAAAACCTGCCACGTGGAAAAGTAGATGCTTAACAAATGCCATGTGGCATATCTAGTCGTCTTTTATTAAAAGTAGATATATATATATATATATATATATATATATATATATATATATATATATATATATATATATATACTAGGTTATAACCCGTGGATACCACGGGTGAGATAAAAAAACATTAAAAATAAATCATAAGCATGACTAATCAATGATTAAAATAAATTTATTCATTTACAAACATGGATGTTTATAAGTTTATAATGATATAATAAGTAGTCTAAATTAATATGTACAATGATTTGAATTTTGATCCACGATTAGTATTTGTGGACGAAGGAGGTGGTGTGTTGAGCAATAAAGATGAGTAATTTTCGATACTTTGGTTTTTCTCTTTGTAGTCATCTGTAATTGTTTTTATTTTATGAAATTATTTGTTTATACTAATCAAGTTAACCTCCTAAATCATCTCATAAATTAGATGTAAGTAATTTTAACTTTAGATCATATATAGCATGTTCTTATTTTTAATATTGAAGGTGGGAAAAATACCATGAAGCACTTGGAAAGTAGGAAGCTGCTATCATTTTAACGCATGAGAGAGTCAATTTACACAAGCAAAAGGCTTATGTTTTACTTGAAATCGGAAAAATCTGGAAGTCTCTAATGGAAACAACTCATGAGTATCAGTTATATGTTACTTATTTATATTTTCATATTGTAATTTATAAAAACAAAATCATAATGGATACACAGTAAAATAACATGTAGACTGTGATCATAGCCTTTTTGGGCTAAATGGGCATATGGAGTGCTATTTCATATTGTTATTTGTCCAAGTTAGTTATAAATATGATTTACTACAACTTCTTATTGTGAAAACTGAAAAGTATTAAATAATCCATATGATTACTTTATACTTAACTATATAGGTAACACCCAATTGTAGCCGTCATGGGATGAGGTTTGTGACCTCCTTTATTTTACAAATGTTGCTATTCAACTCCATTTCACCGTTTGGTTGAAAATGACTACGGATTTGAATTCCATTGGAATTCACAAAATCATGCCTAACTTTGTGATGAAATTCAACTTTCCTTCCAAGAACTCATGGAATTTAATTCTAGTCGTCCCCCATTTGTATAAATGACTAAAAGAACCTTTTCCAAACCAATATATTATTAAGCAATTTCTCTTTGTTTCTGAATATGTGGATCACCATTGGAATAGCACCATTAAAGTTTAAGGAGCCTGATAATGCCATAGAAAGCTTTGAAGATGTAAAATCTATGTTATAAGCTATCAATCATCTAAATATTTGTTGCCTATCTTTTAGCTATGATAAGGTAAAATCTAAGTCATAAGCGTATTGATCTTTGGCTAAATTAATGATTTATGATAAATTAGAATTAGAAAAGAAGAGTAATGCATATTTATTGAGCTAGATGTTGATTGTGAATTTAATTTTGTGCATATAAGATTGAGTTATGGCTGCAACATGAAATGCCCAAAAAAACATAAGTTATGTGGAATATCACAGTGTAGCATAAGTTTTAGATAAACTTTTTAATCATTTTCATATGTATTTCTTAGAAAATAGCATAAAATTGTTTATTTTAAAATGCGTAGAAATCAGATTTCAACATATTTATGATATTTTAAATAGAATAAATTATTAACATAATATCATTTCAACATATGGCAATATTTCTTTAGAACATAAAATGAATTATGCCCTTTTCTATTAATCTTTCGTCTTCTTAAGAGAAAAAAACATGTCCGTTTTTCTGTTAAAACCTGTCACTATGGGTAACACTAATGAAAAGACTAAATTACCCTTTTTACTCTCCTTTTATTGCACCATATCATCCACCGTTGGTTGATTTGCAAACCACATATATTGAAAGCTATTATTTTATAATCAAGGTTAAAAGAACTGCCATTATTTATTTTAAACAGAAAAGGACCATTATGCCCTTTTATATTAATATTGTGCCTTATCAAGAGAAATGACGGGTTAAAATATCTACTCCAAGACACATCCAAAAAGGAATAATTTTCCCAAAAATACTCATTCCTAAATCGAAAGATATCTTGAGAAAAGTACATTGAAAGTTGATTCATTACAGATTATAGCATTTTCTTTCAAAGTACAATGTTATAATTGGGAGCTCATTATCTAATTTCTTGGTAAATGAAAGTACATTGGTATAATTCATAATATCATGAACACAAATAAACATACACAATAACACAATGTTACAAACACAAACAAAATATTGTACTATAACTTGTGTTGACATTTTCATATCAATGGAATTCTTACTTTTTTCATATAAAATATAAATAGGTCAATGCTATAATAAACAAATCGACACAAGTACATTGTTGTTTCTTGC
The DNA here is from genome assembly GCF_052625555.1 of Lactuca saligna. Classification (NCBI taxonomy): domain Eukaryota; kingdom Viridiplantae; phylum Streptophyta; class Magnoliopsida; order Asterales; family Asteraceae; genus Lactuca; species Lactuca saligna. Next base: position 128,731,814 of record NC_136421.1, read on the forward strand.
ATTAGAATAACATGAACATATAATAGAATAATTTTTAGCATAAAATTTCATACCGGGTTTTCAAACATCATAAAATAGTTAACTCCAAGGTGGTATAATTGTAGAAATGTCAGGTTTGGATTTTAGGAATCAAAAATATGTGTTTCATCATCAATAAAAAACAGGAAAAAAATAAAAAGCTCAAAAGAAAGCACTAACCTTTTGTTCTTTTCATCCATTCTTCTTAGTTTTGACGATTGGTCGCTTTATGATAAGTCATAATGAAAAATGAAGTTGTAGGAGAAGGTTTGAAGCATATCAGCGATTGCAAATAAAAGTAAGATACAAATTCATGGACAAATCATATATGTATATGAATTAATTTGATCCTGATTTTTTTGGGAATTATTCAAAAATTACAAGCATGTTAGTTTTATTTTGATTTTTAGTTTCCTTTCTTATTGGAGGTATATTTGGTATATTTCAAATTAATTCAAAAATATATTGCTTTTTTTAAGGAATATGATAGAATTTGAAGATATTGGTACAGTAGATGAGATATCAAAATCGAAGGAAAAATTCAAATGCACCAAAATTTAAGGATTTCATGGATTTCAAATTCAATTATATTCGATCACATGTATTTTTGGTATAAAATCATGTATTGAAGACGTAAATGTTGAATATGAGGGATATACGTCGAATAAAGTAATGAGGAATCGAGCAAGAAAAAATCGATTAAATAGCTAGAAAGAGTGCCAACAATAAATGTTCTATTAAAAGGTATTAGAAATTTTATAAGAATATCAAGCATCCAGCTAGAAGTTGGCAAAGAGTATAAAGAATGTTTTTTTTTGTATGTTAAAACATACCAGGGAACACCAAATAACCTATTTACAACGGATTTGATTACTTAAGCACATCAATGGCCTCAATCGGCTAAAAGGAAAATATAATTTATTCTTCAATAACACCAAAGATGATGAATTGTGATGATGGTAACACCTAATGAAAAAGATATTATGAAATAATAGCTAACTTGTAAGCTCGTGTATGATATCATTAAATTTGAAGAATATGAGTTAGTTGACAAAATATAACTTACTTAGATTTTTGCAACCTGATTCATAGCAGCCAAAACATGAAATAGTATATAATCAGATCATTAACCAAAGAAGGAAATCAAAGTTAGATTCAGGAACCCAAAATAAAAGCATATCACTTCTAAAAACATTAGTTTTTTAGTTAATAGTCATAGATGTATCAAAGTACTTTCAAACTTGAACAATTTATTGTATTTACATAATTACGTTATTATACGTTTACATTTCAACCCATCTACGTTTACATTCTATTATTTGTTGCATTCTACCTAATTAATCAAACCAGTCAAATTCAAAGTTTCTTAGACAAAAATTGAGAAATGACAGTATAGAGAGGAAAAGACAAATATGTAATGAATAATCATTAAACAAAGAACAATTCCAATTATAAATTCTAAATAACCTGCATTTTAGGTCCACCATATCGTGAGCAAAACTATCGATAAAGAGGTAAGTAATCCTCCATGCTCATTAGTTGGATGATAAAGACTTCAAGAAATAATTATGGTAATAATAGATCACTACATATTTTAGAATTTGATGAAAGTTTAGAGATTGAATGAATAAAAGAATCATAACAAAATATAATATTAGTACATAAAATGGTAATATGTATTGATTGTGAACATCACAAAGTATATATAAATAGTATTCCAAAACTAATCTTTACAAACGTTGATAGTCCAATTTCAGATTGCACGAATGCTTTTAGGACTCTCAATGATTACAGTCATCACATAGAAATTCGACAAACGGATAAATGGAGAAAAAGAAAGCTGAAGTAATGAAAGTCTTAATGCTATAAAAAATTAGTTCTTATAAATGAATTGTTTTTAGTTACAAGAAAAATACATGCTCTTTTTTAACCATATTCTGTCATAAATAAGTATAATGATATATGTTGTTTCATTAAAAAAAATCAAATTTAAATCACTATCCAGATGAAGAACCAAATAAAAATATATATGAAAATATAAGGTTGTGTTACCTTGATAACAACATAAAAATCCCAGGATGCCATCTTGATACGTTCCACCACTTGTAGATATATCGAACAATTGCAATAAATATCTTTAAGAAAAATAGAAAAGGGTTAAGATGTTAGATATGACTTGAAGAACTATAATTTATAAGAAAAATGTCTCATCAGACACATTGACATACATATAAAACATACATACGTTTTTACTGTATTTTTTCTATAAACATAGATAACCATCAAACAAAAGTTTTATGGATCTTCACACCAAATTTCAAATTTAAGGAGTAAAACAAGCAACACAAACACACATATTGTACTATGTAATAGTCGTTATGAAAAATAACTTCTCATTGACATTTTATCAAACACATAGATTGCAACATCAAATTCAAGTATTCAATGACCAAATCATATACAAGAGGCCTCTCGATATCATTAGAATCAGTCAAATACCACATACACACATAGTAATAGTAATAATAAAAAATCAAAACAGTAAATATAATATAAGAACCACATATTAAAAAGGAACCTGGGTGAAAAGCGATTTGAAGAAACAAAGCAATTGTAGACAGATAGAAACATCGATATCGTGACAATTGGAGGCTTGATATAAATCGTATTTTGTAGGTAAATTTGAATATGGAATCAAATTTCTTCCACAAATATTGGGATTTTACATATCAGTTGAAAAGTAATTTAATTAAAGCAAAAATTCAAATTTTGAAGACCTATAGCTGATTTAACGGGATGTTACTATAAGATAAATGCTTTTGAAAATATACCTCCGAATACGCAGGGATAATTAGAATAGCAACGATTAGGATTTAGGCGTGAAAAAAAATTATAGAAGCACAAGTAAATGACACGTTGAAAATGTTTGGTTTATAAGGGTGACATGTGGCAAACTAAAGAGTCTTTTATTAAAAGATATATATATATATATACATATATATATATATATATAACTTTATATTTATTAGTTTATATCAACGAAATTATTGACGAATGTTATATGTTGAATAAAAGTAAATGATATATATATATATATATATATATATATATATATATATATATATATATATATATATATATATATATATATATATATATATATACTCACCGAATAAAACAGTACCATTACTGCCACGTGTCACTCCCTTGCGTCCAACTCCTTTCATTTTCCCGCTCAATAGTCTTAACTGGATTTCTCACTTTTCCTTTCCGTTCCAAATATACTGCAAATCCGGACAAATACTTCAAGTTTGAAATTTAAAATTTTAATTATCAATTATACCATATAAATATGCAACAAATTAGGAAGAAAATATGTGCTAAACTTTATCTCAATCCCAAATAATCAGTAACAATCTCAAAAAATAGGCAGAGTCTTCCTAATTTAAATTTAAATATATGTATATACAAAAACAACTACGTTTATCTTTACGTTCCTCTTTCAATACGAATAAATTGAATATTCATCGTCTAGTAAGGGATACTACCTTGTTTTCTTTTAGTTCTTCATATATCGATCTTATACTCATCAATTTTTTTGTTTTTTATTGTTTTTTGTTTTTTGTATTTTTTTGTATTTTTTTTTTTTTTTTTTTTATGTGTTTGCAATTTTTTTCCTATATTCAAGGTATACCAATCGCCTTCTTTTTGTGGACTGTATAATCAACCACGTTTAGGTTTGTCACGTATATTCATTCTCTCTTTCTATGGTATATAATTTCGGCTTCTATATGTATTTTACTATTTTACTATTTCCATCGCCTTCATTTCGATTCATAGCAACAATATACTTTAACTGTTATCAATAAGTGCAATAACACTCATTTCCACTACCACATCCAATATTATATATATATATATATATATATATATATATATATATATATATATATATATATATTATCGGTAAGTGCAATAACACTCATTTTTTTAAAAAGTGATCCCCACTACCACATCCAATATTATATATATATATATATATGTATATATATATATATATATATATATATATATATATATTCTAATAAATGAATAATTTTACTCTCCTTTTGATACGTATCATCCTATTAGGACTCGTAATTAATTAATATTTTATTCTCATTTTGCCATATATCACCTTATTATGTCTATTAATTAATGCATGCCACTTGTCAACCTATTAATTATCCATTTCAAATTTTAAATTTCCCACTCTAATTACATTAAATTAATAACATTAGAATAAAAATAAAACTAAAATTAATACAAATTATAAAGTGATATAATTTCACATATTTATTTAAATCAATGATTAAAGTTTATATAACTAAAAAATCTCTTGATTAATAATTTATTTAAAATAAATTATTAATAATTTTGAGTTTTATTATAAAAAGTTTCATTAATTTTGTAATTGTGGTTCTTACGGATTATAAACTAGTATATATATATATATATATATATATATATATATATATATATATATATATATATATATATATATATATATATATATATATTAAATAATTATATTAACACAAATAACTTAAATTTAACAATTATATATATATATATATATATATATATATATATATATATATATATATATATATATATATATATATATATTCAAATGGGCTTTAAATTCTTAATTTTTTTTTTGCATCAATTAGTTTATATATAAAAACAAATAGATGGATTAGTGCAAAATATATATATATATATATATATATATATATATATATATATATATATATATATATATATATATATATTAATATTATAATCATAAATAGGCTTAGACAACAATTTGTAAGGCTTTCAACTGTGAGTGATATGTCATGATTTTAAACACACATGGCATTTCAAAAGTCATTTGCAAGTGGCATGCATGCTCTTAAATTTTTAAAATTTTTCTCTAAGAGCATCTCCATCTCACTCATTCTCTAATGTTTCTTCCATTTTCTCTTCCATTTTTCTCCAACTCTCCCTCATTTATTCCCCCATTTTGAGGGATATGAATAGTATTACAGCAAATATGGTGGTATACTATTCATTTCTCCCAAAATGGAGATGAAGTTTGCATTGTCAGTTTTAGTCACTGTTTTTTATATATTTATACATTTCTAGTTCGTTTTTACCTACTAATTATAATTTAAATATAATATTTTATAATTATAATATTTTGTTATATATTATGATAATATGATAATCAAGGATGAACGTGATCTTGACGCACCAATTGAAGTTGCAAGAGAAGTGTCACCGATAAAGGTTGAATTGACGACAGACGAAGACAATCAATTCCAACAATTATTTGCTCGATATAAACGTATTAAAGATAAAGAAGCACTGTTCAGTATACGAAATGCATTAGTTAATTATTGAGAGAATTACAAAAATCGTCCCTGTGGTTATATACTTATTTTGAATAAGGTCCCGACTTTTCAATTTGAACGCAGCTCATCCTTAAACTATTTTCTTGTTGCGCATATGGTCCCGTGTCCCAACGACGTTTGCTATAGTCGTTAAGTTATTCCATGTGCCAAGCACATGATGGACAATTTGGTCTTTTAACATGTGTTTCCTACTGCCGCCTATAATTAAAATCGTGATGATTATTGCATCGATCCTCCCTATATTTAAAACCCCATTTCATATACCAAGACTAATACGTATTTGTAGTCCAAAGCGTCTTCCTTCCTCCCTGAAAATTCTCTCATTGAAAGCCCTAACTGCTATTTGTCGACTGTTGATCGACCAAGTTTAGGATGTCGTTGACGATGTGGAATGTGCGTTTTAGTAACGAGCATGAAGACGTCGATGTTATTTACGGTATGTTCCTCTGTTTCTCTAATTTTACAAAATTATAGGTATTCTTCTTCATAACATATTCTGGGGATCAAAGCTCATAGTATTTTTTACAGCTTCACACCCAACTATGTTTTCTTTGAAAATATATCATGGTGGTGAATTCTCAAAGTTTCCTGGAAGACAATATGTGAACGGAAGACATTCGTACATTGATTTCTTAGATGCAGACGAGTTCTCAGTTCATGAGTTAGACTCCATGATGTTACAGTTAGGGTATGATGGTAATAGGAAAATGTATTACCATTTTAAGAAGCCTGATAGTGATCTTGATGTTGGGTTAATGGCTTTAGGTAGTGACGGTGATGTATGCAAACTAATAAGCTATGTCCCAAAACATAGATTGCTAGAGGTATACATTGAACTAGATAAGACAACGGTTTGCACTTACTTCCAGTCACCAGGAGGTTCTAATGTTATTATTCAGGAATTGAAGATGATGGTACCCCTGATTATACCAGAGTACGATCACGAGGTTCTAGTTCTACAAAGTCGTCCTGTGGAAAAAGGCTTGAATTAGATTGGTTTCCCAATCATGATTTTAACATTGGTAATGATTTTGATAAAACAATATCCAGTGAACACGCTCTCCCAACCAATGTTGACCATTCAATGTCACAAGGTATTGACTCAATTCATGAGGAACCAGACGGTGAAGATGGTTTTGAAATAAGTGAAGATGAAGATAATGGAAGTGAAGACGATGACTTCTATGTCGATGAGGAGGACGTATTGCATGATGTGGAAGTTGACATGAATGATTTCTATGTGAATACTGATAAAGATTTGGAATGGATTGAGCCAAAATCCAACTTGAAGGATGTTACAGATGAAGATAATGAGAAAATAGAGATATTGGATAATGAAGATTTTGATTCCATTTCTGAAGGTGAAGAGGGTATAGATAGAATTAGGAAAAGCAAGTTAAGGGCGCTAAGGAAAAAAAACAAGGAGATTGAGGCTATTGGTTCAAAAGGGACACACTTTTCTGTAGGGCAAGCTTTTTACACATCTAAAGAAGTCAAAAAAGCCATTAACAATTATGCCGTAGAGAGAAGGAGAGAAATTTCATTGGATAAAAATGACAAAAACAGAGTGAAGGCTGTATGTAATGGTACCATCCCAAATTTGTCATTTTCTACTAGTAGTGATCCAAGCAAAGGTACTACAGTCAAGGGTAAAGGGGTAAAATCAATGTCAAGGTCTTGTCCTTGGGTACTTTACGTTTCTAAATGGCGAGAGGAAGATGATTGGGTTGTCAAAACTTTTAATGACAACCATACTTGCCTCCAATCAAGAAAAATTAAAGCTTGCACAGCAACATATCTTTCAAATAAGATAGTTAATCAAATCGAGAGTAACCCCACCATACCTCTGAAGGCTCTTCAGGAAGATTTGGAAAGGAAGTATGAGATAGGAGTATCACGGATGAAGGTTTTCAGAGCAAAAACGAAAGCATACAATCAAGTTATGGGTGATTACAAGATACAATATGAGTTATTAAGAGACTATGTCCTTGAATTGCAATCTATGAATGAAGACACGACTGTGAAGATTGACATTAAAGAAGAACCGAATTTGTCAAACATGGAGACTAGAGTGTTCAGGAGGATTTACGTATGTATTGGAAGTTTGAAGAAGGGGTTTAAGGCAGGAAAAAGAGACTTGTTGGGTCTAGATGGGTGCTTCATGAAGGGGCCTTACCCTGGCCAAATATTAACTGCAGTGGTATTGATTATTGCCTTTAATTTCATTGTTTTACATTTGTATTTGTTTTCACCTATTTTCTTGAAATTTGGTTTTATTGTTACAATTTTCTTTTTGTAGGGTGTTGACCCTAATAATGGAATATATCCTGTGGCCTATGGCATAGTAGAGGCTGAAAATTTAAAGTCTTGGACATGGTTCTTGTCTTGCTTAGGTGATGACCTAGATTTGCTAAGAAACTCAAATTTCACATTTGTGTCTGATAGGCAAAAGGTACCAACTTATTTCTAAATAGTTTTTTTAGTTAGAAGAATTAATCATATTAAATTATCTAAAATTTTGGTTGTTTGTTAGGGAGTAATCCCAGCAATTGCAAATCTATTCCCGTGTGCGGAACACAGATACTGCTTACGACATATACATGAGAATATGAGGGTAAATTGGAAAGCAAATGTCTTCAAGGATCTACTATGGAAGTGTGCTAGAGCTTATACAGTTCCACATTTTAATAATGTTATGGAAGAAATTAAAAGTTTGGATAAGGATGCGTACGAATGGTTGAAAGGAATTCCTCCCCAACACTGGGCTAGATCACATTTCTCAGGTATGAATAGTTTGGAAATTTAAATTGTTATTGGTTGAGTCTATAAATTTCTAACATAGTCTTACTTTATCAGGAAGGGCAAAATGTGATGTCCTACTAAACAATATGTGTGAGAGCCTTAACAACCAATTAGTTAAAGGGAGAGACAAACCCATAATCACTGCTCTAGAATTTATCCGAGAATACTTAATGAAGAGGATTTCAATTGTCCAAAAGGAAATACAAAAGTGCAATGGACCATTAACTCCATATGGGACAAAACTGATGGATGCCAACAAAACAGAGGCTGCTAAGTGCATTGTGGCTTTCAATGGTAGTCAAAAATACCAAGTGACAGGTCATTTGTGTGAGCAATTTGTAGTTGATATGAAAGAGAGGTCTTGTACATGTAGAAGGTGGGAAGTGACTGGGATGCCTTGTAAACATGCTATTGCCACAATTTGGGATATGGGGAAGAACAATGAGGGTGATGGGAAACCTGAAAATTACACAAATCCTGTTTATTGGCTAGATACTTGGAAGAAGATGTACCATTTCAAAATAAATCCAATAAATGGAAGGAATATGTGGCCCAAGTCACTATGTCCAACAGTCTTGATCCCACCTCATCATCACAAACAAATTGGAAGGCCAAAAAAGAAAAGAAAGAAAGGGGTCAATGAAGGTGTCAGGATCACAGATGGTGAAGATATGGTGAAGTTTGGAAAGTTATCAAGACAAGGAAAGTCAGTCAAGTGCTCAAAGTGTAACACCATCGGGCATAACTCAAGGACTTGTAAGGGTAAACCAGCATCAGTAGTTGGTGGTAGTAAGAAGGTAAAAAAATCTGGCGGTGAAAAGAAGGCAGCAGGTGTAGACAAACCTTGATGTATTGATGGTTCTACTAGTTGTTTAATGTTGATGTGTTTGTTTCTTTTATGATGATGTGTTTGTTTCTTTTTGCTTACTGGCAATATGCCTAAACACTTTCCTTTATGGTTTAGTTCATGTTTTGATTTCTAGTACCTATGGTTGGTTGTGGTTTTTGTTTTGTCTTAATGTTAGTATGTTTAAACAATGGATGATTTGGTTTATAAATGATTTTGGTATGATTTTGCTTTAATGTTATGGTTTATGAAATTTTAGATTTGTTGGTAATGGATTCTTTAGTTTTGTAAATGTGATTTTGGTTTGGTTTAAAAGAAGTTGTGCAATGTCAAAAGAAACATACAGTATGTCTCAATACAATTGGATTTTGGAATAAGCATAAACAACACTTTTTCCATTACAATCTAACAAAAGAGATGCTTTTCCCATTACAAATTTTAAAAAGATGACACTTTTTTCATTACAGATCATTACAAACTAATATAATACTTTGCCATTACAAAACAAAATTAATGACCAGTCTAACATAATACCTTCCATGGTCATTTTAAGACAACAAAAAAGTTTGACATTTTTAGGTCACTTATAAATGTAGAAGCAGACTAAAAATAAAATCCAACTGAAAATGAGGCATTGCTTCAGCTTACGAACGTCATCTTTCAGCTTTTGCACAGAAAATCGAAGCACATTCATGGATCGCAGCAGCCCAGGTATTACATTTGTCGCCCTTGCGCACATTGGGGGGTCCACCCAGCTAATGAACGGACATGTTGACCCTGGTAGTGGACATCCATAGAACCTGCGACCGGGATTGAGAGATGTCCAGGATGTTTTGATTATCGCAACCCTTCCACAAAGGTAGATAGCCATGGCGAGAATGGGGGGAAGAAAAGCTAGAACAACGAACAGCTTTGAAGAGAGAATGAAGAGTCGTGTTTACCTAATTGAAGGATGCACATGTTAAAAGACCAAATTGCCCATCATGTGCTTGGCACATGGAATAACTTAACGACTATAGCAAACGTCGTTGGGACACAGGACCATATGCGCAACAAGAAAATAGTTTAAGGATGAGCTGCGTTCAAATTGAAAAGTCGGGACCTGATTCAAAATAAGTATATAACCACAGGGACGATTTTTGCAATTCTCTCTTAATTATTTGTGGGAAATTGATTTCAACGCATAAATATGTTATCTATGCATGTATAATATTTATTTAAAAATGTGTATGTTTAATATTTATATGAATGTGTGTATAATATTTATTTAAAAGTGTGTACATGTAATACTTTTAATATTAATGTAATGAAAAAAATATAGATTATATATTTGTTAATATTAAATTAGTAGAAGGTGTGTTTGACAATGTATGTAAGTTTGAATAATAAAATATACTTGGAATATACTTTTTGGAGTTAAAAATGTGGGAAAAAATGAAGTATGGTTGGAGATAAAGCACTATTTACTTTATTTTTTACTACATTTTTAAGGAAAAAAATAAAAATAAGTTGAAGATATCTAATTAAACATTTTTCCAAGGGAGTTGGTAAATTGTTATTCTATAGTTAGTTTACGAGGTTTGTGACGTTTTCTATATGACTAGTATCACCTCGTTTCAAAATAATAGAAGCTATATGTTGATGTAACAATTCGACGGATCTGAATCCACAAAATAAAATAATCAATAAAAAAAAAGTCAAACTCATGAACTAACGTATTAATTTTTTAACATGCTTCATCTCAATTATTGGTCAAAAGAAATAAATAATAAAATAATATAAATCATATTCCAAATGTACTTAAAAAAAAAAAAAAAAAAAAAAAAAAAAAAAAAAAACAAAAACTTTCACGTGCTCTGGCTAATGGCTATCTAACACCACTCCTTATCCATGGTTATTTTAATAACACCCTTTTCCAAAAGTCTGAACATCTTAGAATCCGTTTCATCCCAACACATAATGGAGGCCTTCCTTAAGGATTTTCAGTATCTTGAAATCGGACTTGAAGAGATAAAGTCGGCCACCAACACCTTTGATAAAAGCAAACTTATCGGAGAAGGTGGATTCGGGAAAGTATACGAAGGAGTAGTCAGTCACTCGAAAGGGAAAAGCAAGGTTGCTTTCAAGCGTTTGGATAGTACTTGTGGCCAAGGAGACCCTGAGTTCTTGAAAGAGATCTTAATGCTTTCTCGTTACACACATGAAAATCTCATCTCTCTCCTGGGATTTTGTAACCAGGGTGGTGAGAGGATCCTTGTGTACGAGTATGCATGTCATGGAAGTCTTGATCGCCATATAAGAAGCGTTGCTCTCACATGGAGACAACGTCTCATGATATGCGTTGACGCTGCAACCGGACTTTGCTACCTTCATGATCCCAAGGAGACACACGAAAGAGTTATCCACCGTGATATAAAAAGCTCCAACATTCTACTCGATGAGAGTTGGAATGCCAAAGTTTCTGACATGGGACTTGCGAAAATAGGACCCGCTAATCAAAATCAGACCTTTCTTGTCTCCAATGTTGCAGGTACCTTGGCATACGTAGATCCGATATATATGGAGACGAGCATCTTAACAAAAGAGTCGGATGTTTACTCTTTTGGGGTTGTCTTGCTAGAAGTATTGTGTGGGACACTATGCTTTGAATATAGCAATAATGGTACTCGTAAGGGGTTAGTTAGAACGTGGAAAAAGAGCTACAAAGTAAAAGACTTTGAAAAGATTATCTTTAAAGACATGAAACAACAGATGGATCCGAGGTCATTGGAAACATATTCATCTATTGCTTATGAATGTTTGAAGAAATCTCGTGAAAAACGGCCAGAGATGTATCGGGTTGTGGAAGAACTTAATGTTGCGCTTCGGTTTCAAGAGAATTTTGAAGAGGTCGAACCAGAAATGAACTATGAAGAGGTGCGTAAGTCAGCAAGGTTTAAAAAAACAAAAGAGATGTGTAAGTCCGCAGTCCCTTCTCTGGCAAACAGATCCGACGAGGAACTAAAGATCCTTCTTGCTGAAGGAATTTTTCTTAACCATGGCAAAACGGTAATTATATATACTGTTAGTTTAGACGTTTTAATTTATTTTATGAATGGTAAATTATGATTTATTGGAATGTTTATTGCATAATTATAACTTGAAAAACCAAGTAAATCTCTACTCTCCTAAATCTAACTTAATCGGCCTAACATCAACTGTTTTACTTTTAATGGACAGTGGTTTTGTTTAAATAAGAATGGAGAACATTGTGAAATGATATCCGCACAAGAGTGTTTCTATCCTATTATCCTTAAACCTCGAGTTACTGGATTTTATGCCAAGGAAAAAACAAGGTAAGTTAGTCCTCGTCTTTTTATTATATTGGGTCCATATATATATATATATATATATATATATATATATATATATATATATATATATATATATATAGAGAGAGAGAGAGAGAGAGAGAGAGAGAAAAGTTATTTTGAGAAGCAAAAATATTATGAAAACTTAAAAACTTTTAACATGTACATCACTTTTCAACACGAAAATCACTAATAGGCCATGTGTCCGTTCAATAAAAAAGATTTTGAGGATTTTTTTTTAAATATTCATATTTACGCACTGTTGGTACGTGCATTCATATATGCGTCTGCAGCCCATATGACTACTAATGCTTGCATGTATATCTGTCTCCATAGTTCATATGACTGCTGATTCATATATATACATTGATGCATACCTGTATTCGTAGTCCATATGATTGTTGATGCCTAGTTTTTAACTACTAATGGATTTGTTCAAAACTTGTAATGTTTTTTTAGTTCATACAATAATTTAGCCATATATATATATATATATATATATATATATATATATATATATATATATATATATATATATATATATATATATATATATATATATATATATATATATATATATTGATGTTTGCATCTTTGTGCAGATTTGAAAAGTACATGAATACAAAGATTTGTTCTGATTTCAAAATACGTGTCAGAACACAGTATTTGTCACCACAGGTCACATATGCAATAAACCTTGTGTTCTGTTTGTATGATTCTGATTCTACCAATTCACATCTCAATTACATTTTGGCTGGGGAAACAGAATCTTCAAGTTTGTACTTAGCAGATACGAGAGTAGACGGATGGTTGACAGCTGAATTGTATCAGTTTACTAGCGACAATAGAAATGTTGATCTTGAAATTACGTTTAAATGTTGGAATGAGTTGTTAGTAGAAGGGATTGAATTTCAGCCCGTGGAGATAGTAAGCCAACAAATTCTGGAACATCAAGTATTAGAGGATAAGAGGGAGGTAGATATGCTGGAGGACATGTCTCATTTAGATGCATATTGGAATGAAAAATTACCAAGTGATTATGAAAACATAATTAAGTTGTCTAAAGATATGTTGCATTGGAAAACAAAGAAGGAACTATATTCTATTCTTTACAAAGGGTTCCCTATCCAGATCGAAGGCGAAGAGGTAGATTTGTTATACCGGATTAATTCACTCCTATCATTTGTGAGACGTTCTTAAATATCACTTGTTTTTAAAATATAGCCGTTGTGCATGATTCTAGTATATCCGGAGCCACTGATCATGGTTTTAGGGTTCAAAGTTGAAAAGTCCAGAATACCCAAACAAATACTTACATAGATATTGTTAATTTTGACAGTGGTTTTCACTTGACAAAGACGGGAAGCAATGTGTTATGATACCAGCAACAGTGGCTTTGAAAAGAAAAAAGTGGAGTTGGCGCTCTTTACCCGAATCAAGGTTCTTTCGAATTATGTTGTAACAAAGTCTATGTTTTGCATATATATTGCTCATATGTGTTGTTAACATGCAAACTAGGGTCTTGAAGTGAGTTAGGATTCAACTAATTTAAAAATTATAGGTTGGATATTCTAGTCACTCTACAATATAGATCTTCTAGTACCCATTGTGTTTCTCCATTATCAAGAAAACAAAAATCACCACTTATGATTATGTTGTCTTGTTCTTTTAGCATTTCTATTAAACACCGTGTCTTTTTGCAGATTTGAAGAAGTCGCTTTTGATCCTACTTGGAGCTTTACTATACGCTGTAATACCTCCAATATGCTATCAGCTCAAACATGTTATGGAGCTTACCTTGTTTACAAATTACAAGAAAACCATTCTGGATTTGAGCGTCCTTTAAAGGTGATGATGACTAGTCATTTCTCTGATACATTAATAATCTCACGATATATCTATTTGACTAGTCCTCAAACCCCAGTCATCAGACGAAGGGCTTATGAAAATACCCACAACCCATTGAATAGATCCAAAATAAAAGGCCTTCCACAACAAAGGACAGATAGTTGGATGGAGGTACAAATAGATGAACAACTTACACAAACTCCCTCGAGTTTTGTAAGACTTTCAGTCAACTTTCCCCTTAACCAGTCGCTTAAAGGGCTTATTGTGCAAGGTATTGAGTTCAGACCATGTAATTAGACACGATATTGTAAAAGGCTCTCTTATTTAATTATGACTGGTTGCGGATAAAAATATTTGTTTATAATTTACTTTCTAATTCTTTCTTCTTAATTTCTAATACGTGTCATAAATTTACCTTTAACCAATAAGGAAAGAGTTTGGTAAACCTAATCCCACTTAATTAGCCCCATTTTTTAATTCATTAATGTGATTCATATTAACTTTAAGAAGAAATCACACTATATGATCTGAATCGTGAATCGTTGCCAACATGCTATCAACTCGCTACTTTCAAGGAATTATAGACATATACTCAGAAATAATCACTCAATAATCGGTGTATTCATGAACAAAATGAAACTCAAATGCTTTACTAGAATTTCAATAGTGTAACTCTCTTCAAAATGCTTTCCCAGTTCATAAAAGATTATCCGATCTCTTTCCCACTACTCTTTTATATTATTATGTCATGAAAAACTATATATATAATGTAAAATGGCTAAAATGCCCTTCCACTCAAAGATGACCTTTATTAGTTGAATTCTCCTTTCAGCCCCTTCTAGAATACTTGGTGGAATGGATATGTAGCACAACATACTAAAGCGATAGCATGTTTATTATTGTCAAATTTATACCAAAAGCATCATGCGCCACAAAAAAATAAAAGAATAATAAATAACTTTTAGCAATGACACATGGTGTCACAATGCTTCTATAAATTGTCGCTAATACCTTTAGCGACAACATGTTGATGCAAAAAAGTCGCCATTATTACTTCGTACCAATAATAATATTTTGTTGTTGTTAGCGTTGTCGAGAAGTTTCTCAAATGTAAAACACTGGTTTGGCATGCGTAGCAAATAGGAGTTGATATCCATTGACCAATTTGCATTTTGGGTAGATTCTTGTGAAATTATTATCAAAATATAACTCCTTAAGTATTGAACCACTTGCAATTAAAAAGTACAGTAGACTAACTATGAGGATAATGCAATTTGATAATCTCTTATAGGTGACCATAATATTTATACTTATCCTTTTCCTCAGCTAGAAGCCCCCAAGTAAAGGCATTCACATGCAAGCAGTGTAAGTAACGACATTCACATGCGCATCAATTAAAAGAGTAGATAACTCCTTGTTAAATTCCGGAGATTTTGGTTTTTGCATATCATAGACCTTGTGAATGAACCATTTAGGGAATTTGGTTTTTCATCGCTTTCCCCGGTGTAATGATTTGAACTCACTATACTGAAGACAAAAAGATATAAATTTAGTAAAGGGAAGAACTTAAAAAGATAATGAATTAAAAGATAAAACACTTACACAGTATAGTGTCCGACTTCTTCACAACTAACAATCACAAACTATTCTAGTCGTTTTTTCTCCCTTAGATTGTGATTTTTCATGTTCCTTACAGTAGGCGGTCGACATTTAGACCGAAACATCAACAAATTTGTTTCTTCTATGACATCCTCGTTTCTTTTGGGGCAACCAAATCGAGTCTCAACATCTGTAAGGTACATCGAACAAAATGATAATACTTCTTCAACAACATATCCTCAATTATAGAACCATTTGGCCTCGACTTGTTTCTGAAATAGTTTTTTTAGTTATTTTCATATACATTTCGAATGAATAAATCCATCTCATATATATCGAGCCTCTACAAACAACTTCATTGGGTAAATGTGAAATTAAATGAACCATAATATCAAAAAAAACATAAGAGGATAGATCCATTTGAATTTGCACAATATTTTAGTAATGTCTGACTTCGCTTTCATATCTCCACCAATATTGTTCTCGAGCAAAGTTGCTTAAAAAACATATAAAGCTATACTATTAGTGTATATGTACATTTAGTCGATAGCCCTTTAACTCCGGTGGGTATCAAACATTGTATAATAATGTGATAGTCATAAAATTTCAGCATGATAATGTTACTATGGTTTTGATTCATTTTCTTATGGATGTTAGATCCAGACGCATCCGACAATTTAACATCTTTTATAAACTTAGAAAATTGATTGCAATCAGTTTTCATGAATGAGTAAGGTGGATGGTGTTTAAGGAACTTGTTACCCCTCTTTTTCAACCATGAACTTTTATGAATGTTTCGTTTTGTCAAGTCGGCTTGATCATTTGATGTATCTTTAGACTTATCATTCATCACAAGAATACCCAAAATACTGTCATTCACTCTCTCTCTCTCACACACATATATACATACATACATACATACATACATACATACATACATACATACATATATATATATATATATATATATATATATATATATATATATATATATATGTTTCAATATGCATAACATCGAAGTTGTGCTTCAGCTCAAGAGAAGACCAATACTCAAGTTCAAAGAATATGCTTCATTTAGACCAATTAAACTTGAAATCTTCCACACTTAGCTGTCTTGGAGGGTCTCTTGTCTCGTGTTGGTCATTATAGTCCAAACATTTTCTTCATGGATGGTTAGCATCTAGGAACTGGTGATGAGCATGATATACGAGTTTATTTTGTTAGTCGGTATGATCAAGTGTCTTTATTATAAGTCGGAAATGCTTTGTACCCTTTTTAACTCCAACCGGAAAACTACTATGAGCTAGGAAGACGTTTATTGCCCATAACAACATCGCTTTCATGTTGAACAATGTACATGTCGCTATGTGTTTAGTACATAAGCCACAACTCCACAATTGCTTCAACTCACCCACCAACGACCTAAGGAATACATTCATATTCTTGTTGGGTTATTTGGGGTCAGGAATCAACAAGGTAAATATGAAGGATGAGTCTTTCATTCTATAAAAGTGAAAATGTTGTAGTTTGTGAGTCTTGGGAAAGTATCATAACACCTTATGAGCTACCTTCTTAACATTTTTATTTTCATCAACCCACTAACTTTCATAAGCCAAGTTGGACTTTTTAAGTGTCCTTTTTGCTTCATAATGTGATGGAGGGACCCTGTTGTAACACCTGTGTTTCTGGGCTTTCCATTTTTAGCAATATAATAGTCTAGGGTAACCTTTGTAACCCGTTTTGAAATAATATAAGTGTATTATTTGAGTATTATGTGTTTTGTGCTTAATTTCTTAATTATGTGGTTTGATTAATTATGAATAAAAATAAGAGCCAAAATTTAAGTGTAAAATAAACTTGATATCTTTAGATAACGTTGTAGTAGTTGAAACAAGGTTTCCGAAGATATAAAGAATGCCGAAATCCGAGTTATAACGAGGAAGTTATGACCTGTCGAAGTTTCGTGACAGAACCGGCAACGCTGAATGACGTAAAAAGTGAAATTTACGTTAGAGCGATAGTTAGCCTTAGTGATCTAAACGAGAATCTAAGATCTCGTTGTTAGTATCAAAGCGATAAAAAGTTAGGCAAGAACGGACGTCAAACGAAGAAGTTATGAATTTATAACGAAATTTTCTGTCCCGGCATATTAAAAATAAATAATAAAAATAAATTCAAAATTAGCCGACGGAGTGGAAACGAAAGTTGTAGAGCGTAGTCTCACCTTCGCGTGGATATAAAGAACGTCGAAAACGGAGTTCGTATGAGGAAGATATGAATTTTCGAAGTTTATTAAATAATTAATAATTAAAATTAATTATTAAACCTCGGTATTATCCGGAGGCGAGTCACTGGACTCATCCGGAGTACGCCCCGCGTACAGCGAAGAGTGTCGACACTTCGGATGACACATGCAGTGACGATTTCGGACGCCCGTATGCCCCGCGTACAGGCGTACGCCTCGCGTAATTGAGGCTCCCAGCCTTCTATAAATAGGATGCGAGGGCAGCCGGCTTCTTTGCTATTTTTCTTCATTCTCTCTCCCGTTTTGCATCGATTTGCACCAGAAATACCCCGAAGCCCCGATAATATTCCCGAGTCCCAAAGCAAGTTCCGAGATCCCGAAGATCCCAAGAAGTGCGGTTTCCGAGCCGAAGCTCTTCCCGCGAGAAGTTCGACTTTTGTAGAGATCTTCCAGATCTGCTGAGGATTACTACTTCTACGAGCCTTAGTGCTGTCCGATCATCTTCTGATCAAGTGAGTGTATAGTACCTTTCATAAACGCAATAATAATACAAGTATGGTTTGAGTGTATTAAGTATATTGTTGTTTATATGTGTGAGTGTGTTTTTACTTTCTCCTAATGTATAATTATGAAGTATTTTATACGAGATACGTGTTATGTGTATATTTTGTTGTTATGTGTGTGAATGTATATTCACTTTCTTCTATCTTACAGATCTGATTATTTCTATACGAAATACGTGCTATGTGTGTGCCTCATCTGTTATATGGAAAATGTATTGATCAAGCATGTTATACAGGTTTTGAAAATATGTATAAAAATGTATGTTTTTATCTACTAATATGTTGGGTAGAACATAGGTAGATAGTCGGTGTTTAATAAACAGATGAGAGGCCTCGTTGTTGTTTTGATCCAGTCATCTAGCGGAATTTAGATGACGACCACGGACTTTTCTAGTCAGTCCAGTGGAACGCTAGCAGACTCATAACCTGTATGTGTTAATGAACTTGGGTGTTCATTCGCTGTATTCCATCCCCCTCATGGTTTCCTTATTTGACTTATATTGCTGAGGAACCCCCGTAGCATGTGTTGTCACCCCGATGAAAATATTATTGGATTAGGTCCCCTGTGTTAGTTATTTTAGGGACATAAAGTGAGATTAACGGGAATGGGTAACTGGGTTATTGTTGGTTGATAATAATTAATTTAATTATTTATTGTGGGTTGAAAACCCTATATGCTCACCAGGCTCCCAAGCCTGACCCACTCAGTTTTATTTGTATTATAGGAAGTGGCGCAAGGGCGTAAGATGGATGAACCATCAAGTTGTTTTGTTTACAAGTTTGTATATGTATATATTTGTTGAATGACTTGTAATGTTATCGTTTATGCTTATTGGTCTGTATCGGAACATGACACCCCGAGTTTTGATTATATAATGAAAATACATTTCTTTTATGAAATGCTTTGGTAAACATTATTTTATCATGTTTTGTTTTGGAAACAAATTCTGCAACTCTTGCAAATCAAAAGGATTTACTCTGAAATTATTTTAAAAGCATAAATGAAAATCAGTCTTTTCTGGCCGAGATTTTGGGGATGTCACAGTTGGTATCAGAGCATTAGTTTAAGCGAACTAGGAATTTGTAGGATTTCTAGACTTAAACTTAGAATGCTAAGTGGAATTTTGAGATGTGTCTGTTATATTTTAGACACGAGCACTAGTTTATTTTAGGAAAGTTGCCTAAAATGCTTTATGTGCTAAATGTTATATGTTGCCATATATGATATTATTTGTTCGGATCTATGGTCTGTTGCCGACCGGATCTAGAAACTTTATGTGTGTAGGATTCTAAGCGTACGTCTACGATATTAGAACTAGCATGTAAACGTTTCGGAGTGATAAGGATGATTTAAATATCTATCGTGAATGAGGATCTAATTTCACCTTATTCGGTGTGTAGATCAAAAATGGTGAGAACAAGAAGTGGAGTTGGAAATGCTGATGAAAACAGGAATCAACCACCAGTGATTGAACAAAGACCTGTTGTAGCAGCAGCACCTGAGCCAATAACCATGGCTGGTGTGCAAATGATGATTCAAACAATTTTGGATCGTCATATGGATGAAACTAGATGGTTGCTTCAACAGAATCGTGAAGAACTGTCAATTCGTGTGGAAGAGCCTGAATTAAATGAAGGGCACTCGGAAGGTGGAAACTTCAGTGGGTCTGTTGTCAAGCCAACCCACCGATAGTTAGGCGAGACAACCGTGATGGAAGGAATGATGGAATGGGATGCAAGTACAAGGACTTTCTAACTTGCAAACCATCGACCTTCAATGGAAAGGAGGATCCGATTGGAGTTATGGATTGGATCTTAGAATTGGAATTGGCCTTTATGACTTGTGGCTGCAGAGGCAAGTTGCAGACTATCTATGTAGTACGTCAGTTCCGAGGTGGAGCCATTCATTGGTGGAACACTCTAGGGAAGACTTTAAGCCCAAATGAGCCACTGCAATTGACATGGGCAGAGTTCTTGGTGCAGTTCAAGCGCAAGTTCTGCTCGACTCAAAATCTATTGGAGCTAGAGAACAAGTTTCTGACATTGACGAAAGGTAGCATGTCAGTTGATGAATACACCAATAACTTCACCGATAAGATGGAGTTTGCCTTGCGTATCGTTCCAGACGAGCTGACAAAGGTGGACCGGTATGCGAAGGGACTCCCATGGGAGTACGAGGTGCCAGTACGTCAGGCACATACTCTAGTGGCAGCTATCTGGGCTGCCAAGTCTGTTAAGAACATGATTAAAGGGAGAACCAACAACAAGGTTGAGGTTGGTGAGAAGAGAAAGTTTGAGGGAACATCCGGTTCTGGTAAGAAAAGCAAATTTTCGAAATCTGATTCGAAAAAGTTTGGTAGGGGAAAAGGAGGCGAAGCGAAGTGGTGTGAAAAGTGTAAGAAAAAGCACTTTGGGAAATGTAGCGAGGATGTAACCTGCTACAAGTGTGGGAAGGTTGGACATTTTACCAATGAATGTCCGAACAACAAAAGGATGTGTTTTGGTTGTAATGAAGAGGGACACATTTTGAAAGACTGTCCGAAGAAGAAGGAGGCAGCTAAGCCCAACATTCCACCAAAGCCGAAGGCGAGAGCATTCCAGATGATACTGGAAGCTGCTAAGGATGAAGTTGATGTTGCTTCAGGTACCTTTCTCGTTAACAATTTGCTTGCCCAAATTTTATTTCATTCTGGAGCCAACTACTCCTTTATATCGCATGAATTTGGTAGAAAACTAGCCTTGCCTGTTGATAGACTAGATAATGCTTTATTAGTCGAAGTTGCTAGTGGCAAGTTTGTACCTGTTAGCCATCGTATGAAAAACATCTTAATCGACCTTAATGGGAATAAGTTTCACGAAGAATTATTACCTATCGAACTTAATGGTTTCGACATCGTGTTGGGAATGGATTGACTTAGTGCCAATGATGCCGAAATTTTATGCAAGAAGAAGATAGTTAAAGTAAACCCGCCTGGAAAAGATTCGTTTATGGTGTATGGGGACAAACATCGAGTGAATTCTGGAATCATTTCTCTAATGAAAGCCAGAAAGTGTTTGACCAAGGGATGTACATCATATTTAGCATTCGTGATTGATGCTAAGAAGGAGAATGTAACGACCCAATTTTTTTTACGTCCGAAAATTTTCATTTTTAAGATATTACTTTAGAAAACATCAATAAATAAAAACATTGTTTGTTCACACCATAACACATTGCAACCATGTACTAAAAAGCCAAACCGTACATCCCATCAAAATATCAGAGTACAATCCCAGAAAATCCCATAAATGCGGAAACCGAAGAGTGTGTGTATGACGTGCCGCTACCGCGCCGGCTCCTTTCCCTTCGATGCAGAGGTACCTGAAAACAAAACTGTAAACGTAAGCACAAAGCTTAGTGAGTTCCCCCCCCCCCCCCAACGTACCGCATACCATACAAACACATAACATACTTACTGTCAGGCTATTCTGGGGTGCCTGACTACCCGGTACGGCCATTCTGGGGTGCCGACCTACCCATGTCAAGCCATTCTGGGGTGCTGACCTACCCATCGGTCCTAACAACCGATCCTCGGGGACTATTTCACCCCCTACTACTATGATCACATATAACGTAACAAGCCAGCACGCATACATATCATCACATACTGTCAGACGTATCTGGGGTGTCTGACTACCCTTCGGTCCTAACAACCAAACTCTACTACTATCACATACAATATATCATGCTAGCATATAAAATGTCAGGTAATAGCAAACTTAGATGATATCACAAAGACAACCATCTATCATACATCTCCTACTGGTGGGTCGGCATTGTGGCCTTAGACCCACTGCTACTGGAAGGTAAATCACCTCAAAGTAGCTGCTGAACTGATCGGGAACTAACTGGCTGCTGCTGCTCCGGGAGTCCTCCGGCTGCAATTTCCACGACATACTCAATCAAACACTGCTAACTGTCCTTTAGGTAAAATGACCATTTTACCCCTGGATTAGCTCTCAGCCAAAGCTGGAGTCAATTTTCAGTTGACCCGACTCGCCGAGTGGATCACCACTCGCCGAGTCCCTAGCAAACCGATGTCCTGGGTCCCTGGTTCTACTCGTCGAGTCGGGCTATGACTCGACGAGTTCACCTTCTAACTATCATTCAACACCTTCATCCTGCTCGCTGAGTTGTATGAACAACTCGTCGAGTTCATCTTCATCCGATGAACACTTTATGCTAAGACTCGCCGAGTTGTATGAACAACTCGCCGAGTCTGTTCTTGATCTATGAAGATTGACTTGGACTCGCCGAGTCAGGGCATTGACTCGCCGAGTCCTAACATGGGTGAGTTCAGCTCCCAACTCACCGAGTCACCCCCTGTGACTCATGGCTCAACTCGACACATGAAGAAGGGACCAAACCGGTGACTCGCGACCAGACTCGCCGAGTCACCTATGCGACTCGTCGAGTCGCCGCCATGCACTCCCTAAATATACCGATTTGCTCGATTCCAGTCCATGCCATTCATAGATCTGGACTTCTAGGACACGAATCACACGTAAAGTTTCCAACTTTACGTGTGGATATTCACCAATATGGATTATAAGGCTCAAAATGTCTCAAAAGGGTAGATCTAGGGCTAACAAGCCTCATGGGGCCAAAAAGCTAACAGATCTGAGCTCCTGGAGCTCAATCTTGCATAGATCCAAAGGCCAAACGCCTTATTACGACATATAATGCACATACAAACTTGGGGAATTGACCAAGAAGGACCCAAATGAAGTTTTAAGCATAGAATCAAGGGGAAAACGGGTTATACCTTAAAGGAAATGTTGAAATGACACAAGGATGGCTGATCTCCTTCTCCTCTTCTTGATCTACTCCTCTTACTCTTCAAAACCTTCAAGTACACACCAAGAACACCTCAAACTCTCAAGGTAACAAGGGAAAACGATGTAGGGGGAGTTCTGGGGGTGAATGGGGACGAGTTGGGGCGGAATGAGAGTTTAAATAGGGTGCAAACCCTTGAAACTTAGGGTTTCATCCCGCAGCGGTGACTCGCCGAGTCCAGGATGTGGACTCGTCGAGTCGCCTACTTAAAACGTGTCCTGAGTCTCGTCCCTACTCGGCGAGTCGGACCCTATGACTCGCCGAGTCTAAGGCTAAATTAGGGCAATGCTCAAATAAAATTCACATACCGGAAACCAGGTGCTACAAATCTCCCCCACTTATTTTAGACTTCATCCTCGAAGTCTGCTGCCTGGTCCTGAAACAGCTCGGGGTAGTGCTCCATCATCTCGTCTACCGGCTCCCAAGTCCACTCTGAACCCTTGCGGTGCTGCCATTGCACCTTCACTAGCTCCACCCTCTTGTTCCTTAAATCCTTCGACTTCCTGTCGAGGATTGCGACTGGGCGCTCAATGTAGTTCAGGCTGTCATCAACCTGAATATCCTCCAAAGGTACCACTGCAGAATCGTCCACTAGGCACTTCCGCAACTGCGAAACATGGAAAGTGCTGTGGATCTGGCTAAGCTCGGCTGGCAGATCCAGCCTATATGCTACCTTGCCCACCCGGGCTAAGACCCTGAACGGTCCGATGAATCGCGGGCCCAACTTGCCCCGCTTCCTGAATCGGATGACGCCTTTCCACGGCGACACCTTCAGGAGGACCATATCCCCGACCTGGAACTCTAAATCGGATCGACGCTTGTCGGCATAACTTTTCTGCCGACT
Organism: Lactuca saligna; assembly: GCF_052625555.1. Taxonomy (NCBI): domain Eukaryota; kingdom Viridiplantae; phylum Streptophyta; class Magnoliopsida; order Asterales; family Asteraceae; genus Lactuca; species Lactuca saligna. The sequence continues at coordinate 128,756,244 of NC_136421.1, forward strand.
CTGAGCAGTCTGAAGCCTGCTCCCGACCTGCTGGATCCTCTCAGTCGTCTTGAGCACCACTTCGGTGCTTCCCATAACTCTCTGGCCAACCTCACCCCAGCATATCGGGGTCCTACACCTCCGTCCGTACAACATCTCGAAGGGAGGGCGGTCGATACTCGCGTGATAGTTGTTGTTGTAGGAGAACTCAGCCAAAGGAAGATAGGTATCCCAGCTACCACCAAAATCCAGAACACACGCCCGCAACATGTCCTCCAAAGTCTGGATGGTCCGCTCACTCTGTCCATCTGTCTGCGGGTGAAAGGCGGTGCTGAAATGCAGACGAGTGCCCAACTCGTCATGGAATCTCTTCCAAAACCTGGAAGTAAAACGCACATCCCTGTCCGAGATCACCGATACTGGCACCCCATGCCGTGCCACAATCTCCCTGATATAGATGTCGGCCAATTTCTCGGCCGATATGCTCTCCGGAATCGGAATAAAGTGAGCACTCTTGGTCAATCTATCCACGATGACCCAAATCGAATCCACTCCACGCGCGGTCCTGGGAAGCTTCGTGATAAAATCCATCGTGATATATTCCCATTTCCACAGTGGAATATCCAACGGCTGCATCTTGCCATGCGGTCTCTGATGTTCGGCCTTGACCTTCCTGCAGGTCAAACATCGCTCGACATACCATGCCACATCCCGCTTCATGCAGGGCCACCAATAGTCTAGACGAAGATCCCTATACATCTTCGTCGCCCCGGGATGAATAGAGAATCGGGACTTGTGCGCCTCCTCCATCAAAATCTGGCGCACGCCCCCGCGATACGGCACCCACACCCTATGGTGTAGTGTCAATAACCCTCGGCTATCATAATCGAAGGAGGAAACCTGACCTACTACACGCTCGCTCTTCCGATGCTCCTCCTTGATAGCCTCCTGTTGAGCCTCCCGAATCTGCTCCAACAGGGGAGTCACCACAGTCATCCTCAAACAGGCGTCCCTGATCGGCGCCGTCTTACGGCTAAGCGCATCGGCCACCACATTGGCCTTTCCCGGGTGGTAAAGGATCTCGCAATCATAATCCTTCACCACATCCAACCACCGACGCTGCCTCATGTTCAGATTCGGCTGATCCATGAGGTACCTCAAGCTCTTATGGTCTGTGTAGATGGTACACCGAACCCCATAGAGGTAATGTCGCCAAATCTTAAGGGCAAATACCACCGCCCCCAACTCCAAATCGTGCGTCGGGTAGTTCGCCTCGTAAGGCTTGAGCTTCCTCGAAGCGTAAGCAATGACATGCCCCCTTTGCATCAGCACCGCGCCCAACCCAGAAATGGATGCATCACAATAAACCACGAAATCCTCTACGCCCTCTGGCAGGGCTAAGATCGGCGCCTCACACAATCTCTGTCTCAGCGTCTCAAATGCAGCCTGCTGCTCGGGTCCCCACCGAAAGACCACGGCTTTCTTCGTCAGCCGCGTTAGGGGCACGGCTATCTTGGAGAAATCCTGGATGAATCTCCGATAGTATCCTGCCAATCCTAGGAAGCTCCGAATCTCAGATGGAGACTTCGGAACCTCCCATCTCATCACGGCCTCGACCTTGGCCGGATCGACCAGAATCCCGTTCTGGTTGACGAGGTGTCCCAGAAATTGCACCTCGCGCAACCAAAACTCACACTTGGAGAACTTGGCATACAAGCTCTCCCTCCTTAGGGTCTCTAACACCTCTCTCAAATGCTCCTCATGCTCCTCCCGGGTCTTGGAATAAACCAAGATATCATCGATAAAGACTATCACAGACCGGTCCAGCATCGGTCTGCATACACGGTTCATGAGGTCCATGAACGCGGCAGGAGCATTGGTGAGCCCAAACGGCATCACCACGAACTCGTAATGGCCATAGCGCGTCCGAAACGCGGTCTTCTGCATATCCTCCTCCCTGACCCTCATCTGATGATAACCCGAACGCAAATCAATCTTGGAGAACCAAGATGCGCCCTGAAGCTGGTCAAAGAGGTCATCAATCCTCGGAAGCGGGTAACGGTTCTTCACCGTTACCTTGTTCAGCTCCCGATAATCTATACACATCCGATGCGACCCATCCTTCTTCTTCACAAACAGAATCGGGGCTCCCCAGGGCGAACTGCTCGGCCGAATAAATCCCTTGTCCAGCAGCTCCTGCAGCTGCGTAGACAACTCCTGCATCTCGGGAGGAGCCAACCGATATGGTGCTTTAGCTATCGGAGCCGCACCGGGAATGAGGTCAATCCTGAACTCCACCTGTCGCTCCGGAGGTATCCCAGGTAGTTCCTCCGGAAAAACATCAGCAAAATCTCGAACCACCGGGACCTCGCTCACGATCGCCTTACCCGCCTCCCGGGTGTCCATCACGTACGCGACATAACCCGCGCATCCCTGCTGAAGGTAGCGCCTAGCCCTCGCTGCTGAACATACAGTGGGTCCACACTGCGGCCGCTCTCCATGAATCACTAACTCTCCCCCGCTTGGGGTCCTGACTCGGACTAGCTGCTGTGCGCAATCTATCACTGCCCCATTAGGGCTCAACCAATCCATACCAATAATCACCTTGTTCCCACGCAATGGAATGGGTACCAAGTCTACCAGGTAACGCTCCTCAAACAGTCGCAGAACACAATCTCGAAACACCATCGATGCTCGCACCGATCGATCGTCAGCAATCTCTACCTCTAATGGGCAATCTAACTCGCCTGAAGTCTCATGAAATCTCTTGCTAAGAGCAAGAGAAACGAATGATCGGGATGCACCCGAGTTGAACAATACCTGAACCGGGATGCCGTTCACATGGAACGATCCTAATACACATGTATACACACGGGGCACATATCAATATCATATTAACGAAAAATAAAAGATAGAAGGAAGGAATCATACCCATCACCACATCGGGCGCGGCGCGTGCCTCCTCGGCAGTCAACTGAAATGCCCGACTCCTCACCACTGGAGCCTCTGCCTTGCCCTGACGGCCATCCGTGATCCGCAGGGTCGCTGGAGCTGGCGCCTTCACTGGCGCTGAAGCTGTCAACATGGGACAATTGGCCTTCTTGTGGCCCCTCTGGTTGCAGTGGAAACACAGCAACTCCGATGTCTGAATAACGGTCGCAGGAGCAGTGCAATCCCTGCTGATATGCCCAAACTTGCCGCACTTGTAGCAGCCTGACGATCCCATCCTGCACGCCCCCTCGTGCGGCCTGCCGCACCTCCTGCAGCGGCTCGGTCCCGACTGGCCTTTCGGCCTCCCATCTGATCCCTTGGGCTTCTTCCCCGAAGCCCCTGACGCCTGACCATCCTCAAGTTTCCGTTTCCGGATGTGCTCCAAATCTATCTCTCTCTCCCTAGCCCTAGCAATCATGGAGTCCAGGGTAGGGCAAGCCGAAAAGCTAACATGCTCCCGAATGTCAGCTCGTAGCATATCATGGTAACGAGTCCTCCTCATATCCTCGTCACCTGCGTACTGGGGCACCAACAAAGCCCTCTCTCGAAACTTGGCGGTGATCTCCGCCACGGTCTCTGTCGTCTGCCTCATGTCTAAGAACTCCCTGGCCAGCTGCTGAAGCTCGACCGCTGGCGCAAACTCTGCCCTGAACCTAGCCACAAAGTCCGACCAGGTCATTGCCTCGATAGCCGAGGCTCCCAACGAGTCACCCACTGACTCCCACCAATCTCGGGCCCGGTCCCGTAAACACCCTGCTGCGTACCTCACCTTCGACCCCTCGGGGCAGAAGCTGATCAACTGGGCGGACTCGATATCCGCAATCCACCGCCTGGCGACAATGGGGTCCTTCACCCCATGGAAATCCGGCGCACCACTGCCCCTGAAGTCCTTGAAGGACAGTGTGCGAGATCCTGACTGGCTAGAGGCCAAGTCGCTCCTGAATACCCGTAGGCGATCCTCCATCAACTCCACGATCCCTTCCTTGATCGACCCAAAGATGATGGGGGTCGACTCAAGGATGCCCCTAGTGATCTCCGACGTGATGAACTCACGTAGCCTCTCCTCAATCGGCTCGGTGCCAGATCCCGAACCTGACCCCTCTCCTGATCCGCCATCTGTCGGTCTCGGTCGAAGTACCACCATTCTCAAAACATCAATAATAATCATTAGTGGTACTGCTACTTTCTGAGGGATCTCAACTACTTACAGGTTCCTTGGTCTCGTCTTGGCCTTCCTCGGCTCGGGTACGGATCCTCTGCTTTCAGTAGTACGGGCCCATACTACCTTCCACATCTATCCGTACCTTCTCCGAGGAATTCCTCGACTCCACCAACTCCCCTCTACTACTGCTACTCTCTGTTATTCTCATCCTAGGCTTGCCCCAGGGAAGACTCAAGTTCAATACAACTGGTCCTCAGCTGCTGTAGGTCTCCTCATAATGCCAGTTAGCCACCACCTAAACACCATCACATGTGATGAGGATTAGATAATCCTTCAAGTAAAAGGTCCGTCCCTACAACGGTTGGACTCAAACAAGAGCTGCGCAATAGGGCCAGTTCCAACACTTTGGGATTATTCAACCCTGATTACATGTGGTGTGACGTGTTTACCTAATGGCTCACTCCCATTACTCGGAATCCCACCAAGCACGAAGCAAGCAGCATTCGGATAAGGAAAAACAGACTCAAGCCAAAACTGTTCTTAGAACAAGGAACGACACTTAACATAGGATGCTAAGCTCATACTATCAGGCATAACCTAAACAGGCTATCCTACTGCTGTCTACTCAATTCTAGCATGCAATATTCAATAAGCTGTAGCAAATAAACAGGCACATAAGGCATCACTCCTAGATCCTTAGCCTATTCTAGCATGCAATATTCATAAAGCTGATAAACATAACATAAGCTTGTATGGGTACTATGGGGAATACTTACTTGAGCTCGGCCGGTCGCGCACGTCACACACTTTACTCTTTCTTGTGACTCTTTTCCGGGTTTTAAAGAACAATTTCTTTTGGAAAAATCTTTCAATCCCTCGATTTGAGTCCAAACACTCCCGAAGGCCTGTCCGAATCCCTCAAACCAGGGCTCTGATACCAACTTGTAATGACCCAATTTTTTTTACGTCCGAAAATTTTCATTTTTAAGATATTACTTTAGAAAACATCAATAAATAAAAACATTGTTTGTTCACACCATAACACATTGCAACCATGTACTAAAAAGCCAAACCGTACATCCCATCAAAATATCAGAGTACAATCCCAGAAAATCCCATAAATGCGGAAACCGAAGAGTGTGTGTATGACGTGCCGCTACCGCGCCGGCTCCTTTCCCTTCGATGCAGAGGTACCTGAAAACAAAACTGTAAACGTAAGCACAAAGCTTAGTGAGTTCCCCCCCCCCCCCAACGTACCGCATACCATACAAACACATAACATACTTACTGCCAGGCTATTCTGGGGTGCCTGACTACCCGGTACGGCCATTCTGGGGTGCCGACCTACCCATGTCAAGCCATTCTGGGGTGCTGACCTACCCATCGGTCCTAACAACCGATCCTCGGGGACTATTTCACCCCCCTACTACTATGATCACATATAACGTAACAAGCCAGCACGCATACATATCATCACATACTGTCAGACGTATCTGGGGTGTCTGACTACCCTTCGGTCCTAACAACCAAACTCTACTACTATCACATACAATATATCATGCTAGCATATAAAATGTCAGGTAATAGCAAACTTAGATGATATCACAAAGACAACCATCTATCATACATCTCCTACTGGTGGGTCGGCATTGTGGCCTTAGACCCACTGCTACTGGAAGGTAACTCACCTCAAAGTAGCTGCTGAACTGATCGGGAACTAACTGGCTGCTGCTTCTCCGGGAGTCCTCCGGCTGCAATTTCCACGACATACTCAATCAAACACTGCTAACTGTCCTTTAGGTAAAATGACCATTTTACCCCTGGATTAGCTCTCAGCCAAAGCTGGAGTCAATTTTCAGTTGACCCGACTCGCCGAGTGGATCACCACTCGCCGAGTCCCTAGCAAACCGATGTCCTGGGTCCCTGGTTCTACTCGTCGAGTCGGGCTATGACTCGATGAGTTCACCTTCTAACTGTCATTCAACACCTTCATCCTGCTCGCTGAGTTGTATGAACAACTCGTCGAGTTCATCTTCATCCGATGAACACTTTATGCTAAGACTCGCCGAGTTGTATGAACAACTCGCCGAGTCTGTTCTTGATCTATGAAGATTGCCTTGGACTCGCCGAGTCAGGGCATTGACTCGCCGAGTCCTAACATGGGTGAGTTCAGCTCCCAACTCACCGAGTCACCCCCTGTGACTCATGGCTCAACTCGACACATGAAGAAGGGACCAAACCGGTGACTCGCGACCAGACTCGCCGAGTCACCTATGCGACTCGTCGAGTCGCCGCCATGCACTCCCTAAATATACCGATTTGCTCGATTCCAGTCCATGCCATTCATAGATCTGGACTTCTAGGACACGAATCACACGTAAAGTTTCCAACTTTACGTGTGGATATTCACCAATATGGATTATAAGGCTCAAAATGTCTCAAAAGGGTAGATCTAGGGCTAACAAGCCTCATGGGGCCAAAAAGCTAACAGATCTGAGCTCCTGGAGCTCAATCTTGCATAGATCCAAAGGCCAAACGCCTTATTACGACATATAATGCACATACAAACTTGGGGAATTGACCAAGAAGGACCCAAATGAAGTTTTAAGCATAGAATCAAGGGGAAAACGGGTTATACCTTAAAGGAAATGTTGAAATGACACAAGGATGGCTGATCTCCTTCTCCTCTTCTTGATCTACTCCTCTTACTCTTCAAAACCTTCAAGTACACACCAAGAACACCTCAAACTCTCAAGGTAACAAGGGAAAACGATGTAGGGGGAGTTATGGGGGTGAATGGGGACGAGTTGGGGCGGAATGAGAGTTTAAATAGGGTGCAAACCCTTGAAACTTAGGGTTTCATCCCGCAGCGGTGACTCGCCGAGTCCAGGATGTGGACTCGTCGAGTCGCCTACTTAAAACGTGTCCTGAGTCTCGTCCCTACTCGGCGAGTCGGACCCTATGACTCGCCGAGTCTAAGGCTAAATTAGGGCAATGCTCAAATAAAATTCACATACCGGAAACCAGGTGCTACAGAGAAGAAGGTAATGCAGAGTATTCATGTGGTGTGTGATTATCCGGAAGTATTTCCCGAAGATCTTCCTGGATTACCACCAGATAGACAAGTAGAGTTCAGAATAGACTTGTTACCAGGAACAACGACAATTGCAAAAGCACCTTATCGATTAGCACCGACGGAGATGAAGGAGCTGATGATGCAACTTCAGGAGTTATTGGACAAAAGGTTTCATTAGACCTAGTTCATCACCCTGGGGAGCTCCGGTGTTATTCGTGAAGAAGAAAGATGGAAGTATGAGAATGTGCATTGATTACAGAGAGCTGAATAAGGCAACAATAAAGAATAGATATCCGTTGCCAAGGATTGATGACCTATTCGATCAACTACAAGGTTCGAGCTATTTCTCGAAGATCGACCTAAGGTCAGGATATCATCAGCTGAAAGTGAGAGAGCAGGATATAGAGAAGACTGCGTTCAGAACTAGATATGGACACTACGAGTTCTTGGTTATGTCGTTTGGACTAACCAATGTTCCGACAGCATTCATGGATTTAATGAATAGGGCTCGTAATCCGTTCCTTGATAAATTCGTGATAGTTTTCATAGATGACATTCTGATTTACTCGAAGAGCCAGGAGGAACATGGCAGACACTTGCGAGAAGTGTTAGAAGTCTTGAAGAAGGAGAAGTTGTATGCTAAGTTCTCCAAATGTGATTTTTGGATTCGTGAAGTCCAATTCTTGGGTCACGTGGTCAACCAAGAAGGGATAATGGTTGACCCAGCAAAGATTGAAGTTGTAATGAAGTGTGAACAACCGAAAAGTCCCACGGAGATCCGAAGCTTTTTGGGATTAGACGGATATTACCGAAGGTTTATCCAAGGCTTTTCTTCGATTGCTACTCTGTTGATAGCTTTGACCCACAAAGGAGCTACTTATTCTTGGAGTGATAAGCATAAAGAAGCATTCGAGAAGCTAAAGAAGAAGCTATGCGAGGCACCGATTACCCGATGGAGTCGAAGACTTCACTGTTTATAGCGATGCGTCTGGTGTTGGATTGGGTTGTGTTTTAACCCAAAGAGAAAAGGTGATAGCATATGCGTCTCGACAGCTGAAAGAGCATGAAAAGAATTACCCAACTCATGATTTGGAGTTGGCAGCAGTAGTTTTCGCTCTGAAGATGTGGAGGCATTACCTCTATGGCACGAAGTGCAAACTTTTCACTGATCATAAGAGTCTCCAATATCTCTTTAATCAGAAGGAATTGAATATGAGGCAGCGACGCTGGCTGGAATTACTCAAGGACTACGACTGTGAGATACTTTACCATCCCGGTAAAGATAATGTAGTTGTTGATGCTCTCAGTCGGAAAGTCAATCTTGAAAGGAAAAGGCCAAGAGCGTTGAGAATTGAAGTTGTCTCGACTATTTTGGAAAGTATAAAGAAAGCTCAAAGCGAAGCTTCTGAGAAGAATGACCGAAAGGAGGAACCTTTGGGAAAAACGTTGTTGTTCAGTGTAAACAGTCATGGACTGAAGGTGTTCCAAGATCGGATTTGGATACCTAAGACAGGAGGAGTCAGAGATCTTCTGATGGAAGAAGCTCACAAGACCATGTACTCGATTCATCCTGGTAGCACTAAAATGTATAGGGACCTAAAACCCTACTACTGGTGGCCGACGATGAAGCTTGATGTTGCAAAGTATGTGGCCGAGTGTGTGACTTGTGCGAGAGTCAAGACACAACATCAGAAACCATATAGGAGTTTAGAACCTTTACCTGTGCCTATGGGTAAGTGGGAAGACATTGCTATGGATTTTGTCACTAAACTGCCCAGAACAAAGAACGGTCACGATATGATTTGGGTGGTCGTCGATCGATTCACTAAGAGTGTGCATTTCATAGCAGCCAGGGATAAATGGTCTATGGAAAAGCTTGAGAATTCTTATGTGAAGGAAATTGTGAGATTTCACGGTGTTCCGTTAACGATTGTATCGGATCGTGATAGCCGTTTCACCTCAAGGTTTTGGAAAAGTCTACAAGAGGAAATGGGTACCAAGTTGTGTTTAAGTACAGCTTACCATCCGCAGACTGATGGCGAGAGCGAACGAACGATACAAAAACTTGAAGATATGCTGAGAGCATGTACCTTGGAATTCCTAGGTAATTGGGATGAACATTTACCACTGGTAGAATTTTCCTATAATAATAGTTTTCACTCGAGCATTAAGATGACACCTTACCAAGCTTTGTATGGACAAAAGTGTCGTACGCCGTCTTGTTGGCTTGAGGCTGGGGAAAAGCAGTTTATGGGACCAGAGATGGTTCATCAAACTGCTGAAAAGTTGAAAATAATTAGGGAAAGAATGTTAGCGGCTCAGGATCGTCAAAAGAGCTATGCTGACAAAAAGCAAAGACCGGTGACTTTTGAAGTTGGGGATTCGGTTTTGCTTAAAGTCTCGCCGTAGAAGGGACTTATAAGATTTGGAAAAAGGGGAAAATTAAGTCCAAGGTTTATTGGACCGTTTAAAGTTCTTCAGAGGATTGGGAACCAAGCTTACAAGCTCGAACTACCAGAAGAACTGAATGGAATTCATAACACTTTTCATGTGTGTTATTTACGGAAGTTCACGGGGGAAGTTCCCGACATGATTCCACTTTCGGAGTTGAGAATCGATGAGAACAAAAGGTTGATTAAAGAACCAGAGGCAATTGTTGACCGAAAGACTAAGAAGTTGCGACGCAAGAGGGTCGAGTTAGTGCTTGTCCGATGGAAACACACAAATGGGCCGAATCTCACCTGGGAAACGGAGAGTGACATGATGGGCCGCTATCCGCATTTGTTTGTTGAGGTGTGATTCCGGGGACGGAATCATTCTAAGGTGGGGAGAATTGTAACGCCTGTGTTTCTGGGCTTGCCATTTTTAGCAATGTCATAGTCTAGGTTAACCTTTTTAACCCGTTTTGAAATAATATAAGTGTACTATTTGAGTATTATGTGTTTTGTGCTTAATTGCTTAATTATGTGGTTTGATTAATTAAGAATAAAAATAAGCGTCAAAATTTAAGTGTAAAATAAACTTGATATCTTTAGATAACGTTGTAGTAGTTGAAACAAGGTTTCCGAAGACATAAAGAATGCCGAAATCCGAGTTATAACGAGGAAGTTATGACCTGTCGAAGTTTCGCGACAGAACCGGCAACGCTGAATGACGTAAAAAGTGAAATTTACGTTAGAGCGATAGTTAGCCTTAGTGATCTAAACGAGAATCGAAGATCTCGTTGTTAGTATCAAAGCGATAAAAATTTAGGCAAGAACGGACGTCAAACGAATAAGTTATGAATTTATAACGAAATTTTATGTCCCGAACTATTAAAAATAAATAATAAAAATAAAGTCATAGTTAGCCGACGGAGTCTAAACAAAAGTTGTAGAGCGTAGTCTCACCTTCGCGTGGATATAAAGAACGTCGAAATCGGAGTTCGTATGAGGAAGATATGAATTTTCGAAGTTTATTAAATAATTAATAATTAAAATTAATTATTAAACCTCGGTATTATCCGGAGGCGAGTCACCGGACTCATCCGGAGTACGCCTCGCGTACTCGAGTACGCCCCGCGTACAGCAAAGAGTGTCAACACTTCGGATGACGCATGCAGTGACGATTTCGGACGCCCGTACGCCTCGCGTAATTGAGGCTCCCAGCCTCCTATAAATAGGATGCGAGGGCAGCCGGCTTCTTTGCTATTTTTCTCCATTCTCTCTCCCGTTTTTCATCGATTTACGTGCCAGAAATACCCCGAAGCCCCGGTAATATTCCCGAGTCCCGAAGCAAGTCCTGAGATCCTGAAGATCCCGAGAAGTGCGGTTTCCGAGCCGAAGCTCTGCCCGCGAGAAGTTCGATTTTTGTAGAGATCTTCCAGATCTGCTAAGGATTACTACTTCTACGAGTCGTAGTGCTGTCCGATTATCTTCTGATCAAGTGAGTGTATACTACCTTTCATAAACGCAATAATAATACAAGTATGGTTTGAATGTATTAAGTATATTGTTGTTTATATGTGTGAGTGTGTTTTTACTTTCTCCTAACGTATAATTATGAAGTATTTTATACGAGATATGTGTTATGTGTATATTTTGTTGTTATGTATGTGAATGTATATTCACTTTCTTCTATCTTACAGATCTGATTATTTCTATACGAAATACGTGTTATGTGTGTGTGCCTCATCTGTTATATGGAAAATGTATTGATCAAGCATGTTATACAGGTTTTGAAAATATGTATAAAAATGTATGTTTGTATCTACTAATATGTTGGGTAGAACATGGGTTGATAGTTGGTGTGTAATAAACAGATGAGAGGCCTCGTTGTTGTTTTGATCCAGTCAGCTAGCGGAATTTAGATGACGACCATAGACTTTTCTAGTCAATCCAGTGGAACGCTAGCAGGCTCATAACCTGTAGGTGTTAATGAACTTGGGTGTTCATTCGCTGTATTCGATCCCCTTCATGATTGTCTTATTTGAATTATATTGCTGAGGAACCCCCACAGCATGTGTTGTCACCCCGATGAAAATATTCTTAGATTAGGTCCCTTGTGTTAGTTATTTTAGGGACATAAAGTGAGAATAGCGGGACTGGGTAACTGGGTTATTGTTGGTTGATAATAATTAATTTAATTATTTATAGTGGGTTGAAAACCCTATATGCTCACTAGGCTCCCAAGCCTAACCCACTCAGTTTTATTTGTATTACAGGAAGTGGCGCAATGGCGTAAGATGGATGAACCATCAAGTTGTTTTGTTTACAAGTCTGTATATGTATATATTTGTTGAATGACTTGTAATGTTATCGTTTATGCTTATTGGTCTGTATCGGAACATGACACCCCGAGTTTTGATTATATAATGAAAATACATTTCTTTTATGAAATGCTTTGGTAAACATTGTTTTATCATGTTTTTTTTGGGAACAAATTCCGTAACTCTTTCAAATCAAAAAGATTTACTCTGAAATTATTTTAAAAGCATAAATGAAAATCGGTCTTTTCTGGCCGAGATTTTGGGGATGTCATACCTGTTTCATGGAGGAAATGCAATTTGTAACAAACAAAGAACCTAATCGAATGAGCTATCACTCAATCTATTTATCACCTTGATGTACATTAATTTTGGCCGAGATTTTGGGGATGTCATACCTGTTTCATGGAGGAAATGCAATTTGTAACAAACAAAGAACCTAATCGAATGAGCTATCACTCAATCTATTTATCACCTTGATGTACATTAATTTTGATAAATAGTCAAGGGATAAAAATGAAGTAAATCCATGATATAATTCTAATTGGACTTCATATAACAACTTTTGAAATCCATCATGGACATTGATACCCTCTGTATTCGTGTTCTGTTCATCGGGATTGGTATCGTTTTCAATCACACCCTCCATAATGTAAGCAATAACGTCAGAATTTCCTTACCTCCTAAGTGTGTGTGTGTATACACACATATACACATACACACACACGAGAAGAAAAAAGAAAAAATAACAAACGAATCTTTCTTAAAAAGTCAATCATATAATATATGTTTACATCCTAAATGAGATAAAGTATTCAAGACGGATTACAAAAATGGGACAAAACGAAATTAATTTTTATATCAATTTTGAGCACGTATTTCTAAGCTTTTGATGATTTAATAGGAAGATATTTAAAAAAAAAATCCTCCTTTTTTATTTTAGCATTGATCTTTAAATAATTAAATTATTAAATTATAACTAAGTAGATTTAACAACTTATATTTCTTGTTTTATTTTTTTAGTATTCTATTATAAATTTTACTATAAATACCTTATTATTGTTTTAGTATATTTTTTATTTGTAGAATCTAATTTTTCCATATTTTTATCATTTATAGCATCTTACATTGTTTTTTTTTTTTTTTTTTTTTTTTTTTTTTTTTTTTTTTCTATTATCGTATTGTACTTTTACATATATTTTTTTTTTATTTATAGCATTCTACTTACATTGTTTTTCTATTATAATATTGTACTTTAAATAAAATTTTAAATTATACCATGCTATTTTTTCAAATATAACATTGTACTTTTTTTTGGAATATTATGGATTTTTGAGGACTAACGTAATTAAGTCATAACATTTTACATACAATTACATATATACCAATACATGTACACATACAAATTAGATATATACACGTAATTTCTAGTTACACTCACACAAATATACATATACATACATACCGTATATATATATATATATATATATATATATATATATATATATATATATATATATATATATATATATATATATATATATATATATATATATATTTATGGGAAATCTCCAATAAAGTACTAAAATTTTAGCGCGGTTTATGTTCTAGTCATAAACTAATTTTTGTTTACGAAAAAGTCCCAAAAACCGGCAAAAGTTTGCATTTTGATCCTTTTTGACTGGTTGGAACCGGTAACAAGTTAATTTAGGACTATTTCATAAATTGACCCAAAATATTGGGACTTTTCTACAAAAACAAAAAATATTAGGGTTTTTCTGCAAACAAAAACCTTATTATTATTATATTAAAAATATAAATAAGTATACTATTTTTTAAATTTGTTATTATTAATATTATTAATAATACATATAAATACATTTAAATTAAAAAATATTAAAGACATTTTATAAAGGTGAAGGTTTTGCGGATGGTAATGCTTTAAGCTTTGGAATCATGAGTGTCTGTTTGTATATTATAACTTTGTATATGGTCATTTCACATTTGTTATTATTGTTTTTAATTCAGAATATTAACATTTAACAATTTAAAAGAAGCTACTGATTTTTCAAATTGTTTACAAATAGTGAGCATGTGATATGCGTGTATGTCTTGTGTGTAAGTATTTTTGAATTACCAACATGTGTGTTGCTCTTTTTCATTACTTTATCCTTGTGGTTTTTTTAGAAACATAACAGATATAGTGTGATAAAGCAAAATAAATCATATTACTTTCTATTAAATAAGATATTTTAATTAATATTTTCGAATTTTGATATGGGCCACCAATGTAAATATTTATTGTGGATCTGTTGGATTTGAAAAGAAATCATTCTACCTTAAGAAATTTTATATACAAAGTGAGAAATCCTTTTATCTTAAACTATTTATACATAATTTTACAAATAGGCAACTTCTTTTAAATTGTTAAGTGTTAATATTTTGAATTGAAAACAATAATAAGAAATGTGAAATGATCATATACAAAGTGAGGACATACAAGCAGTGATTTCCATGCTTAAAGCATTACCATCATCACCACCTTCACCTTTGAATAATTTATTTAATATATTTTTATTTAAGTGTATTTATATGTATTATTAAAAATATTAATAATAAATAATTTAAAATTTTAGTATACTTGTTTATAATAATAATAATAATAATAATAATAATAATAATAAGGTTTTTGTTTGTATAAAAGTCCTAATATTTTTTTTTTCAGAAAAAATCCCAATTTTTTTAGGTCATTTTGTGAAATAGTCTCAATATTTTATGTTAGTTTATGAAATAGTCCCAAATTAATTTGTTGCCGGTTCCAACCGGTCAAAAGGGGTCAAAATGCATACTTTTGCCGGTTTTTAGGACTTTTTCGTAAACAAAAATTAGTTTAGGACTAAAACGTAAACCGGGCCAAAATTTTAGGACTTTATTGGTGATTTCCCTATATTTATATATATATATATATATATATATATATATATATATATATATATATATATATATATATATATATATATATATATATATATATATATATATATATATATATATATATATATATATATATATATATCCATTCATTACTTCCAAAATGGTTGAGTCATTTTATGAAATTATTATTATTTTGTACCACTAATTTCATAATTAAACACAAAAACCAAAAAAATGTTTTAAAGAAAAATCAAATACAAAAAAACATATGAACCAATTTTTATTCGTTCACTACCAAATACACACACATATATATATATATATATATATATATATATATATATATATATATATATATATATATATATATATATATATATATATATATATATGTACACCCTAAATTTACACACATGTATAATTGTATATACTCAGTTTAACAATAAAATTCACTTCTAGCTGGGAAAATACACATGTGGCCAAAACATAGTAGCAAATCCATCGGTGGTAGTATGGTAGTGGTCTAGTGGGTTTCGCTGGAGAGCAACACAGTTGTGGCAGTTGTGTTATGCACTGGATTTGGCTTTGGTGGTTCCTTCAAACCAGGAAAGAAAGAGAAAGGAGGCAAGGAAACCGGTGGTATTGTGGTGGTCGTAGTCGCTGAAGAACAACAAGAGAGTGGTGGTGGTTTTACCATGCAATCCTTAAAACCAAAAAATTCTACAAATTAATGTAGAAATTAAGGTCAAAATAGAAAGAAAAAGAGAAAGGAGAGACATTGAGCACATACCATCGTCGGAGATACCCGAAGAGGTTGCCGTTTTTGTCGTCGGTAACATCGAGGTCGTAGGCCGATGAGGTTCGAAATAGTCTGAAAAGTGGGGGTGGAGGCTAATGGAATCGACCGATGATGTGGGTGATAATCATCGCACTTCTACGGTGATATCCTTTTGTTGCCAGAGAAATCGAAACGGTAAACCAAGGTTGGGCGGTACCAGTTCTAGGACAAAAGACAAACAAAAAGGAATTAGTCCTTATTGGTACAATAACGTAATAGCGGTGATAACTTGGTAGGAAATAGAGACGCGCTTTCTCATGAGTAGTATCCGTTGGATCAAGAAAATAAACATCTAGCTAGGATTCCTTCTCACGTGGGTCACACAGATTGTGAGTATTAGTAGCGACACTATCATCACAATTAAGGTTGTTTGTATTGCTTCCTACAAGGATAAATGTTAGTTGTTGGATCAAGGTAGAAATGTAGGGCCACGATTCATTCCCGTGTGCGTTGCACGGGTCACCGGTAGAACTAATTAATGAATCCGCTTTCACCGATGACACACGCTTTTAGTGGTGTCTCAAGTCGTATCTTGTCTGATGTCATCGCTAAATCATGTATTTTTCATTTTGTGAACGGTCACACTTCAACTATAGGACTTCAATGTTCTAAAACTACTATTTTCATTTGGATTTAGTATTTAGATATTGGAACATTACGAAAAAAAACTATTATACAGTGCTTTAATATATTTGGATATGATCATGATATCAATACTTATTGTGTTCTATAATAACATGTGTAATCCATGAATATCTTATTATTCTAAAAGTTAAAAGTGGGTTATAACTATGAAAGAAATTATGAAGTAAGACTCATGTGAATTGGGTTGGTTTACTCTCACTAGATGAAAGTAGGCAATTGATTATAACAAAGTTTCATAGGTACTTGTCAGAGAACTTGTATTGAACTGACATGCATCAAGATCACTTTATGAATCGTTATCATGAATGACACTTGATAAAAGGTACTCTCTTTGTATCCATAACACCTAAGATACATATTAGGTCTTGAGTGTAAGGCATGTTATGCTTTGATACGGTCAAATACAAATCCTTAAATGGGTAGTTATAAAAGCCATTTTAAGGTATGGTATGAACAATGAAAGAGGCTTATGTAATCAAGATAGGATTTGTTCCTCTTATGTGTTGAGAGTTAGACATTTAATGCATCTTACTAAAAGTTGAACACCTAATGATGCATGTATCTCATGTTTTTAACGTCCCAAAATACTAAGTAAGAATTTCATTTTTAGAACAACCAAAGCTAATCATTCACTTGTTTAAAAGACAACCAAAGTATAAAGTGTTCTTAAAACATCATAAATAAGTCATAAGATGATATTTTGAAAACTCTGGGAGATATAGTACAATCAAGTTAGGTCCTTCCCTTTCGAACCAAAAGTACCTAAAACATTTAACACCAAAACCGTAAGCACAAATCTTAGTGGGTTCCCCAAAATACCACATAACACACATAACATAATGGGCACTACCAAACATGTCATATACGAGTCGCAAAGACAGCTAGCATCCTACACGATATAATAAGAAAACTCAACTCAAACTCCAACATGATCAACAACAACTTAAACTAATCAAGGAACCGGTACTACAACCCAAATATCAAAATATTCAAGATTAAACCTTAGTCTACCCTCCATACTAGTTATTTGACCAGAAGTCAACCATGTCAAAATTCAATGGTCAAAGTCACTCAAGACGAACTCCATGTCGTGGTCACACATTGGCCACGCCATGGCAACCTTATGACAAAATAGTCGTGACCAAACTAGCCACCACATCGTGGTACTTGAGCCGGGACGGCTTAATGGATTTAGCTCTTATCCTTTTAATCCAAGACCTCCAAAGCACAGATCGAAATTTCCTCAAGGTCTTGATGCATAAAGTTTCAAACTTTATCCATTAATACGTTCTAATAAGTCAAGATCTCTAAATCTAAGCTCTTAACGGTTACAACAAGTGCATGGACACCAAACTAGGTTATGCAAGACCACTTTCCAACCAACAACATGGTCTAGAAATTAGATAATGCACTCAAATGGTTTGTAGTTCACCCAAACCGCAAGGACAAGAATATTGGGATTAAAAACTCATAAAATTACACACAACAATATCTAAAGATACAATGAACAATATTGAGACTTTATAGCTCCACAAGGTCAGGAATGAGATCAAGATGTTAGATCCAAGCCAGAATCCAAGCTCTTAATGAAAAGATGGACTCTTTCTTTCAAGCTTCACAAAAATGGCTTCATACTCTTTAAACCCACACAAAGAGGTTAGGTTTGGGTGGGTATCATTTTCAGAGGATAGAGGTTGCCAAATGAGGAAGCCGTAGGAGTTACTGCCATTAAATTGGGCACTAATCCTAGATTCTAGGGTTTTGAACCCCATCCGCCGCCACACCATGGTAGTTCACGGATACGCGTTTCTTGAATTGGGCTGCCACATCGCAGTCTAGTCAAAATTGTAGAACTTAATTAATGAAATTAAATTTAGAGGTACCATACCATGAAATGGGTGTTACAATTTTCAACATAATATATGTGACAAAAGAATAACTTACCTTATACACCAATTGCAACTTTGAACTTCTGGGGGAATTAGATGTTGATAGAATGGTACAAATTCGTATATTACTAGGGGAAGTGAAATGTTGATAGACGTTCACTGTTGTCTATATCACTTTATAATGAGTCTTGTACAAGTACGATATTGAAAGATCTATATGCCCAAGAGTCATTATAAAATGATATTGCTAGATAATATATGATCTTAAAGGGTCACACTAACAACTTGATACCATTGGATGTTTATTAAAAAACGATTGTAATAAATATTTAATAAACTCTTATAATTAATTGGAAATCATTTATTTCTTCGAATAATTATTTTCATTAGCAAATAACATAATATATGGTATGGTATATTTTTTAAGTCATATACAACATTTTGGACTATAAGGACTTTTGCCTTTTAGCAAAATGTTAGACTTTATAAGTATATAAGCTAGTTATGATTTTTGTAAAGACTAGTTCTCTTTTAACTAGTCAAAACTGAAACCTCCCTTCTAAAGGACTAGTTATGGCCTTTTGATTATTTTATTTGGAATGTATACATGTCTTAAGGAGCATGGGAGACAAGTAGGTTTTCGAGGACATAATGCTCTTAAAGTGTTAACGACTTATGGTTTAAACTTGTTTAATGTTATTCCAATTTTAAAGTCAACTGTTTGTTAAAATATTGAGTTTTTAAAATTATTTTTAAATAAAATCCAAAAATATAGACGTTAGATGAAGATATTTTGGTACTTTTAATGAAGGAGACATTGACCAACTTTTTTTTTTTACGTTCAACCATTTTGTGTAGTGTTTTAAAACATCCTAAGCTTTTTAATAGGGATAGGCTTTCGGTAGAAAATAGAATGAGTTGTAGTCTTGTTGCATCATGTATTGGTTAAGTTGTTTCTAGTTTTAGCATCATCGATTGTTTGGGTTTTGTTGATAGTTTGGGTTTTGGGTTTCTGAAGCAGAAAATGGAGTATCTTGATTAGAACCGTCTAGTTTAGATTTGCGTCTTTGGCTAGAATTATCTTATTAGGACTTGCCACAAGAATCCATATAGGATGGAGTATATTAATTAGAACCGTATTGTTTAGATTTAAGTCTTTGGCTAGAACTACCATGTTAGGACTTGCCACAAGAATCCATATATGGTAATTGAATAGGTGCAAAAGAATTGAGAGAAAATGGAAAAGAATTGGATTTTGGTTTGAAACAAGTATGTGTGTGTGTGTATATATATATATATATATATACACATATATATACATATATATATATATATATTCGACTGGTCAATGGTCAAATGGTGTATGGAATAGAGAGATAGTAGCAATAGTCACGGGTTCCACAACCATCCAAATGGACCAGTCGATGGACCACTCAATCACCATATTCAATTTCTCGATAGTACCGCCAACACCACCAGTTGTTAACCCCAACCCACTAACGATACCCTCCACCCTAACAACAATCTAAATGAAGAAACTTACTTGGACAGTATCTATAACTTCCAGCAAAACACATGGACAAAGAATGTATTTTCATTTTCTATAGCCTAAACCACATACCAAAACAAGGACTAATAACCAAAAGCTAGATTCAAACAATGAACACTATCTACATTAACTTCTAGAAATCATCTAAATTTAACCACCAAATCCATAGGAAATTATTTTGAAAACTCAACAAGTCTCCTCACTTTTTCTTCTCGGCTTTCACAACACTAGATATCACTCACACTTCATCAACCAAAAACTACTCCTTCACATTCAACTTGAAATTGTATTTACCAAACAAAACACCACGAACAGTTTCTATCAATCTATCCTCATCCTCCTTTTCACGATTCATGTAATAAAAATCTTTAGCATAAACCCCATTATCTCCTCATCAGTTTATTTAAAAACAATTATCCATGTATACGCAGTTTCAGGATATAACTATAATCACATTCATCAACAACCTGATCAGATTATCACATCTCCATCTCCCATCTCCATTACTTACAATTCTTTTGTTGCATTTTTGATTGCATAACATGATTGGTCATGCTGTGTAGCAGAAGTTTTCAAGCTTAATATACCAGATGGTGGCATTGACTGTGATCCAGTCGGGTTTCTCAGAAGTCCTAAGCTTTTCATCTAAACTCAGGGATATAGTATTCCATAAATATGTCTTGAGGACAAAATCTTTAGACATGGAAATAGAAGATTGCATTGAGGCTGCAGGTTTTGCCATTGAAAAAGCTTGTGTATCGAGGATCTTACATGGAAATGGCTTTGCATCACAACCAATTGCAGACTTACCACAAATCACATTGAGATCAATGATTATAATAATATTGCACAAAGTAATTGGAAGACCTCTCAATAACAAAATTATACCATAATCGTCACACAAATTTAATCAAATTCATTAGTGTGATTCATAATTTCATATCATTGACTTCAAGAAGAAACCAAACTATATGATCTAAATGTGAATTGTTTTAATCACAAACTTTGAGAGGGTGATAGTCCTTAACTGGAGCAAAGTACATAAAAGCAACTTTATGAATCCAAATTCATTTTTGTAAGAGCTTTTAAGCGTGTCTTTATTTAAAGCCATTTACAAGAAAGTGTAAACCCATGACATCCCTTACCATTTAGTGTGAAAACAAATGGGGACGACAAGACTAGGGAAACAAATAGATTGCTATAAATTGAATTAATAAGTTAGCACACGAATCCAATCTAAAGCATAATCTATTGGTCTTTTAATCTTGACAGGTTTATTTTAGTATTTTTGGTTTTTGTTATTTAGTAAAATAAATTAAATGGGTCTTGAATGGGTCTTGTTGACCAAGTATTAGTGCTAGAAAATAGGAAAATGTGGGCTTAGTAGTTCCTATATTTGAGTTTGTTTTGATTTAGTTTCGTCAGGGTATGTAGGCTATAAAAGCTTTGTATTTTCTGAATAGTAACAACAGCCGTTTTGAGTCAATAAACAACTCTCCTTCTTCTTATTCTCTCACAAATTATAATAGATTATGTTGATTGTTGCTACAGTGAAGTGAATATAAAGGGCCCGATTCCAACATTTGGAATCAGAGCCTAGGCTCAATTAGAAGAAGGTGGAGGTGATTTCATGGAGAATTGAAGATCACCATGCTACAGAAGTAAAGACTGGCAGAAAGAAGGAAAAGAAAGAAGAGAGATAGCAAGAAAGCAAGAAAGAAAGAAAGAAAGAAAGGAAGGAAGAAAGAAAGAAAGAAAGAAGCAAGCAAGAAAGAAAGAAAGATGTAACAACGAAAATTTTCAAAACAATTTTTCATTTTTAAACAAATAACTCATTCATTAAGAAAACCCAAAATTCAATGTTTACATATCATCTGGTAAAAACTGTTCCCAAGATCATAATATATAAAAACTCTGCAAGCGTGTACAGATCATGCCAGCGCCTTCCCACAATCATCACTGGTACCTGAAACACATATCACACAACACGGTAAGCATAAATGCTTAGTGAGTTCCCCAAAATACCACATATAACACATACGCCACACGCCACTCGAGGCTGTAGTACGACCCACCGGTTGATGTGTCTCAGCGGGACCCTCCAGTCCCGTAGTTCGTTGGACCCTCTGGTCTGGTCATAGCTCGTTAGACTCTTCGATCCGGTCTATATCGTTGGACCCTCCGGTCCGGTCTATACAAATCATAGCATACATATATCAAAATGCACATAAACTCATTCATATATCAAAATGCACATAAACTCATACATACTCATAGCACACAAGAACCTCCAGTCTACACATAGATACCACTCTAGGTAATGTATAGTGAGAAGACTCACCTCGGATATCTCGGATAATCTCGCACACGTATCTCCTGATCTAGCCCCCGCCTAATCACATAACAATATCTTCAAATAAATAACGACTCTTACAGGCTAGATTAAATCTCTTCCTATAATCTCAAAGAAGGGTAAAAAACCATTTTACCCCTCCTTGACCCAAAATTCCAAATGTTGACCAAAACCATAAAAATCAACGAAAGTCAACATCAGGCAGTACGCGGGGCATACCAACTCGTGTACGTTAGGTGTACCCCGGATAAACAGAATCGGGGGACTCGACCCACTACACGGGGCGTACTGGGATTACGCCCAACGTAAGTTCCAGTTTCACAGTTCCTTCATTTTTAGTCTGAATCCATTAAGACCTAGGCTCATACTCTAGATCTAGGCTTTCTAATGCTACTTAATCCATAAAGTCGAAACCTTAAGCCTTTGCATGGTTAAAAAGGTTATAACTCCTTCCACTTCTTATCGCCCTTTCACATTTAGACCATAACTCATGCATGAATCCATAATGGCGACCAAGATTGGATTTTTATGGATCTAGACCACACACACACACACACACACACACACACATATATATATATATATATATATATATATAACAATGAAATGGGGCAGATCTAGGTCCATGGAGTCCCTTTGATCATAAATGTAACATCCCAAAAACACGACCAATTTAAAATTTTCAAACAACCCGATTTTCACTAAAATGTTTACAAAAAGGTTTTCAATACAAGTCATTAAGTATTCCCAGAATCACATTGCTAAAAAATCATGAGGAGCGGTACGATCGCGCCTTCGCCTTGCCACAGTCTCCTGAAGAACCTGAAAAACATTAAACCACAACTGTAAGCCCGAAAGCTTAGTGAGATACCCCCAAAATACCAACCACGTATACGCCCTTCCAGGCTACGACCTTCCGGTCCAAAACATATAAAACATACATAACATACAGAACATAGAACAACCTTGCATATCGGGTCTACCGTGTGACTGGTCCGCCGTATCGGGACTTCAGTCCAACGGATCCATCCTCCGGGTCTAGTTATGTCCTTCGAGTCTATAGTGAGGTTGGTCCGCCTGCATCGGGCCTTCAACCCACCTGGTCCACTCTCTGAGTCTACAGTGTGACTGGTCCGCCCGCATCAGGCCTTCAGTCGGCCTGGTCCACTCTCCGAGCCTCGGCATGTCTGGTCCGCCCTCGTGGGGCCTACAGCCTATCTGGACCGCTCGCTGGGCCTTCGGAACAACCGGTCCGCCCTGGGTATCTTGGCCTACAGCACAAAGCAGGACCCGCCTCAACCCATCTCCAGTCCAAACAACCATGTGCATAAAACATACATTCATATAACAGTCATAGTCAACAAACCGAGCAAGCAGATCACATAGCATATCATTACCCTAACCGGGTTACCGACCTAACCGGTCACTAGCATAGCATCACTCTGTATATCGGGAAAACTGACCTTAGCAAGGTCTCCTAGCATGTACCATCCTAGCTACCAGGATGCAGACACATCAAACAATAACATAATAACCATAACCGAATCTCAATACAATAAAGGGCCGGCCTTGGTGCCTTAGACCCTGTTGATATAGTGAGGATAACTCACCTCGAAACTGCCGGCTGAAAAGATAAGATCCCGCTGCTTCGAACTTTGACACGAACTCCTCCACTAAACATCAAAACATACAACTCAATAAATACCCTTAATTACCAAAATACCCCTGGAAGACAACTAGTCAACCTTGGACGAGTCAAAGTCAACCCCTGACTGACCCTACTCACCGAGTCATCCCGATGACTCACCGAGTCCTTATGCTCAGAACTTCCCTCAATTAGCGACCCAACTCGCCGAGTCACCCCAAGACTCGTCGAGTCCAACAACTCTGAGTCCACTCGTACCCAACTCACCGAGTCATCCCTTGACTCACCGATTCATCAACTCAACCAGAAATATTGGGACTTCCTCGACAAGACTCGCCGAGTCCAAATGGACTCGTCGAGTCCAAGGCCATCTTCAACCTACTCGCCGAGTTGTTCTTCCAACTCGTCGAGTCCCAGGCCATCTTCAAGCAACTCGTCGAGTCCACCCATGTGACTCGTCGAGTACCACCGGTCTGAATCCATACAGAAGCATCTCAGGCCATGCAATTGATCCAAAACATAGATCCAACCTCCTACAATCCATCCATCACGTAAAGTGGCAAACTTTACGTGAACCTAACGAGATCTAAGCCATATTCACCTTAAAACCAAGGTTTGGGACATGGTGGCTTCACTAAGCACTCAAACACAGGAACTTTAATGCACTCTAGGCCTTCAATATTCCAGATCTGAGGTAGCAACCTCAGATCTATCCTCCAAACTCCAAAACATTCCAAGACATACTCCCCACAAACCCCAAAATGATGAAACTAGGAATGCACAGCCTAAGGACGAAGATATTACCTCCAAAAGATGCCTCAATAGCAGCCAAACTCGAATCCAAGCAAAGCCCTTTGATCCAAGCCACTTCTCCTTCAAGATCTCTTCAAACAACACCTTCATAAGCTCTAATTTGCTCCACAAATGATCTCTCCACGAATTTAGGGTTTCTGGAACTCAAGGGGGGATAAGGGAGGCTGTGGAGGGGTATAATGCTCTTTATATAGGGCTCAACCCCGAAAATTAGGGTTTTCTCCATACAACACCTACTCGCCGAGTCCATCCTTGGGACTCGCCGAGTAGGCCACTTGACACGCGACCATGACCGCGACCTGACTCGTCGAGTCCATCCATGGACTCGCCGAGTCATCCTCTAAAACTTACACTTTTAGCCCTTCAACTCTACTCTTGCGATTCCGGGATGTTACAATTCTCCCCCACTTAAATTAGGCTTCGTCCTCGAAGCCTACGGCATCTCATCTTCAAATTACCTTCCACGACGCGCCACTTGACCTTGACCGAACCAAGTCCCTCAAGGTACAACCATAGAACTAGAAGCTCACTTTCTCCTTCCATACGGTGTCCCCATCACCTACTCAAACCGGGCACCAGCTGAACCCTTTGATAACCACACTCAACAACCGAGAATTACCCATGATGCTTTACTGCTCCAATTCTCATCCTTCACTTGACTCATATGGCTATAATGCCACGAACCATCGGATCCCCGATCCGAATTCCACTCTATCCATCCCATGACGACCGAAAGACCCATCCTTCCATTTCGGAGCAACTCTCCCGAGTTCTCCTCTCGCAATCACACACACATGCTGATCTAGCTCTAGCACCCTCACGTTCGGATAACCTGATACACTGTTGATATCCTCCAAACATCCTTCCGGGATGAACCGCTGATACATACCCAAAACCCTGATCAGAATCACACTGAGAGTCCAAGACTCTCCCTCTAAACCCCTCTCCCTGGCTCTACACTGCGGTATTCCCTCCGCGCCCAGAGCAACATATCAAGTCGAATGAGCTTTTATTCCACCGCCGCAACACACTACTCAAAGACCATCGACGGACCACTCCAATCATAACTCTACACTGCCGCTTTCACTTCCGTGAATTCGCACTCCCTTTTCGGAATTCCATTCCTCCCTCTTTCCTTATCAAGGAAACCACTCGTCCGCCCAGTCACCATGACAGGGACCATGGTGCTCATCCCACACTACATTACCTCTTTAAAGCGTACTCAACATCCATGCATCACCACCACTCTGACTCTCATCACAGGGACTCTCAAGCCCATGCACTACCTTCACTGCTCAAGATCGCTACCCGGGGCCAGGCCTCCCAATGTAATCACACTGCAACTTACACAACCCATAACCTCAATCCGATCCAACAATACTCGCAGAGTCTTCAGCATGACTGGACCGCCTCCCCAGGCCTTCAGCCAATCTGGACCACTCTCAGAACCTTCAGCCAATCTGACTGGACCGTTCTCTGAGCCTTCGGTCTGACTGGTACGCCTACCGTCCTTCAGTCTATCCGGACCGCTCAACTAGCATCCAACACTCCGAACCATCCCTTTGGGAAATTCTCCCGTGCATACCGTTCTAGACCTCTAGGGGTTCCGAACTCTATCTCCATCATACATACTCGATCCCGGCCTGCTCCCATGCCTCCCTCAATCAACTGCTCTAGGTCTGTATTCCGCCCCGCACGCCTGTTACTCACCCATACGAGCCTGCTCTCGACTAATAGAAATACCGCTGAATTCCCCAAGCAGCTAAACAACCTCTCAGGTCCAACGATCATCCGGAGAATTTCTAATTCTCCCCCACTTAGGACACTGACAGTTAGTCACCGGTCCCCACCACCGATCTCCCCAAGCAACCTTGCAGGAATCAACACATGCACTTAAAATGTTTTCACCAGCGCCAACAACTTTCATACAAATCACGTTCCCACGTTGCACAACCCGCTCGAAAGGAACCCAATCTTCAACTATCCATTCCTCAGACTGCAGAATCTAACTGGCCTTCAAACCAACGCCGCATCCGCCACCAATCCTCACAAAGATAATTAACGATATCTCGACGTACTAATCCATAACCATAACGATCCTTCAGGGAACAAAAGATACTAAGACGAAATCTCGATCACAACTCGCCAAACCCTCAAGGAACAACGGATACCACACGAAAACCTGAAACGCAATTCCATAACCAACCAACGAAACCAACAGATACAATACTCCACAACAATTATAAATAATCAAAACATCAGAAAGAAACATACCCGCAGCAGCAAGCTGAAAAAACACGACCCTAAGCCCTTGGGGGCTCCGCTCCACCCTGATCTCCACCTGTAATCCTCAACGTAGCCGGTGCTGGAGCCTGCACCGGTCCTGCAGCAAGCCGTGGACAGTTGACCTTCAAATGTCCAACCTGATGACAATGATAGCATATCCTCAAATCCCGAACCGGCACTGACTTCTGACAATCCCTCACATAGTGTCCCTCCTTTCCGCACTTGTGGCATGCTCCACCGGACCGACAAACCCCGACATGACCCCTTCCACACTTTCCACAGACGTGGCCACCCTGATCTCCCATCCTGGAATCAACGGTCTTAGACCGTTTCGTCGCCCACTGCGACTGAACCGGAGCTTGCCTCAGCTCACGCATCTGTAACTCAATCTCTAACTCACGCCGCCTGGCGGCCTCCTGCAACTCCAGCAAAGTCTCGCACCTCTGCGCAGACACAAACTGTCTGATGTCCCTCTTTAGCATACTCAGATACCGGGACATCTGAGCCTGCTCCGAAGCGAACTCAGGGCAAAACATCGCCTGCTCAGTAAACATCCTGGTGATTTCCGTCACCGATTCCGAATCCTGTTTCAGCTCCAAGAACTCGTGAGCCAACCTCTCCCTCTCGACCTGCGGAACATAACGAGTGCTGAACATCTCTCTGAACCGATCCCATGAAATCCCAGCCCTCTGCACATCCGAGTACGACCCCGTGGTCAATCTCCACCAATCCTTTGCTCCGAGCCTCAACAGGTTCAAAGCACACCTCACCCTCTGATCAGCAGGGCATGAACACGTGAAGAAACATCCCTCCACATATGATAACCATCTCATAGCAACTATCGGATCCTAAACTCCATCAAAAGTGGGAGGCTTCATATTATCGAAGTCCCGATACTGAAAAGCTCTACTGGCTCCTCCCCCTGCCGCTGCTACTGCTGCGGTAGCCGCCGCGGCAGCCGTCTCCGTGAGAGCCGCATAGCACTCATCAAAATACTCCACCATGGCGGTCTTGATCGACCCAAACAACTCTAGCAGCTCAGCCCGAAACAATGCAGCAACCTCATCATGCAGGATCTCACGAATCCTTGCATCCAACTTGTGCGTACTCATCTGACTGACAACCTCTGGCTGTACAGACCCACCCGGAACTCCCTCTCCTGCTCCTGATCCTGACCCGGATCCACTCCCAGCGTGCCCTGAAATCTCCATACTGAAAATAAAACACCAAATCTCAGACATATTCCACTATCCCGGGAACCAGCTCTCATCCCAACCCTAGAGGTCATGGTTTCCCTGATACGCGTATGAGTTCGTGCTTTCAGTAGTACGGGCCCATACTACCTTCCACACCAACCCATATTTGTATGAAGTACTCCCACAACACCCTAGTGACACACATAACATCGCTCTATCCTCACAACTAGAGGAACACTAGAAATCTCTCACAAGGAACCCTAGGCTAGCAGGCATCATAAATCAGGCAACTCATCAATAAATCCTGAAGATCCCTAGCCTAACTCTAGCATGCTGTTCTATCAAAGCTCAATAAAAAAATTGTCATGTATGGTATTTTGGGGTTACTTACTGGCTCCGGCTGATCGTACCTCCGCGTCCTCCTTTACTTATTTTGAAAACCATTTTAAATTCTCTTTTTGAAAACTCTCCTCGATTTGAGACTGGAGTCACACAAGTGTTCCTCCAATTCACTCAAACCAAGGCTTTGATACCAACTTGTAACATCCGAAAAACACGACCAATTTAAAATTTTCAAACAACCCGATTTTCACTAAAATGTTTACAAAAAGGTTTTCAATACAAGTCATTAAGTATTCCCAGAATCACATTGCTACAAAATCATGAGGAGCGGTACGATCGCGCCTTCGCCTTGCCACAGTCTCCTGAAGAACCTGAAAAACATTAAACCACAACTGTAAGCCCAAAAGCTTAGTGAGATACCCCCAAAATACCAACCACGTATACGCCCTTCCGGTCCAAAACATATAAAACATACATAACATACAGAACATAGAACAGCCTTGCATATCGGGTCTACCGTGTGACTGGTCCGCTGTATCGGGCCTTCAGTCCAACGGATCCATCCTCCGGGTCTAGTCATGTCCTTCGAGTCTACAGTGAGGTTGGTCCGCCCGCATCGGGCCTTCAACCCACCTGGTTCACTCTCTGAGTCTACAGTGTGACTGGTCCGCCGTATCGGGCCTTCAGTCCAACGGATCCATCATCCGGGTCTAGTCATGTCCTTCGAGTCTACAGTGAGGTTGGTCTGCCCGCATCGGGCCTTCAACCCACCTGGTCCACTCTCTGAGTCTACAGTGTGACTGGTCCGCCCGCATCGGGCCTTCAGTCGGCCTGGTCCACTCTCCGAGCCTCGGCACGCCTGGTCCGCCCTTGTGGGTCCTACAGCCTATCCGGACCGCTCGCTGGGCCTTCGGAATAACCGGTCCACCCTGGGTATCTTGGCCTACAGCACAAAGCAGGACCCGCCTCAACCCATCTCCAGTCCAAACAACCATGTGCACAAAACATACATTCATATAACAGTCATAGTCAACAAACCGAGCAAGCAGATCACATAGCATATCATTACCCTAACCGGGTTACCGACCTAACCAGTCACTAGCATAGCATCACTCTGTATATCGGGAAAACTGACCTTAGCAAGGCCTCCTAGCATGTACCATCCTAGCTACCAGGATGCAGACACATCAAACAATAACATAATAACCATAACCGAATCTCAATACAATAAAGGGTCGGCCTTGGTGCCTTAGACCCTGTTGATATAGTGAGGATAACTCACCTCGAAACTGCCAGCTGAAAAGATAAGATCCCGCTGCTCCGAACTCTGACACGAACTCCACTAAACATCAAAATATACAACTCAATAAATACCCTTAATTACCAAAATACCCCTGGAAGACAACTAGTCAACCTTGGACGAGTCAAAGTCAACCCCTGACTAACCCTACTCGCCGAGTCATCCCGATGACTCGCCGAGTCCTTATGCTCAGAACTTCCCTCAATTAGCGACCCAACTCGCCGAGTCACCCCAAGACTCGTCGAGTCCAACAACTCTGAGTCCACTCGCACCCAACTCACCGAGTCATCCCTTGACTCACCGATTCGACTCAACCAGAAATATTGGGACTTCCTCGACAAGACTCGCCGAGTCCAAATGGACTCGTCGAGTCCAAGGCCATCTTCAACCTACTCGCTGAGTTGTTCTTCCAACTCGTCGAGTCCCAGGCTATCTTCAAGCAACTCGTCGAGTCCACCCATGTGACTCATCGAGTACCACAGGTCTGAATCCATACAGAAGCATCTCAGGCCATGCAATTGATCCAAAACATAGATCCAACCTCCTACAATCCATCCATCACGTAAAGTGGCAAACTTTACGTGAACCTAACGAGATCTAAGCCATATTCACCTTAAAACCAAGGTTTGGGACATGGTGGCTTCACTAAGCACTCAAACACAGGAACTTTAATGCACTCTAGGCCTTCAATATTCCAGATCTGAGGTAGCAACCTCAGATCTATCCTCCAAACTCCAAAACATTCCAAGACATACTCCCCACAAACCCCAAAATGATGAAACTAGGAATGCACAGCCTAAGGACGAAGATATTACCTCCAAAAGATGCCTCAATAGCAGCCAAACTCGAATCCAAGCAAAGCCCTTTGATCCAAGCCACTTCTCCTTCAAGATCTCTTCAAAGAACACCTCTCCAAGCTCTAATTTGCTCCACAATTGATCTCTCCACGAATTTAGGGTTTCTGGAACTCAAGGGGGGGGGATAAGGGAGGCTGTGGAGGGGTATAATGCTCTTTATATAGGGCTCAACCCCGAAAATTAGGGTTTTCTCCATACAGCACTTACTCGCCGAGTCCATCCTTGGGACTCGCCGAGTAGGCCACTTGACACGCGACCATGACCGCGACCTGACTCGTCGAGTCCATCCATGGACTCACCGAGTCATCCTCTAAAACTTACACTTTTAGCCCTTCAACTCTACTCTTACGATTCCGGGATGTTACAATAAAGTCTTCACCCTTGGGACTTAAACCCTAAAAATGGCCCATATAACACAAATCCAAAATGAAGAGGAAAGTTCTGAGCTTTTTACCTCGAAGTGATATCCTCCCCTCTGAAAAAGCCCAGATCTAAAGGTTGCACTCCAAGACTAGGTTGCACGAAGGTTCTCTCTTCTTCTTCACAACACAAAATTGAACTTCAAGCTCAAACACACACACACACACACAGGCTTAGGACAAAGGTTGGCTCTCTCTTAGGGTTTCACTCTCTCAAATGGTGGCTGAGGATAAGGCCTTAGCTTTCTTTATATAGGGCTCAAGTCACAATTAGGGTTTGCGTATGGGCCCACTATGCCCAGCGTAACCCTGGGTACGCCCAACGTACCTAGGCGGGTCCGCGTCCAAACTAAGCGCATGTGTACGCGTAGCGTACTCTTCAATACGCACAACGTACTCAACGACTATAATTTTCCTTTAGGGTTTAATCTTGACAACTTGAAAAGGAATAAGGGTTAAATGATTATACCTGAATTTTGGGATGTTACAAAAGAAAGACAAAAAGCAGGAAAGAAAGAAGAAAGAAAGAGAAAGAAAGAAATTCAGAAAGAAGAGGCTTTTACCTTCGAAAGAAAGATCGGATATAAAGTCTGTGAAGAAAAAAAAAGTTTAAGAGAAAGAATGGCAGGAGGATCAAACCAAAGGGGATCAAAAGAAGTTGTGGCTCAAGGTACTGTTGTACCATTTCAATGTCCTAAATTGACTGAAACTAATTATACTACTTGGTCTTTTATGATTGAACATGTTTTGACAGCATATGGACATTGGGATGCAATAACCAGGGA
Organism: Lactuca saligna; assembly: GCF_052625555.1. NCBI lineage: Eukaryota > Viridiplantae > Streptophyta > Magnoliopsida > Asterales > Asteraceae > Lactuca > Lactuca saligna. Next base: position 128,788,047 of record NC_136421.1, read on the forward strand.
TGTAGTTGATGAGAAGATGAATTATACCACTAAAGGCATAATTTTTCAAACCCTCCCAGAGAATGTTCTTTTACATGTTGCCAAACACAAGAATGCAAAAGATGTTTGGGAATCAATCAAGGTTAGGTATATTGGAGCCGAACGGGTGCAAAAAACAAGGCTGCAAACCTTAAGAAATGAATTGGAGATGCTTAAGATGAAGGACAAAGAGTCAATCAATGACTTTTCGAGCAAAATAAGTTGTATTGTTTCCGGGTTCAAAAGTCTTTGTTTAACTCTTGAAGAGGATATGATTGTAAGGAAGTTTCTCAATTCGGTTCCAAAGAAGTATTTGCCAATTGTAGCTCCAATTGAACAATATTCTGACCTTGAAACTATGAAATTTGAAGAAGCGGTTGGAAGGGTCAAATCCTATGAATAAAAGCTTCAAAGTCATGAAGAAAAGGAGGAAGAACAAGGTCAACTCATGATGGCAAGTGAACCAAGGCATGATGATAGTAGTGGACATGGAAGAGGGCATGGAAGGAACTATGAAAGAGGCGAAAGAGGTCGAGGTGACAAAAATAGCTTTCAGTGCTTTAACTGTGGAGACTTTGGGCACTTTAGCTATGAGTGCACTAAGTGGGATGAAAAAGACAAAGAAGCAAATTTCATTCAAGAGGAAGAGTCGGCATTGCTTTGATGGAAACTAAGTCAAGATTAAGGGGGTGAATGTTGGTCTTTTAATCTTGACACGTTTATTTTAGTATTTTTGGTTTTTATTATATAGTAAAATAAATTAAATGGGTCTTGAATGGGTCTTGTAGACCAAGTATTAGTGCTAGAAAATGGGAACACTTTAGTAGTCCCTTTGTTTGAGTTTGTTCCGTTTAGGATATGTAGGCTATAAAAGCTTTTTATTTTCTGAATAGTAACATGAATAGTAACAGCAGCGGTTTTGAGTCAATAAACAACTCTCCTTCTTCTTATTCTCTCATGTATTATAACAGTTTTTGTTGATTGTTGCTACAGTGAAGTGAATATATAGGGCCTGATTCCAACATAATCTTATCTTGGTTTTCAGCGAAACATTTGTATTTGCACAAAGTTCTTCACACACAAACAAATCAAAAATGAGAATAGATAGAGCACATACAAGTGTTCCCGAATCGTATTACAAACGAACTCGGTCAATTGAACAATGGAACCCTTCTGCAACTTTTGAGAGGTAACCAACTCATTGAGCTGAGTAGCAAGCATTCCATGCTGATGAAAACAGCCGTCAGATAACAATACCCAGTACTTCTCCTTGTGTTCTGCAACATCATCAGTCAGAGTTTTTGCATTGACATTCCGAATATCCATCACCTGAATAACAGTTTTTAGATCCATCATTTGTATATCCCCAATCGATGGCATCGATATTGCGCCCGCAGTGAGATTCACAACCCTATTCTTGATCTGATGAAAACCTTTTAATTATTTCACACTCACTTCACTTACGGAAATGTTACATTTTGCCTCTTATATTATGAACGCTTGGACAACAATACCCTTGTACTTCTCTTCTTACATTCATATGCCCTTAATTCTTTTAGGGTTAATGATATATTTTTGTAACAAAATAACTTGTTATTTTTTTTTTAGCTTTCACGTAAAGTGACTAGTGCCTTTGCAATGGTATTGGTAACATAATCAAACCAAAAAAAATTTAAAATGAATTGTTAAAAACATAAATTGTGAAATATTATTGTGAAATATGTAGTGTTATGTTGAAAATAATCTTTTAAAATGAATTGTTAAAAACATAAATGTCTGAAAATTATGGGTAATTAATTTTACAGAAGTCAGCAAATTTTCACAATCCATTGGTTGTAAAGATGAATTTGTACTACTCTGTCTTATTATTACACTATGAATAAATAGTGTTTTCTAATATTTTTGAGATTATATCTACACTCTCACTGTCTAAATAGTTTTTTGTGTGTTTGATAAGTGTTTTCTATTAATTTCATACGATTTTTCTTGATATCATTATTAATTTATAGTTCATTAATCTTTTTCTTGTAGTTATTTTTTCTTTTCGGCCAACAATTATTTGCCTGATAGTTTTTTTCCCACGTCTATTACATACTATACCTTTATATACTCTTGTATATATTTTCTTAAAACTAATTATTTGGTTCTCATTTACACCTCTTCTTTCTTATAGCTTCTAGTATTTTATGCATAACTTTTTGCTTTCTAGAATGACTTGCTATCTTCGGTACATCAAAAACAAAATGATCATAAAATTGACCCAATTATTTCCTACTTTAAATTTCTGTTTCTTTAGTTGTGATTTTAGGTTGAAATCATTGCACCATTACATAGTATATTTCCTACTTTAAAGTGATTTTCATGATTGTTTATTTTTATGATATAATGTCTAAAATATTGATCACCACTTTAAACATCCAAGTATTTTTCTTCGAACCGCTAGAAACTTTTTCAAACCAAAATTAGCTTCATTGGTGATGAAATTGGTTAGGGAAAATTCATTCATGTTGATAGACCTATAAATCATAAATTTTATTGATAATTTTAATATCATATTATTGATTTATGTTGTACCATTATGGCCGTGTGACCATATGAGAGGTTCAAAAAATTGAAACTAAGATGTTGTCATGCTATAAAGTTTGACGTTGTCATTCTAGTTTCACTACTAGAAAATTAAGCAATTTCCGACGGCCATATCTGTCGGTAAAGTCAATTTCCGACGGGATACCGACGAAATTAGGTATGTCGTAGAAAGCCCCCTGAGGGTAATTATTTGTGATAAATTTCCTACGGATTTTGTAACAGATTACCAACGGAATATTCCGTTGGAAATATACCGACGGATTAACGACGAAATGTTATTTGACCCAATGGCGGAGGCAGTGGGGGACTATCGGATGTCCTGCCCCTGCCAATCCCGGATGTCCTGCCCCTGCCAAACTTTTAATAAACTTCAATTACATTAGAGATAAATTGACTTTATGAGACTTTTTACTATTGTACTTCCCCTCCTATATATATATATATATATATATATATATATATATATATATATATATATATATATATATATATATATATATATATATATATATATATATATATATATATATATATATATATATATATATATATATATATATATATATATATATATATATTGGGTAGAGTGTTTGTGAGACTTTTTACTTTTTAGTGATTCATTTGCTTTTGAGCCGACTACAAAACACTAAACTCAATCCTATTTTTGCAGATCATTTGAATATTACATTTTACACCCTTCGTATTTGCAACAACTTATAATTGCTATCATCATACTTACGTTCACATCACCTTGCACTTAATATATAGGTTATTCATTAGAAAACAATTGTTATAGTGAAAAAACAAGGAGTGCAATATCATATAAGAGATAAGGGCGGAACACAAGCACTACAGCTAGGGGGCGAAATCAAAACTTCATAATTAAAATATATAAACAAGTTTTATTTGGTTCAAAATCATGACATCAGAAGTGTAAACAAGAAAACTAATAAAGACTATCACATCGTTTATCAAAATGGAACACGACCAACATATTGATATCTATGACACAACCAACATTACTAACAATCAACAAATATCAATATAAAATAACAATAAAAAATGAAGTTTTTACTCTAAAAAGATAATATAAACATTCAAATAAATCAATAATTCCATTTAGAATGAATAATAAATTAATAAATATATAAGTCATTTACTTTTTACATCCTTTAATTCAAGTATGCTATCCTAATGTGTGATTTTATGTATGATTTTATGTATGATTTTATATGCAAAATAAATCAATAATTCTATTGATAATAAACTAATAAAGATAAAGTAAAATATATATGTATATTTACGATCTGTCAACACATATATAGTGTGTAGTCATAATCATATATCACAAGTTCTACTTTACTGTAACAAGGGGACAAACATTAAAAGCATCCAATATAAATATAAAGAAAAAATAAAGCATCACATATAGAAAGAAAAAAAAAGAGAGAGAAACAATACGACTTACCTGAGAAGTGAGAAATGGCGACCAAATTAAATCAGTGGAGCACTAAATCAAACGGGCGGAGATCACGTCTCAACAGTCAGCGACTCAGCGGTCTAGGCTCCAGCGACTAGAAAAGAGAAGGCTCCAGCGACCGGCAAAGAGGAGAGAGATCGTACAGTACGAATGCGGGGAACAATCCAGCGACCAGAAAAGGGCGCACGACAGCAACGATCTTAATGGGTGTCGTTATTCCGGTGAGTTTCAAGAAATAGTTTTCCGGCGGCCCGAAGAAACTTGAGATTTTAGATTTACACTTTTTGGTTTCTTAAACTCAAACTTGGGTTAAATTGATGTAATGTTTGATTAGATTGTGGGTTTTTTAAATTTTAAAAGATATTAAGTTTCCTTATTTCAAAGAATCGTAAAGAAGTAAGGTTCAAGGTTGGTTTTGATTTTGGTAAATATATTCCTAAAATTTTGTAACCGATTTATGTTCACATGATATGGAAATCGAGGGGGCAGGGATGTCATTCTAGATTTTTTTTTTCAACTTGATTTTCCGATTATGTAAATACTGGTATAAAGAGACCTAAAAACGGGGAGACGATGGCCTCCCCTGGCCCCTAAGACGGTCCGCCACTGTAAGAAATAATCAAAATTGAGCCCTATGTAATCATACCGCCACCATCACATTTATTTTTGTTTTAATTACTGATTTATAATCTATCGATTCATCAAATTTTGTTCACAACCACTCCTAATTATTTAATAATTTTTGATAGTCAAATCCCCGCTTATCTTAAAATCTTGCCTCCACCCCTGATTTGACCACGACTGGATTTCCCGACGGATTACCAACAGAAGTTATTTTCCAACGGATTACCAACAGAAGTTACCGACGGACACTTTCAGTGATAGAATACCGACGGATGCTCTTTACTTTTCCTTAAGACATTTTCATCACTAATCCATCGCTAAAATGAATTTTGTTTAAATAAAACAGTAAAATAATCTAGCTAATTCTGTCGAAAATATAGAAAAAAAATAATTATATTAAACTACAAAGTATCAAAGAAATTAAAAAGTATTTAACACATTACAATAAACATCCACTGCTACAAAAAAAGGTGATAGAGTACGGCTTAAATAATTGGTAAGTTTATTTTGGCCACCAATTTGATGCTTCTATTGATGATTCAAATTTAATCTATGGCTCTTTTCATAGCCCTATTGGACCATATATCATATTTCAAAAAAGAAGCCAGTAAAACAATATGATATGGAGCTGCAAAGTGCTGCACAAGATGCATTAACTAAATTTCTCAATAGGATTCTTGAAGCAAAAACATAGTTGACTCTAACCGGTCATTGCATACCTTATATAACAAAATCATTAATTATAGCATAACAAAAGAAATAAATTACCAAATTGAAAAGAAAAAACATAAGAACAATAGTAGGGGTGTTTGTGATAAAACCATACAATTTAAATGCATAAAAAGACAGTTGAAAATGTGAATTGCAAGAATAGCTTTCAGTAAACATGTTAACAGATAAATCCAAAAAAAATCATATTAAAACGTGACTCATTCACTATTTGTATGATACTTGATAATGTGTTTGATTTTGGGGTTCATGTCATTTTCATCTAATAATCATACTTTTCCACCAAAGATTTAAGAATATTTTAAGAGTCATAACCGATGTTAATTAATAAAAAAACCATAAGGCAATTTTACACCAACGATAGGCTTAATTCCCACCAATCATTACATACAAATTGATAGATTTCAAGGATGCATTAACAGAAAATACTCCAAGAAAATAACACACAAACACACCCTAAAGATTTTTCCGTGAGAAGGAACCAGAAACCACCATCACCGACGACAATAGGGTGCACCTCCATTGGCATGGATGCTGGTGGTTTTTCATTGAGAGTTCAAAAATTACCGCGATGCTCCTAAAGTTCAGTCGAAGACAACACACAGAAAACTAAGAATCGGGATTCCAAATACGTTTTCTCGATCACCCCAAAAGCGGCCTTCACTTTGCTTCACGAGAATTCCGACAACTCCCTCCTTCACCTCGCTACCTCTGCTTCACCCTCACTGCAATAGACCGTGAGGTGACCATCTACGATTTTGCTAACATTCAACTGTAAAACAACATTAAGAACCCGTTAAAAAGAATGTGGGCATCTGTGCTTCTGTTTTCTTCCTTTTTGTTTCGACAGGAGGAGCTTTAGGGCTTGGAAATGCATAAAAACAAAAAAGCCAACAAGAAGGAAAGAAAGAAGAACCTGGTAGTTGATGCCAAACTAGTTCCGATGTAATTGTGGCGTTGCACCGCTGCAATGGGACGGTAATTGAAAAGCGGGAAGAGAAAGGGGAAGTTGGCAGTGTGTGATGAGGGCGGATTGCAAACCCTAGTAAGATAGGCTGAATTTTGATTTTTGGTTGGACTATGGGAGGGATTGTGTTGGCTAAAATTGTACCAACAAATTTGGGCAGGGGAAACCATCTCAATTGGCAAAGAAAGAAAATGAAAAAAAAAGTTCTGCTTTATGAACAAATTATAGCTAATATACATATACATGTACACAATATCGGGATCTTATATATTAATATGTATTTAAATTTTACAAAACAAGATTGAGTAACGGGCTTCGAAGGTATGTACAGGTGTTTGTATGTGTATATTAGCTTATAACTTGTTCAATATATAGTAATGTATTTACAATTAAGGTGTGAGAAAAATATAAGTGAAAAAAACAACGTTTGGTGCTCAAAATAAAAATAAAAATTAGAATTAAAATGTTTGTTCGAATGATGTACACGGATGTATGTATGTATGTATATATTAACTATAGCATAGTAAATATATAGTAAGTTATGTATTACATAGTTATAAGAAAAATAAAGCAGAAAAATCGACGTTATAAACTCGAAAACTTGAAAATTATATTTGTTTCGTCGGAAATCCGTCATTATTTACTGACACATTAGCCATGGATTATCAGCATCCGTCGAAAATCCGTTGCTAATTACCAACGAATTTCCGACAGAATAGTTATAAATTTCATGTTTTCAAACACCCTACATCATTTTTTCCGCTTTTATTTCTCATTGTTATTATTATTGTTAATATGTGTTATTACTTATTAATTATTGTTGTTGTTGTTGTTGCTATTATTATTATTATTATTTATGTAATTTCTTATTATTATTATTATTATTATTATTTCAATTATTGTTATTATTGTAATTATTTATTTGATTATTTATTTATTTATTTATTATTATTAGTAGTAGTTAAGATAAATAGTAATTAATAGTAATTATTATGTTATTCTAATTAAAAGACCAAATAGTCATTTAATTACTAATACTAATATTACGAAAGGAAATATTTTTAACATAAGGCTAATCAAAAAGTTGATATATATATATATATATATATATATATATATATATATTGGTAATAGTTTTTATTAATAATAATAATAATAATAATAATAGATGAATTGAATTATCGGGTTAACAACTTAATATTTTAATTATAAAAGTTAATAGTTATTTAATCATTAATATTGATCATAATAATTGAGTTACTTTTATAATAATACTAACAAAAAAATTCGTTTGTTTTCTCAAAAATAATTAGTAATTTATTATTACCATAATAATTAAAAAATTGAACTATTTGGTCTATATATATATATATATATATATATATATATATATATATATATATATATTATTTTTATTATTATAATAAAGAATTATTTCATTTCAAATACTATTAATAATTAATTAATTATTTTTATAATATTACTATTAAAAAATTGATTTGTTTTCTAAAGCAACATTTCCATCAGAAATTCGTCGGTGATTACCTACGGAAAATGACGGATAAACCAAGTCTAAAATTCATTTTACTATTCATCGATATTTACCGACAGAAATTATTTACGTCGGTATTGTGTCAGTTTTCTGTCATTAAAATTAGGGTTTTTATCTTTATCACAATTATGTCGGAATCCTATCACTAATTTCCAAAGGAAAAATTCGATCGGAATTCACCCAGTTTTCTAGTAATGTTTATCATGTTATGGGTAATAGACGAACTAGCTAACCATGTGTAATTAGGATAAGATGTATGTATAAAAACAACATACTTACTTTTTCACCCAACCTAAAATCTATTTGTCATCATTGGTGAGTCTCTCATGTATTATTACAAAAACATGAGTTTCAAAGTAAGATAATCATGACCTTCTGTACGTATGCACTCTATTTTCAATTATTTCTTTATTACACCTCTGAACCAAGTTGTTTTAAAGATCATATGTATTATACCTTTTTAAGGATCACTAACATTTATGTTGCTCACTATGTGATCTAAGCTTAATGTACTACTTTCACATGTTTCAAGCAAATTTCATGAATTATAGTAATGACGATGTAAAGACATTAAGAGAGAGTTTGAAAGTGTGTGTGATTTATCCACAAGTCTCCTCATATATTATTTCAACTCTTTGACACCTCCAAAAGTAAATTCTTTGTGTTTGATGTAAACTTTATCTTCTCAGCATCCACGACACTCGATATCACTCGTACTTCATCAACCAAAAAACATTCCTTCAATTTTAACTTGAAAATGTATATTCAAAACAAAACACCATGAATGTTTTTTATAAATCTATTCTCCTCTTCCTCTTTGTGTTTCATAAAATACAAATCTTTAGCATAAACATCCATTATCTCCTTAGGGGTTTCCTTAAAAGCAATTATCCATATCAAACCAGTATTATCATGTATTAGTAGTTTTGGGTTATACTTATAATCACATTTATTAACATGCTGAACACAATTATCACATCGCCATATCCCATCTCCATTATTTTCAATTTTTTGATACATTTCCGATTGCCTAACATGATTGTACATGTTGTGTAGCAAACGCTTTCAAGATTGATACACAAGATTGTGGCATTGATTACGATCCATTAGGTTTATGAAAAGTCTCGAGTTTTTCATCTTTAATCTGGGATATAGACTTCCATAAATAAGTCCTGGGGAAAAAATTTGTGGGCATGGAAGTAGAAGAATGGATGGAGATTGCACGTGTTGCCAATGAAGAAGTCTCATTAACAAGTAGATGAGATGGGAATGGCTTTGCATTACCAATAATATCACACATACCAAGAATCGCTTTCAGATCAACGATTACGATAACTCTGCACAAAATAAATGGAAGAATCAGATGCATGTGACAAATGTAAAATGTTGCTCATGTCATTAATAAGAGTTGAAAATATACCAAAAACAACACACACCTTCAATATTGTCATAACAAAGTTACATCTTTGTGAATCCAAATTCAGTTTTGTGATTCTTTTTTAGGTGTCTTTATTTAAGCTAAAACCATTGACAAGAAAAACCCTAAATTCATGATAGCCCTCAACGATTAGTGCCAAAAGTAATAGCGACCACAAGCCTAGCGTAATGCGGCAGCTAAAGTTATGCCAAAAAATTTTGGGCGAGGGAAACCATCTCAATTGTCAAAGAAGGTAAATGATTTTTTTTCCCACTTTATTGAACAAATGATAGCTAATATACATAGAGATACATGTATACAACATGGAGATCACATATATTAATTATTAATATGCATTCAAAACGTTACAACATAAGATGAGTTACGGGGTCCAATGGTATGCACTGGTGTACGTATGTGTATATTAGTTTATAACTTGTTCAATATATATATATATATATATATATATATATATATATATATATATATATATATATATATATATATATATATATATATATATATATATATATATATATAGGTTCAGGTTCATTTGAGACCATTCTAATTTTGTGAGACCGTGAGACCAAATCTAAAAATAATTTTAAAATGCAAAATAAATGGAAAAATCCAAAAATTCTTTTTTTTAAATATTATTTTCGGAACTTGAATTAACTAAAAAAAATATAAAAAAATAAAAATAAAATAAAATAAAATAAAATAAATTCCGTTTTTTTTTTAAAAATACGTGAAATATTCTAAATAGAATATTACACTGACATATTCTAAAAAATAATTTTAAAATGCAAAATAAATGGAAAAATCTAAAAAAAAAATTTTAAATATTATTTTCGGAACTTGAATTAACTAAAAAAAATAAAAAAAAAATAAAAAAAATTCTATTTTTTTTGAAAAATACGTGAAATATTCTAAATAGAATATTACACTGTACATATTCTAAAAATAATTTTAAAATGCAAAATAAATGGAAAAATCAAAAAATTCTTTTTTTAAATATTATTTCGGAACATGAATTAACTAAAAAAAATAAAAAAAAAATAAAAATAAATAAAAAAATAAAAAAATGCGTCTGATGATCTCACAAAATATAGGTGGTCTCAAATGAACTAACCGTGTATATATATATATATATATATATATATATATATATATATATATATATATATATATATATATATATATATATATATATAATGTATCTACAATAAAAGTGTGAAAAAAATATAAGTGGAAAAAACGACGTTGGTACCCAAAAAAATTAAAATTAAAATTGAAACGTCTATTCGAATGATGTACAATGATGTACGTATGTATATATTAACTATAGTTTTGTAAATAAATAGTAACTTACGTATTACATTGGTATAGAAATATAAAGCGGAAAAATCAACGTTAAAAGTTCGAAAACTTGAAATTATAATTGTTTCGTCGGAAATCCATCAGTATTTACCAATGGATTAACGATGGATTATCAGTATCCGTCGTAAATCTATTTGATAGAATAGTTCTAACTTTCAAGTTTTTGAAAAACCTATGTTGTTTTTTCCGCTTTTATTTTTTTCAATTCTATTATTATTGTTATTATCTACTATTATTTATTAATTATTGTTGCTGTTGTTGTTGCTGCTGTTGTTGTTGTTGTTGTTATTATTATTATTATTATTATTATTATTATTATTATTATTGTTGTTGTTGTTGTTGTTGTTAATATAAGTATTGTTATTATAATTATCATTTATGCTATTTCTAATTATTATTATTGATTATATTAGTACTATTTATTATTGTAACTATTTATTATTATTATTATTAGTATTAGTATTATTAGTATTATTATTATGATAAATAGTAATAAATAAAAATCATTATATTATTTTAATTAAAAAAGTAAATAGTTATATAATTACTAATACTAATATTACTAATTGAAATATTTTTATAATAAGACTAATCAAATAGTTGATTTATTTTATAAAAAAAAATATTTTTTTGGTAATTGTTTTACTAAGTTTAAGTAAAAGTAATAATAATAATTACAATATTTTAATTAGATAAATTGAGTTATTTGGTTAATAATTATAAAATTTTAATTATGAAAGTTAATAGTTATTTAGTCATTAATATTAATAATAATAATTGAGTTATTTTAATGATAATACTAATAAAAAAAAAATCTGTTTATTATTTTCTTATTAATTATAAGTTATAACAAAAATAGCTATACCATAATAATTAGAAAATTGAACTATTTGGTGTGTGTGTATATATATATATATATATATATATATATATATATATATATATATATATATATATATATATATATATATATATATATATATATATATATATATATATATATATATATATATATTATTTTTATTATTAAATTAAAAAATTATTTAATTGCAAATACTGTTAATAATAATTGAATTATTTGTATAATAATACTAATAAAAATCTGATTTATTTTCTAAGAAAAACAATTTCGTCGGTGATTGACAATGGAATACTGATGGCTAACCCAAGTCGAAAATTTCATTTATAATTCTTCGGTATTCACCGACAGATTTCCGACAGAAATTATTTGCATCGTTATTGTGTCAGTATTTCGTCATTAAATTATGAGTCACATACAAACTAGCTAACCGTGAGTAACTAGGATAAGATGTGTGTGTAAAAATTTAGTTGTAACCAACACCAGATGCTATCAGAGGTATGTTTCCTTTTGTTTTCCTCGTGTATATATATATATATATATATATATATATATATATATATATATATATATATATATATAGATATATATGCCTTTGGATTATGCATTTATATGTGTAAGACATTATATTTGGTTTAGTTCCCTGTAATTGCCTAATTAATATTATTGAGGGTCATGACGGGATAACATCTTACCAATCTGGATTAGGTTATCAGTCGTCTTTGGTGCGGACCTTAGTAGGAGAAGAATTAGGGTCATGCTCGGAGGATATGTAGTCGGATCGATGGGTTAGTTCAGCAAAATGGGTCAGAGGAAGTTCCGGTGTAAGTTCGCTTGATTATGGAAATTCAAGATAGTGGTGGGGTGTAAGGGATTGGTTAGAATTCGAGTGCAAGAGAGTTGCTGCCAAGTTGATGTTCCCAGAATTTTAAGGGAGGTCCTCGCATCAGAAGCTTTAAAGAAAGGGTCTCATGGGAGCTGGCTTTCCTTTCTGGGAGAACGAAGTCAGTGTTCAAAGATGATTGTGTTGTTTAGGATGGATAACAGTTGATTGTTGATAGACTCTTTGGTCCGATCATTACCGTTATTAGGGTAAGAGCGGTAGTGAGTGGGTGACGATGTTATACGCTAGGATAGTCAAAGGAATTTAAATAGTATTTGATGAATATGTTTTAAGTGCATCAATATTTCAGCAAGTGGGTTATTGGGTTGGTGATATGCCTGTTCCGGTAAAGGGGTTTTGTAACACCCCGAAATTCAGGTACCTTTAATTAGCCCTTCATTTTTGATATATTGTCATTTGGGCTTTTGTGTTGGGCGAGTACGCTGGGCGTACAAGGAGTACGCTGCGCGTACTCGCGCGCTTCATTTAAATGCATCATCCCCCGGGTACACTGGGCGTAACTGGTCCAGACCCAAAAACCCTAATTTTGTGGATTGGCTATAAAAGGAATGAGATGGCTTGGTTTCTCAGCCGCCATCTTTCAGAAAGAGACCCTAAGAGAGTTGTTCCTTCGTTCATAGCTTGTTTGTGAGTGTTCTAAGCTTGGTGGTGTCATTTCAAGGTAGCAAAAGAGAAGAGGTGTCCATTGTGGAGGCTAGAAGTTGGTGTTCAAGTGTAGATCCGTGAATAACAAAGGTTGGAGCTTCTTTCTAAGGTAAAAAGTTCGAATCTTGACTTGTAGTTCTTGTGGTATGCTTTATGGACCATTTTCTAGGGTTTTGGTCCCAAAGATGGAGACTTTATGAGCAAATAGTCTCCATTAGCTTAGATCCATCATATTTCGGGTCTATTTGAGTTGTAGATTCATAAAAATGTAATCTTGGACGTGAATGATTAGACATGCATGAGATCTAGATCTTTTGAGTTGAAATGGAAAGATATTAAGGAGTGTAGGAGCCTTTACATCCATGCCAAGGCTTAAAGGTTTTGACTTTATGGGTAAGGAGGCTTAAAGAGAGCCGGATCTAGAAGTTGAAGAAGTGTCTTAACCATTTAAGACCAGAAATGAAGAGTGGCTGGATCTGAGCATTACGCTGGGCATAACTCCCAGTACGCACAGCGTACTGGGTGAAGACCCCCGATGGTGGATTGGCGATGTACGCCCCGCGTACATGAGTCCGTACGCCCCGCGTACTGTAAATGTTGACTTTTGTTGACTTTTAGGGTTTTGGTCAACATGTGGACTTTGAGTCAAGGAAGGGTAAAATGGTCTTTTACCCCTCTGAGGAATGTTAATAAGGGTAAAGTCTAGTTGTGGAAGCCTATATTAATTAAAATGATATTTCGTTATGATTAGGCGGGGTTGGGATTCGGAGATAGCAAGCACGCGAGATTCTAGACTTTCCACGAGATGAGTTTTCTCACTATACTGTACCCGGAAGGGTTTTATTGTGTGACCGGAAGGTCGGATATATTATTAGTTGTATGCATTGTATATAATAAGTTAATCGTTTGTATGTGCTATGTATGCTATGCTTGATATGGACCGGAAGGCATTATGTTATAGGCTGGAAGGCATATATGTTATGGGCCGGATGGCGTTGTGATGTGGACCGTAAGGTTGATGCAGGTAGGACTGGAAGGTTTACCAAGTCGGGACGGAAGTCCCCTGAGACACATGGACCAGAAGGTCAGGGCCTGGAAAGGCGTATGTACGTAAGTAGTATTTTGGGGAACTCACTAAGCATTTATGCTTACAGTTGTTGTGTTATGTGTTTCAGGTACTAGTGAGGACCGTGGGAAGGCACCGACGTGATTTATACACACTGAAGGAAGAATTGTTTTATGATCTTGGGGTGTATTTTGTTACGATGACATTTGTTATACATGTGATTCCCG